>NC_059353.1:735000-1335000 GCF_019703515.2 Myxocyprinus asiaticus
CTATATTTTTCTGTCTTCAATTTCACGCATCCATTTGAACAGACCTTTATGTTAGCGGGACTTTTATTTTGACAGACCTCTGAGTTCTTCCTGTTTTTGATGGGTTAGATATATCAAGCTTCCCATTAGTGCTGGGATAATCCCGTCCCAACTCTCGAGCTGAAATCTCAGAGCTGCACACGAGGAGTTCATTTAAGTGTTAACGTCATGGTTACTTGTGTAACCTCCGTTCCCTGATGGAGGGAACGAGATGTTGTGTCGATGAAGTGTAGAGACACCTCTGGTCTTTGATAAAAGGCCAATGAAAATTGGCGAGTGGTATTTGCATGCCACTCCCCCGGACATACGGGTATAAAAGAAGCTGGTATGCAACCACTCATTCAGGTTTTATGCTGAGGAGCCGATATAAGGTCCAGCCATTTCAGAGGGTAGTTCAGCGTTGTGGCAGGAGGGACACAACGTCTCGTTCCCTCCATCAGGGAACGGAGGTTACACAAGTAACCATGATGTTTCCTATCCGTCACTCACTCAACGTTGTGTCGATGTAGTGACACTAGGGGTCCCTATACGAAACGCCACAATTGGCTGAACTGTGTTACGTGAACTGGCAGTGTGTGGTGGGCAGACTACTGTGTGCCTCATAGCCAGCACACCAGGTCGACACGTAACCTCCCCCAACATAGTCATGAGTGTCGAACGGCCCTTTAGGGACAAGTCGACTACCCATAAGATAGAGACAGGCTTAACCCAGTCGTGGCCTCTTTCCCCCTTCTCTTTTTCCACTCCCTAAAAAAGAAGGGGGATTATCCAACTGGGCCGCCAGGTCTAGTCGGGGGGTGTCCCTCCCAAGGGGAAGACACCGCGGAGACCACACCTCGCCCAAAGGGGGGGGGGGGGGGTATTTAAATGGAAGAATACATCACATGGTCTTTCCGACCATGTGGAGTGTCTTCAAGGTAGATCCTACCCAACGGGGGAGGAGTTACTACAAACATGGAGACTGGGGCAGAGGGGCTCTGCCCTAGGAAGACGCAGTTGCCAAAAGGGAAACGAATTAGCGGAAGATATATATCGCATGGGGTTAGTCTTACAGGCAACCGCCACATGCGGAGCACCTACCCCAGAACAGGACTCTTAGTTAGCATGTGTACTGGACCGGCAGCGAGTCTCTCGACTGCCACCGGGCTCGGAGGAAGTCAACCAGGGAACAAAGTTTGTGAACACTACTGGGAATTAATGGTGCACGTCTTCAGCTCCAAGGGAGGTGGAAGGCACTATGTACAAGCGATACATCCAGCCAGCTATCCTGGGCTTATCCGCTTGTGTTGCGTGCCACTACCTGGAACGAAACCGGTTCCACCCGGAGGTTGTAGAACCTTGCAAAGGTGTTGGGTGTTGCCCAGCCCGCTGCTCTGCAAATGTCTGTTAGAGAGGCACCTCTGGCCAGGGCCCAGGAAGCCGCTACACCTCTGGTAGAATGGGCTCGTAGCCCTACCGAGGGCGGCATGTCCTGGACAAGATATGCCATAGTTATGGCATCAATGAGCCAGTGGGCGATCCTCTGCTTGGAGACAGCGCTTCCTTTCCGCTGTACACCAGAGCAGACAAAGAGCTGCTCAGAGATTCTAAAGCTCTGTGTGTGATCCAAATAGATGCGTAAAGCGTGCACTGGACACAGCAACGACAGGGCTGGATCTGCCTCCTCCTGGGGCAGCACTTGCAGGTTCACCACCTGGTCCCTAAAAGGGGTGGTGGGAACCTTGGGCACATAGCCCGGTCGGGGTCTCAGGATCACGTGAGAGTATCCTGGATCGAACTCCAGGCACGTTTTGCTGACAGAGAATGCTTGCAGGTCACCTACCCTCTTGATGGAAGTGAGCGCAGTCAGGAGGGCAGACTTCAAGGAGAATGTCTTAAGCTCGGCTGACTGCAAAGGCTCAAAGGGGGCTCTCTATAGACCCTTAAGAACTACAGAGAGGCCACTAAGGAACCTGATAATCAGGTCATGCTTCCCTAAGGACTTACCGTCGACTGCGTCGTGGTGTGCTGCTATGGCAGCAACGTACACCTTCAAGGTGGAAGGGGACAGCCTCCCTTCCAGCCTCTCCTGCAGGAAGGAAAGCACTGATCCGACTGCGCATCTCTGGGGGTCTTTGCATCGGGAAGAACACCACTTAGTGAACAGACGCCACTTAAAAGCATACAGGCGCCTCGTAGAGGGGGCCCTAGCCTGAGTGATCGTGTCTACCACCGTGGGTGGTAGACCTGCTTAGGTCTTCCACGTCCCATCCAGGGGCCAGACATGGAGATTCCAGAGGTCTGGGCATGGGTGCCAGAGGGTGCCCCGTCCCTGAGAGAGAAGGTCCTTCCTCAGGGGAATTCACCAGGGGGGAGCTGTTGCGAAGAGTGTGAGGTCCGAGAACCACGTCTGGGTGGGCCAGTAGGGTGCTACCAGGATGACCTGCTCATCGTCCTCCCTGACCTTGCACAGGGTCTGTGCAAGCAGGCTCACTGGGGGAAATGCATATTTGCGCATGCCAGGGGGCCAGCTGTGTGCCAGCGCATCTATGCTGAGGGAAGCCTCGGTGAGGGCGTACCAGAGCGGGCGATGGGAGGATTCTTGGGAGGTGAACAGGTCCATCTGTGCCCGTCCGAATCGACTCCAAATCAGCTGGACCACCTGAGGGTGGAGTCTCCACTCTCCCCTGAGGGCAACCTGCTGTGACAGCGCGTCCGCTGTAATGTTGAGGTTGCCCGGGATGTGAGTGGCTCGCAGCGACTTGAAGTGCTGCTGACTCCAGAGGAGGAGATGGCGGGCGAGTTGTGACATACAATGAGAGCACAGACCGCCTTGGCGGTTGACATATGCTACCATTGCCGTGCTGTCTGTCTGAACTAACACGTGCTTGCCCTGGATCAACAGCCGGAACCTCCGCAGGGCGAGCAGAATTGTCAACAACTCAAGGCAGTTGATGTGCCAATGCAGTCGCGGGCCCGTCCAGAGGCCGGCGGCTGCGTGCCCATTGAAAACAGCACCCCAGCCCATTTTGGAGGCATCTGTCGTGACCACGACGTGCCTGGAGACCAGTTCTAAAGGAACACCTGCTCGTAGAAATGAGAGGTCGGTCCAAGGGCTGAAAAGACGGTGACAGACCGGCGTTATGGCCATGCGATGTGTCCCGTGGCGCCATGCCCATCTCGGGACTCGAGTCTGGAGCCAATGCTGAAGCGGTCTCATATGCATCAACCCAAGCGGGGTGGCCACCGCCGAGGACGCTATATGCCCCAGGAGCCTCTGAAAAAGTTTCAGTGGAACCGCTGTTTTCTGTTTGAACACCTTCAAACAGGCCAGCACCGACTGGGCACACTCGTTCATAAGGCGCGCCATCAAGGAGACTGAGTCCAACTCCAATCCGAGAAAAGAGATGCTCTGAACCGGGAGGAGCTTGCTCTTTTCCCAGTTGACCCGAAGCCCTAGTCGGCTGAGGTGTGAGAGCACCAGGTCCCTGTGTGTGCACAACATGTCTCAAGAGTGAACTAGAATTTGCCAGTCGTCGAGATAGTTGAGAATGCGAATGCCCACCTCCCTTAATGGGGCGTGGAGACAGGGACAGGCCGAAAGGGAGGACTTTGTACTGATACGCCTGACCCTCGAACGCGAACCACAGGAAGGGTCTGTGTCGAGGAAGGATCGAGACGTGGAAGTACGCATCCTTCAGGTCTACCGCCGCGAACCAATCTTGATGCTGGACGCTCGCCAGAATGCGTTTTTGCGTCAGCATCTTGAACAGGAGTCTGTGTAAAGCCCGGTTCAGTACTTTTTTCAGTACGATGAAGTAGGGGTTGTAAAACCCTTTCTTCATCTCGGCTGGAGGGACAGGTTCTATCGCGTCCTTCCGTAGGAGGGTAGCGATCTCCGCGTGCAGGGTGGCAGCGTTTTTGCCCTTGACCAAGGTGAAGTGAATACCGCTGAACCTGGGCGGGCACCTGGTGAACTGAATCACGTAGCCAAGTCGAACGGTCCGGATCAGCCATCGCGACGGATTGGAAAGTGCGAGCCACGCGTCCAAGTTCCGCGCGATGGGGACCAAGGGGACAACGTCGTCGGACGTACCAGCAGGTGGGGCCTCGCAGCGGGGCGGAGCTCGAGGTGCCACACCACGTCATGGCCGTGCTGAGTCTAGGGACATCGAAGTACTTACCTGACTCCTTGTGACCACTCCTGGAACAGCCTGGGACGGAGGAGGAAGAGGCCTGTCCTCATAACCTGTGGAGACTGCCACATCGGGGGCGGCTGTGTGCCACAGCTGGGTGCTCAGGGGAGGAAAGGCCACCGCTGGAGTGCCAATCTTGCCCATGGACGGTAGTCGTGGTGACGACCGTACACACCGGGTATGTGACCCAGGGAGGAAGGAAGCCGCTCTTTTGCTGAACTGTTGGGTACCGCAGCCACTTGGGCATACAGCGAAATCAAACAAAAAGGCAACAAAAGATTTTCCACCTGGCCCTCCACCAGGGGATGGAGTGGTCTTCTTACCAGCTCCACGTGAGTCGGTTCCCTGGTCCCTGGGTCTCCCATCTCAGGGGCGCTTTGAGGACCTCCATGGGTTCTTCGGCGCTGGCTGTGAGACGGGTGGTGTCGGCTTCCTGCGGTGGGCTCCACGCCGGGGCTGGACCGGAGGGGTGGGCTACGGTGGAGCCGGTGCAGTCACCACAGGGGTGAGCAGACGGGGTGTAGGATCTTGAGCCACGCCGGGGCAGGATGTGCCGGATTGCCTCCGTCTGCTGCTTCACTGCTGAGAAATCTGGGGCGGAACTACCCTCGTGCAGTTCTTTCAGTGCCTTGGCTTGGTGGGCCTGCAGAAGAGCCATGGCGTGTAGGGCAGAGGCGGCTTGTCCAGCAGCGCTGTAGGCTTTAGCCATCAGGGACGACGTGAGCCTACAGGGCTTGGACGGGAGCTTAGGGCGTCCGCGCCAGGTGGCGGCGCTCTGCGGGCATAGGTGCACCGTGAGCGCCTTATCCACTGGGGGAATTGCTATATAGCCCCTGGCCGCCCTGCCATCGAGGGTAGTGAGAGCGGGGGAACTGGGAATCGGGGCCGGGCAGTAAAAGGTGCCTCCCACAACTTGACAGCTCGTCATGCACTTCCGGGAAGAATGGCACTGGAGCAGGGCATGGCTGCTTTGAGCGGTGCCGTGAGCCCAGAAACCAATCATCAAGCCGCGAGGGTTCAGGGGAGAGCGGAGGGTTCCCCTCTAACCCAACGCTCGCGGCCGCCCCGGGAAAGCATGTCCATTATTTCGGCATCGGCCTGTGACTGGGCAATCGTCCCCGAAGGGGGAAGCCCAGCTGAGGCTTCTGCGTCCAACTGGACAAGCCCGCTCTCCGATGCTGCACTCGAGAGCTCATCATCTTCGTGGGCTCCGAACAAGAAGCCAGACTCACCGTGAGACGAGCCAGCGAACTCATCCGGAAGCCCGATTGGGGCAGACGAGCGTGCTGAGGAATGGGAGGTCCGCGGGGGGATACCCGGTGGAGACGATCCCATTGGGGTCCCCAAATCGCTCCCAGTGCTATCCGCGCTGGCCTCATACCCATAGGTAGAAGGACCCAGGCGGGGAGCCGCTGGGGTGGCTTGCTTTCTTACGAAAGCAAGCTGCGACCGCAACGTTGCCATGGTCATGTTCTCGTAGTGAGAACATGAACCATCCACAAATGCTGCCTCCGTGTGGGTCGCGCCCAGACAGGAAAGACAGCGATCATGACCATCCGAAGTTGAGAGATAACGACCGCAACCAGGAATAACACACAATCGGAAAGGCATCTTTAAAAAGACGTTCCGTGTGTGCACTCTTTTAGAGAAATGTATACTCTTTTAGAGGGAAAAAGCTCTTTCAGAAAATATACTCTCTAGTTTTTCTGCCGAAGCGCCCTGGGGCATTCTCTGCAGTGCACCAGTGCAGAGGAGGAAGAAGCCGCTGAAATGCGCCGTCAGATCCAGCAGAGGTGAATGAACAGTAGTATTCAGCTCAATGAGGATGACCGTTCGGCTCCGAAGAGAAAATCTGAATGAGTGGTTGCATACCAGCTCCTTTTATACCCGTATGTCTGGGGGAGTGGCATGCAAATACCACTCGCCAATTTTCATTGGCCTTTTATCAAAGACTAGAGGTGTCTCGGGCTCTCAAGAGTGACCCCTAGTGTCACTACATCGACACAACGTCGAGTGAGTGACAGATAGGGAACAGCCACTTATACTCTAAACACACAGCATGAAAACCGCAGTGTGTGTTGCGTTTGTGTGAGTGTGTGCGCATGCGTGTGTGTGGGAATCATGACAGAGTAGAGCAGCACCTCTTCTCATTCTGTAGCGTGCAGTGCATGTGACTGTATAATATTTAATTAAATGACATCCTTCTGCTGTTTAATGATCACACTTGGCCATATCCAGAGGTTTTTTATTTTATTTTATTTTCAAATTGTCATTGATTTCCTCTCAAATTTGTCACATCTCATATAATTTTGCTAATAACAGCATACTGTAATATGGTACTGAAATTATCATCAAGATGATATCGTACCGTTTACATTTTTTTGGTATCGCGGTACTTCGTTAGTACCGGTAAACCACGCAACCCTAATTGACACTGCTGTTAGAAAATGTAAGCACTGTTTCCTTAATTTGTTTCTTTGTACTTATTTAATTACTGTTGTTTCCTTGTGCTGAATAATTTCTTAGAATGTTGTTTACCTAATTAATAAATTATTTAGTATTAGTTTTGGTATCGAGAATTGTCAAATTCACTGGTACACATGTACCGACTACTGAAATTTTGGTATCGTGACAACACTGCCTACAATACATGGTAAATTGCTAAATTGCCCCATTGAGCAATAACTATGTGCAATACACAGTTTAGTCTTTCTTATATTTATCCAACACATCCAACCTCTTCTGCCATTTCATTCCTCTGGAAAAAAAAATTTGCACTGTACATAACAGATTTGTATTTACACTGTACATAACAGATTGTATTAGATTTGCACTACCCATGTGTATGTGTGTATGTATGTATGTGTGTGTCTTTACGTATGTGTATAATTATTATTATTATTTTTTATTATTATCAATGTCTTGCTGCTGTTTTTGTATTGTTTTTGTATGGTTGTACACTGGAAGCTCCTGTCACCAAGACAAATTCCTTGTATGTGTAAGCATACTTGGCAATAAAGCTCATTCTGATTCTGATTCTGATTCTAAAATACAATTGCACACTAGCAGCCACAGGTGTTGTACAATGAGTTCGGCTGAAACTGCAAAAACTGACATTGAAACCAGTAGCGGGAAAAAGTGTCCGTCTGAAGAGCGAGACTGATATGCTCTGACTTAAAAATTTAAGTTTACAGAGGTTTAAAGATAGTTCCATATTAATATACTATACAGTATATAATGCTGAATATTATGTATAATAATGTTATTGGGGAATATGATCCTAATCAGGGACTAAAAACGGTTCAAGGAACGAAAACCGAAAACGAACAAAAATTTTTGCAAAATGTAACCGAAAACCGGAAAAAGTGATTTGTTCTGGAGTGAAAACATTATTTTTAAATGCTGATAACCAGCTATAACAGGTTAATTTTGTTCCGATTCTTTTTTCATGAATCTAAAGGCCAAAGGGTTTATCACAGTAAATTTTTGGAATTACATCACTTCATGTTGCCTGAAAAAATGAAATATGTGTTTTGATCCTGAAGGAAACTGCTGCATCACACATTTCTTTGCCCAATTGCCCATTGTGGATGTGTTATTCTGTGAATGAAGACTTGTAGAACTATGTATATTACTTCTTTTACATGCACGGTTAATCCTGATACAAGGAAAACATTATTAGAGGTAAAAAATTACATTTCTCAGTTGTTTCCAAGTCTTCACTGAATTATTGTTATATATGATGCATTAATACAGATTTAATGCTGCCGGGTTTTGACTCAGAAGCAGATCTATAAATAAAACTATACTTAATTGTTAATGAACTGCTTGTTATGATTTCTATGCCGATAAATCCACCACACTGGAAAAAAAATGTATTGCTTATTTTCACTTATTTTGGGCTTGGTTTTCCAGACCATGACGCTTGTTTCTCTTGCAAGATCTGGCAACACTGCAATTGGTATTTCACCTACCCCTTAGCACAGAGTACTGTCATTTAAAAAAAAAAAATTATTAATCGTTCTTTTATTTGGTTCTAACTGGTAACCTTTTGGAAAGGAGGCTGCGGAATAAAAATCTCAGAATGCACAACACATCAAACCTTGAGGCGAATAGTTTACAACAGCAGAAGACCACATCGGGCACTTTATTAGGACCATAGTGTTCCTAAAAAAGTGTTCAGTGAGTGTACATTCTAAATACTACTTAAAAAAAAAAATTGTAGTATGCCATTCTGAACATACCATGACACATGACAACAGAGTGGTAGTCACTTTAGAAAGACAGAGAAAGAGAGCGAGAGAGAGAGAGAGAGAGAGAGAGAGAGAAAGAGAGAGCTATACCCCTACACACAACACTGTTATTCAAATAACATGGTGTATACTGGCCTGTAAGGTTGTCTGGATGCAGGGCGATCCGCTTGTAGATCTCATAGTTGTGTGTGCTATACGGATCAGAGCCATCATGCACAAACGCTCTCAGCATCGTGGACCCATAATGCTGCGGCACAGCTGCCATCCCGGACTGGGCCGGAGACCCAGACCCGATCTGCCCCTCTCCACCTGCATAACCCACACCCACTGAGTAAGGTGAGGTGGTACGACTGGCACTGCCCAAGCGGGAGTTTATGGAGCCTATTCTGCGCAGGGCGACAGGGGAGTTTTTCTGGGTGGTGTAGGGCGAGCAGGCCTGCGGGACTCCAGTAAGGGTGGTGCTGGTGAAAACTGAGGGTAGCGGTTTGGGTTCGGTCATGATGGGCGACCCGTAAGAGCTTCCCGCTGTGTGCAGGGACCCTCGAGACGGAGAGATGCTGCTGCCATACGGAGACTGAGTGCGAGTGGGCATTGAAACGACTCGCCGCATAGCCCGACCTGGAATAGCCCCGCCCATAACTCCTAACGCCTGAAAGAGGGAGAGAAAAAAAAAAATCAGAATCTCAAGCTTTTCACATTTCAGGGGTGTCAAACTCAGTTCCTGGAGGGCTGCAGCCCTGCAGAGTTTAGTTCCAGCCCTGCTCCAAAATGCCTCCTTGTAATCTTCAAGTACTCCTGAAGACACTGATCAGCTGATTCAGGTGTGTTTAATTAGGATTGGAGCTAAACTCTGCTGGAATGTGGCCCTCCAGGAACCGAGTTTGACACCCCTGCATTAGATGAATAATAATGAGCTCCACAGAGGTTCAATTAAATATAGATGTGTTGATGTAAACCCTCGAGATACGTGTCATTTTAGCATGCATCAGCCTCTGATGAGATTAAATCAGTCTAGAAAAATCACATCCTCAACATCAAAAAAGTGTAAATCACATAAAAACTATCAAGAACATTTCACCCCAAAATCAAAAGAAAGAAATTATCTATATATATCTATAATAAATCTATTTTGCATAAAGAAAAAGAAACCTATTTTAGGACAATTTAGATTTTTTTTGCACTCTGGCATTATTTTTATGACAATGATGCTAAGCAACCCCCCACCCTCACCCTCATTATCATTACCATAATGTAAAAAATCTTAGTTTAATGACCGTAATATAAATATTTAGCATTCACAATGCAAAAAACAAAAACAACAAAAAAACAAAACAACAATAATGGTCCTAAAAATAGGCTCAATTTCCTTTACGCAGTTATATACTTTCATATTATTTTTCTTATCTGCTTATTTGGGGTAAAATGTGACCTTAACATGTAATATTCGCCCATAAAGTATAGAGTAACGTAAAAGTGCACCTGTAGCTCAGGTGTTTGATGTTAATGGTACTGTACCTGTCCTGCAGCCTGGCCCTCGGCTCTAGAGTTCCTCTGCAGTGTGGAGTTTCCTCCTGAACCTGGGAACGAGTGCTGTGGTCGCAACTCACACTTGCCCTGCGTCTGACTGCTGTAGTAGCTGCCAGCATCCTGATAACCACTGTCAGAGTATGAGTTCATTTGCGTAGAGCTGCGAGAGTTACCCACAGACCCTGACAGACAGAGAGAGTGTTGTTAAGGCATAATTAGAGATTAAGACTCGTTTTTAACTAGGGAAACTAATGACACACCAATGACTGCCTCATACAGAATGTGTGCACTTTTCACATTTTGTCTACTGATTGTGGAAATCTGTGAAATTCTGCAGATTGGCTAAAGACGATAAAAAAAAGCTAATTAGAGTCAGGAGTTGGCAAACCTGGCATCCAATTAATGAAGTGAGATTGGAGGTGTAAGTTTGAGCTACTCTGACTTATAAAAAGCACTCAAACATTTTGAGTTTGCTATTCACAAGAAGCATCTGCTGACATGGACCATAACTCACAAAAAAGAGATTTCAAAAGACCTATGATCAAGAATTGTTGCTTTGTACTGTATAAAGCTGGAAAGGGTAACAAAGTTATATCGAAGAGCTTAGATATTCATCTGTCCACAGTTAGACAAATAAATGGAGATGATTTAGTACTGGGGCTACTCTCCCTAGAAGTGGCCGTCCAGCCAAGATGACTCAAAGGGGACACCACAGAATGCTCAATGAGGTAAAAAAGAACCCTACAGTGACAGCTAAAGAATTGAAGGAATCATTGGAACTAGTTAACATCTCTGTTCATGAGTCTACTATATGGAAAACATTAAACAGCCATGGTGTCCATGGCAGGACACCACGAAGTAAGCCGCTGCTTTCCAATAAAAACATTGCTGCATGCCTGAAGTTCGGCAAAGACCACCTTGACACTCCACAACTAGGATTCATTTACTTTTTCCATAGCACTGTGAATGTTTAATGGGATGTGTTCAATAAAGACATGAAAGATTATAATTGTTTGTGTGTTGTTAGCTTAAGCACATTATGCTTGTGTATACTTGTGACTTTAATGAATATGAGATCACATTTTATGACCAATTAATGAAGAAAACCAGCTAATTCCAAAAGGTTCACATACTTTTTCTTGCCACTGCACTGTTAATTACCACAGAAAATTATTCTCAGGGAACAAACATGCATTTGTAATAGAAGTCTATGGGGCATTTGTTGTATGGCTGCCCCACAGACTTCCGAAATAAGTGCATGATTGTCAAGACATTTTTTTAAAAAATATTTCTGTTGGCAAATAAGGTTGTCTGAGCTGATAAAAATGTGAAATCTTTTAAAAATCTAGTTTAAATCGCGTGTCAAATTCATAGACATGAAATCTTTGTGTCCATTTTGGTTTCATACATTTTTGAAAAACATTTATAGTAGGGTTGGAAAATGTAGCACATTAATTTCTGCGATTACCAGTTGACTGTTTAATGCATGAAAAAAATTATGCAGTTAATGCAGTATCCGTTTTCCCCCACTTCCTGTGGCTAAAATTGATGACTGATTGTTTCGACTGCAAGTCCTAGCACAGAAACTGATTGTGTGGAGCAGTGCACGCTTATTTATTATGTGCGACGCATGACCTGGGCATAATAAACACAGGAGCGGAAATACTGTACGGAGAATGGAGTCTTCACCTGCAAGTGGTGAGCCAGGTGTGGGAGAGACACGGGCAAGCTGCCATATCTCTTCGCATCACCCGAAAATGCTCACTCACTTTCATATGAACCAGTGTTAAAAGTGAAACCGCCTGAGTGAGACCAAGCGTGTGTGCCTGAGAAAATAATAATTTTGAGATTTTAAACTTCAGCAAATTAAACTTCAGCATTCAATTTATTTTATATCTGTATGTATAGTTAAGCAATATCACACGAGTAAGAGTGCTGTATGTCCATCTATCAGCATGGCTTCAATTCAGCCGTAGGCACGAGTGTCCCAGGTAATCACAGCAATTCTGATAGATGGACAATACATTTTCTGAGAGTGTGATTACCTGATTTTGTTAGTTTAACTCTATTCCTCAGCACCCTATGAGCATTTCAGTCATATTCAAGTGTTTTGTTGTCGGAGAGAAAAACATGGAGGACGCCAGTTTCATTCTTGTATATTTCTTGAAGAACTCTTTGTCAGAATCAATTTGACACCGACACAAAGTGTTCTCTCGAATTTAAGTTCAATTTAAGTTTTTAATAATACTTTTTTTACTGTCATTTTTTACTTCAAGCCCCAGAAATTTTTTTTAACTCTTTGAAATTGAAGACATGTTAATCATAGAAAAGGTGTTTTCAAGTAATTGTTTAGTGTGAATTGCATTTTTAATGTACTTTTGAATAACTTAATAGATCTGAACAAAAAAATTTGAGTTCGTCATCGATCCATATTCCAGCAAGCATAATAAAATTAAGAAAAAATAAATAAAAAAATATTCAGGAAACACGTACAGTAAATGTTTGGAGATGAAAAGAACTTAAATGTTCGGATTCTGCTGAGATTTCTGTAGACACAAATTCTTTGTGGATCTCGTTGTAATAAAGGACTAGTGTAGTGTAGTACTGCGCAGTGTCAAGTAGACAGACCCTCACTCTTGTCTGGTGATTGCAGTACATTGACAGCTGCTCTCCCTCACTTCTCAAACAAAAACACTGGAGAATGACAGCTGTCCATCAAACGACAATTCACATCGGCGCACAGTGATGCACATACAGTTCACGAAAACACACACAGTCAAGATGAATTCAGTTATCTGAGGAATGTAGAATTAAAACATAAAATGTGTGTGTTTACTTAATGTAACTATAGTTTGGTGAAAATGTTTTCTCAGAAGTGAGCTAAGTGTGACAAAACCTCCCTTAGGGGATGTCCTCATTTGGAAAAATGATTAATAAAAACATTTTTCTCTCTAAAGATTTTTTTTTTTGGGGAATTGGTTTGGGCTAGTCTACAGTCATTATAATTAGCTTTATAGAAAAATGTGGTATGTCTCATTTAAAAGCACACCAATATGCTGTTATTCTCTACTTTTGACATCAAACTGTGAAGAGGCATACGCACAACACTTGCGCACATTGGATAAGCCGGTGAGAACACTGGTAAAGGTGTTTACGTGCAACACAGTCTCATAGTAATGGGAATTGTAAGGGTAAGTTTATTCTTAAGCCGTTTATGACCTTACACTGAAAAAGTAAAGCTGTTTAAGGTGTTTACATGAGCACACAGGTTGTCGGCTTATTAAGCATAATCGGTGTAAGAACGTGCATGTAAACGTGCTCTATTAGTCTGTAGTCTCCCTCAAAGCTGAATGATTGTGACTGCACCACAACATGATGAATAATGCATGAGGAGATTATGAATTATTGATTTGACATGAAGATATAACAAAAAGTCACTCTCATGGTTCATTGCTATGTGGAATCTTGTAGAGATTGTTTATGATTGTATTGGCTGTATATTTGGCTTGAATCTATCACAGATAACAGCTATAACAGATTTCAATCAGTCAATATAAGCCACTGCTTCCAGCAACAACATACAAACTCACTGAATGTACAAACACAAAGCATTTTAAAGGTGATTCTCTATTAAATGTAACAGAACATTACTCATTTAATTTTTTACAAATTACCCTCAACTAACTTTTAGTAGTCATACAGATCCATTGGTAATGTTCATTTAGAAAAATGGCAGCCAACAGTAAGTATTTATACAAGACAAAGAAACTTTGAATTAAAATTAATCTGATGAATACCTATCATACCTAGAACAATCTAAAATTTGCTCATTTGAATTCTCTACGTGTCATTTAACAAAACTGTTGCAGCATATTGTTTTTTATTTTTAAACTGCAGATTTGTTTTAATTTTGTAGAGGTGGAATAAACTGTAAAAATTCAGATTATAGAATTACAGGTTCAAATGTTCAGATTAAGAATAAATTCAGAACTCCCAATATAAATCTCTCATATTCAGATCTCAGGAATTTAGATCATAAACAAATTAGGCCAAAGGTCAAGCAAAGCTGGGTTATTTATGTGACGCATTGAAAAATAAAAAATAATTTAAAAAAGTAAAATATCGAAAACGTGAACAAATGAACACATCTTTGTCTACATGCAGCTGTACCCCCTGATGTTGTAGCCAGAATTTGTTGCATCGTGTGAGCTAGAGGTCTGCAACCCGACCTGAGCAGGCATACTCATCAGTCAACCAATGCGCTTGAATGGTACTAGACAGAATAATGTATAGCACTGATTATCAGGTTGGCTGGCACGACTACCAATGTCTACATGTGAAAGAAAACAAAGACAGGTACAGTGAGTAAGCAACCAGATTGAGCCTTAGTACCACCGTGTGAAAACTTAAAATTCTCACATTCAGTCAGTCCGCGCATCTTATCACATGGCTTGTTGAGCGCGTTACCGCAGAGACCTAGCACGTGTGGAGGCTTCACGCTATTATCCGCTGCATCCTTCATGCGGTGGAGCCATTGGAGCGGGGCGTGGTCCAAACAGAGGATGAATGCTTGGCCCAACAAATAGTAGTGGAGAGTAAGGACCGCCCACTTGATGGCCAAACACTCCTTCTCTATGGTGCTGTACTTGGTCTCTCTCATAGAGAGCTTTCGACTAATGTACAGCACCGGGCTCTCCTCCCCCTCCACCACTTGGGACAGAACAGCACCCAGCCCCCTGTCCGATGCGTCCGTCTGCAAAACAAAAGGGAGAGAGAAATCAGGCGAATGCAGAAGCGGCCCACCACAAAGTGCAGCTTTTACCTGTGTGAAAGCTTGTTGGCACAACTCCGTCCACTGGACCGGGTCTGGGGCTCCCTTTTTAGTGAGATCAATCAGCGGGCTGGTGACATCAGAAAAATTAGGCACAAACCTTCGATAGTAGCCGGCCAGCCCCAGAAACTGTCTCACCTCCTTTTTGGTCTTGGATCTCAGGCAGGTCGTGATCGCTGAGGTTTTATCAATTTGAGGTTGCGCCCGGCCGTGACCCAAGTGGAACCCCAGATACCTCCACACGTCCAGTTGCGTACTACTTCGGGTTTGCAGTGAGCCCCGCTCATCGCAGCGATGCTGCATATGCCGCTGCTAATCATTAAATAATGATATCATCCAAATAAGCAGCAGCATATGCAGTGTGCGGTCTGAGGATTCGGTCCATAAGCAGCAGAAACGTAGCCAGGGCCCCAAACAAACCGAATGGAAGGGTCACAAATTGGTGTAATCCAAACGGTGTGGAGAAGGCCGTTTTTTACAGGACATCGGTGTTAAGGGATCTGCCAATATCCCTTTGTCAAATCCAGTGTCGAATAAAAGCGAGCCAAGCCCAACCGATAGAGCAGTTCGTCAATATGTGGCATTGGATACAAGTCAAATTTAGACACCGCGTTGACCTTTCTATAATCCACACAGAACCAGACAGAGCCATCGCTCTAAGGTACCAGAATCACCGGGCTGGCCCAATCACTGTGGGATTCTTCTATTACGCCCATATTGAGCATGACCTTTAATTCTTCCTGTACCACTTGTTTCTTGTGTTCGGGTAAGCGGTAGGGATGACTACGTACCACTACCTCGGGGGTTGTCTCGATGTGGTGTTTTATGAGATTAGTGCGGCCGGAGGAGGCGAGAACACGTCAGAGAAATTATTTTGCAACCTGGCAACCTCTGTACGTTGTGACGGCAAGAGGTGGTCTCCGCAAGGGACCGGGGTGAACTGATTGGCTTTTAGACTCACCTCCCGGCTGAGCTCCTCCCTCTCCAGAACTACCGTCGCCAAGGATATGGGGACCGCCTCTCTCCATGGTTTTAGTAGGTTGAGGTGGTATATTTGACGAGTAAATTTGCATACGAATGGGCCCATTCGTCTAACACGCCATATAATAATTAAAATGGGGAAAATCCCGTGGAAGCTTGCGGGACCTCTCGTACTGCAAATAACAGGGGATCGAGCCACCTATCCCAATTCCGAGCATCTTCGCGCACAAACTTACGAATCATATTTTTTAAGGTCTTATTAAATCGTTCGACCAAGCCGTCTGTTTGTGGATGGTACACGCTTGTCCGAATTGATTCAATCCCTAATAATTCGTACAGCTTGCGTAGTGTATGTGACATAAAAATAGTGCCCTGGTCAGTGAGGATTTCTATCGGAATCCCCACTCGGGAGATTATTCTGAAGAGTGCCTCCACAACACTATGCGCTGAGATGTTCGAAGAGGCACTGCTTCCGGGTATCGTGTTGCGTAGTCCACCAGAACTAACACAAAGCGATGCCCACATGCTGACCATTCTAATGGCTCAACGAGGTCCATGCCAACTCTGTCAAAGGGAACCGCGATCAACGGAAGAGGGCGCAATGGCGCTTTTGGAGTGGCCGGAGGATTCACCAGCTGACATTCACGGCATGTCGCACACCACTGGCTAACATCCCCGCGAATGCCCGGCTAATAGAAACGGGCCATGACAGCACATTGCACACTGGCCAATTAGTACCCAAAATTAGTGGATAGGTGAGGTGGGAACTAACCACGGCCTCAATGTTATGTTTTTGACCCCAAAATAGTGACGGTCACTGCAGGATAATCGTAAATATCCCTGTGCACACACCTCACTTTCACCTGATTATTTGAATCCAATGCCCCATTTTGAACTAAGCATTGACGAATAGAGGTTTGGCTATAACCTGAATCCACCAAGGCTTGGTACGTACCCCCCCTAATACTCACGGGTATTTGGTACATCCCGGCTCAATAGGGGGTGGCCTGTGGAGTGTCCAACAGACCAGCCCAAACCTCACGCCCTCACCAGTGGCGGCAGCTTCCCCCACCTGAGAGGAAGAATGGGTAAAGCCGGGATTAGCACACCCCCGAGGCCGGGGCACCAGTCTCGGGGGATTGTTCCACCATTTCCGGGGGAACGGGTTAGGTCGGAAAAGAGGGGAGGGGGAGGGATGACAGGGAGAGAGAGAGGCTTGCCGGTCCCCGGGTATGCCGCTAAATGGTCCTCCGCCAACTGTACTGCTTCATCCAGCGATGCCGGTCGGTGGCACTGGACCCACTCCGCAGTTCCTTTCGGTGATTTGGCGATTTATTGTTCCAGTACCATGAGATCGATGACACCCCGATGTCGCTGGGCTCCTCGGCCAGCACCTACCGCCGGCAGGCATCGCAGAGCTGTTGAATGAAGGCAAAGGGGCGGCCGACTTCGCTCAGCATCAGGGTTCGTAACCGCCGGTGATGCTCTTCGGGACTGCGGCTGACCTGCTGCAGGATGGCTTTCTTCAGCTCAGGGTACCTCAGGAGATTGTCAACTGGGAATTGTTGTGTCACGAGTTGGGCCTCCCCGGTCAGCAGTGGTAGGAGGTGGTATGCCCGGGTTTCGGCACCAGTGTAACAAATGTTCAGGTTGGGCAGATAAAGGAGGAAGCGGGAACCAGTTTCCACAGTTCACGTGAGTCCGTTTTATTCACAAATAACCAGCCATCGCTATACAGTTTCACTCAAAACATAAGACGGCTTTTCAGCGTCACTCAAATAAACAGTATGCTTTTCAGTGTCACTCTAATAAACAGTCCGCTTTTCAGCTTCACACAACACAAGACTCTCCCTCAGGGAACAGACACAAAGACTTTAGTCTGTCTGTCTCTCTCCTCTATCTGTGAACTGGCCATCTATTTTATCTCCCCCGACTCTCACTGTGAACATAGAGATGGTAATTAGTCACAATTCATCTCAGGTGGATGTGCTTACCGCTTTCTCTCTCCCCAGATGGGTGCTCGACCACTCCCTAACCTTCACAACAGAAAAAATGCTTGAATGTCAGCCTTTTTCAATAAAGTAAAATTGTTGCTTCATAGATATTAGCTATTTAATTATCTTCATGAAAAACAAAATGAAATTACATTGTGAACATTCATAATTTCAGTTGTTAGCCCTAATGAAAAAATAATTGACCTAGCTAGTCGGCAGTGTTACACTAAAAGTGTTAGACCCCCTCATATATATATATATATATATATATATATATATATATATATATATATATATATGTGTGTGTGTGTGTGTGTGTGTGTGTGTGTGTGTGTGTGTGCTTATTTTGTTGTTTTTAAATAATATTCTTTAAAATTACACTGTTAAAAACTGAAGTACTTTGAATGTCACATGTAGACTGATAGCTCGTATCAACTGATACTGTCTTTTCCTGCAAATCGCAAGTTCGAGACCAGCTTTACTTATTTATAGTCAGTTTGGATACATGTAGAAAGTAAACTACATCCAGCAGATTCATAAAAAGACATGTTGCACTGTGGGTGCTACTGACTCTGAGTCCTGTAAGATTATTGTTGGTCATTTGTTCATATTATACTCAGTCTCCGTCATTCTCCGAGGTTTCTTTATTCGGTGTGAAATGGTGCACATTATCAAGCAATGTTAATGGAATGTTATTGTGCATCACGTTCACAATATGATGGTCTTGTCAGATTATGACATTGTATGAAATCTGAACATCTTTTTCTTGTCGAAACACTGCTCCCAAATATTATGCGGCATTATAAAATCAATCAGTAATTGAATGAACAACAAACTGCCAGAATGAATAAAGTCCTACTGAGTTTGTTTGTTATTAGTGTAAATATATTTTTTCAATGTATGTAATGTAATCTAAAGTAATCGATCATGTTCTTGTCTGTCAACATGTGAGTCCCCACTGCACCTTTTTCAGCTCAAACAAAAGATTTAAACACCTCCTCCCCCATCGAGTTAAGGTGTGAATCGCTGAAGTGAAAAGTTTCTAAAAAAGTGTCTCGATAAAAAGTGTTAAAAGGGTTCTAATGTCCTAAATAATGCACTAAACCGATTGGAACACGGATCTGTCCTGACATCCTCTACAATGAAATAATCATAGTATCACCATGGTATTTTGTAGTTAAATACTTGTAACCACAAAAAATTAAACATGGATACTTTATTTACACCATATTACTGTAATAACACCATTGTTAATATCATCAAATCTATGTTTTCTGTCAAAAAAATAAATAAAAAAAAATAATCATGGTTACTACAATATTACTATAGTAAAACTTCCTTTATATTATTTTTTATTTATTATAAATAGTAATAAAGAAAATATTAAGAGTGGAGTCAAGAAACAGAATGGGAAAAATAATATGCCAAATGTAGACCAGAACCCCTGTCGTACAGCCACAAACACACAGACGTTACACTCCACACCATTGGAACGACACTCTCAACGCACTTTGTTGTGTATTTCTATGTTGCCAATAGACTATTGGTGTTACATCTGAAAGCAAATAGACACTCTGAAAAATAATCAATATTATCAAGCTTTAGGGCAATGGTTAATAGCAAATATTAACTACTAATAAAATTCTATGACAGATAGTGATTAACAAAGCTCTTAACCTACAGGTTCACATGTATAGCGTAAAACTCAAACACATATTATACATATACTGTGGTCACAGTACTAACTTCCACCACTTTATATTATACATACAGTGCATCCGGATGTAGTGACACTAGGGGTCCCTATACAAAACGCCACAACTATCTGAACTGTGTTACATGAACTGGCGGTGTGTGACGGGCAGACTGCTGTGTGCCTCATAGCCAGCACACCAGGCCATCACGTAACCTCCCCCAATGCTCTAATGAGGCTGTGAATACTTATGTACATGTGATTTATTTCGTTTTTTATTTTTAATAAATTTGCAAAGATTTCAAACAAACTTCTTTCATATTGTCATTATGGGGTGTTGTTTGTAGAATTTTGAGGAAAATAATGAATTTAATCCATTTTGGAATAAGGCTGTAACATAACAAAATGTGGAAAAAGTGAAGCGTTGTGAATACTTTCCGGATGCACTGTGTAATGTGGTCACAGTACTAACTTCCACCCTAATTCATGTAATAGAAAATTGCGATTCTTTTTCAAATATTTTATAATATTTAATTTGATTAGTATTCTGCTTCCATAAATAATAATTCTTTAATTTCTTTAGTTTTAATTGCCAGGAGAATATAACGTCCTGGTTACTTTCGTAACCTCCGTTCCCTGATGGAGGGAACGAGACGTTGTGTCGATGTAGTGCCATACCAGCTCTTTTTATACCCGTATGTCTGGGGGAGTGGCATGCAAATTCCACTCGCCAATTCTCATTGGCCTTTCTTCAAAAAAAGCAGAGGTGTTTGGGGCTCCCAAGAATGACCCCTAGTGTCACTACATTGACACAACGTCGAGTGAGTGACAGATAGGAAACATAATAGAACACAGTGATATACATAAAAATGTATTAATTCACCTTTGATAATCCTGTTTTAAAATTGAAAATATAATCTAGTTTATCAGCACATTAAAGAAAGCACAGGTTAAGAGTCTTGGAAGTTTTTGTTTGAATATGCTGTCTAATGATGCTTGCTCATAATGTCTGTGCATTCGTATAAAAAACTCACAAATTATAATTCTCTCTAATGAAATGTGAATTAATTTATGCAAACAAATAACCCTCCAATGCAAAGATGTCCTCGTGAATGCTGAACGCTGCAGTAAAGTCTTTATCATGTGTCTCCATTGCAACGCTTAGCCAGAAAATAAATATTGTGGTCTTTTTAAGTTTGTTGTTGTTCTTCTTTCTCCTCTTTTTTTTATGACGGTTGGCAAAACAAGCTTAACTTGCCCTTAACATCACAAACTGACGTTGGGAGAAAGAGCTTTGAGGCGTTCAGCTCTGAACTGTTGAAATTCTATGGTTATAGCACCCCTTAGCGGTTTAGAGCTGCTAATGGCTAATTCACACGGTGATCGCGGTGGTAGAAAGCCTATTCTGAATGGATATCCACCGTATGTAGCCACTGTACTATAAACTAAAAGGCAATTTCACATGGGAGCTGATGGTAAAACTGCACACAGCTACTGCTTTCCCCTTTACTGAAAGTGTTTGTGGAGTCAGGCCGGTGCTCACATTGCGATTTCAGGAGCTGACGGTGCCAGGGTTAATTAAGGACTTTGCTGAACCAAGTCACCCAACATGTCTTTCAATCTTTACTAAAAATAGCATATAAAAAAAAAAAAAAAAAAAAAAACATAGTTTTAATATTAGGCTATTAAGTCTTTTTATTTGTAATGTATACACACATGTAGGCTGTAGTCTCTTGTGTTCCACGCAGTGTTGTCAGCTTGAACTTGAAGCCCCATCTGGGATGGCTGTAACAGCTTAATGAATTAACTGTTTAACTTTTTTAATAGTCGGTAAATAGTTATTGCTAAAGCAGAAGCAGCTCTAAACCAACTAAATTAAAAAGCACCTATTTATTATTGATTTACTGTATCTTCAACGCATTGATGAGCTGCTTAAAATCCGTTCTTTTCAGTCTGTTTCCACTATTCACAACATTTAACCATGCACAATAAAATATTAGGATATTATGGGCAGTGAAATGTTTTGTTAAAATGTTTATTATAGACTATAAAATGTATTATTCAATGGCAAAGTTTGTATATGAAGCTAAACTTCATTTTACAAGTTGAATTTAGTTGGTTATGACATTTGTTTCCCTTAATTTTATTTTTGTAAACCACTGGGTAACTTATTCACTTCATTTTATGAAGGAAAATTATTTTACATTTATGACTCAATATAATTATCCTCCATGTTTTTTGCAGTTCAGCAAGAGCTCAGTGCAGTGTTCTATGTTTGGTTTTTGAAGATTCCTGATAAAGATTGTAGAGCAACGTGGCCGCCACTGCCGCTAAAAAAAAAAAGAAAAATATTTGTTAACTTCATCGGTACCTGTTGTGCACATGGACACATCAGGGTTTTGGGTGCATTAGCACTCACAAGCAGAACTGCCCGCGATGTGCCGCTTTCCTCGCATGATCTAGACACTTGCGAATGTCATGTCCCATGTGAAATTGCAATAATAATGTCAGCAGTGCACTTTTCCAGTGTTTTGGATGTAGCATTTGCAGTCAAATAGTGAGATGTAACATCTCAGTGAGTGCTAATTAAAATGTTAACTCAAAGAAATATTGACATTTTAACAAAATGTGATAAGAAGTGTGTTGGAGGACATAAACTATAAAAAAAATAATTTCACGTCCACTTTTTCATTTGAAAACGCATCTTTTTCTCTACATTTTGGCCTTCCGTCCACATTGAGATGGCGTTCTTGACAGTGAAAATTTAGCTTTTCGAAAACACTCTCCCAAGTGGATACATTTGAAAACACCGTCTTCGTGTTGTAGTGCAGACAGAAGAAACAGAGATATCTGAAAGCGATGACATATTTGTTGTCATGTGACACAGCCATGTGATCCATTCAAACCAAAACAATCAAGATGGCGGCATATGTTGTGGTGGCGTTGTTGTGCTTGCTATCCATTTCGATATTGTTGTTAAAAATACATGTTACTTTGTACAACCTTCACATTGCATTCCTTCAAAGGTGATGGAAAATTTACTCATAATTGCTGTCTGGCAATGGAACATGAGTACAATTGCATTTCAGACTGTACATGGAACAGTGATTTTTCGCATGCGCAGTAAGGGGATTTAAGAGTTTTCATACATTTCAGTGTGGATGAGAAACTTTTGGAAAATGATTGAAAACGGCAGTGTGGATGGAGAGCATTTCAAAAACAAGAACGCCATATTCAAATGTATCCGGATAAATGTGAATGAAGCCTGAATTTTGTCTTCATACACTGATAGCATATGCTTTTATTCTGAAACCACTTTGAGGTTTGTTCAGCAGGATACTGTTGGGCCTCATGTATTCAGATAGAAGACAAAGGCAGGCCTAACACAGTCGTAAAAACATGACTTAAGCCCCCACCTTCTAAGTCGTAAATTTTACTGATAAAAATCGCGCCAAAATCAAACAAAGGGAGTCCAAAACAGACTACGGATCCATGAAGCCTTGCCCTCTAAAGGATCGAGCTCTCAACTCCTATTGGATGAGGCACACAACAGAACGTCCCTCAAACATGACATCATCAGGACTTCAAATAATTCTGAAATGCTTCCAAAGTGGCTTCCGGCGACTTCGTTCACCGAATATGGACGTAGCTTTTTGCTGCTCTCCGGTGTAACCTCGTGGCATAAGGAAGTAATGTCCGACTTGAAACTGTAGCCATACAATCTCCATCTCGCTGGACGAGTTGAGATTACTCTGTGTTCAACCAAACACTCTAACGGATCCGAAGGAGACCGCCGAGCAATTTGCATCTTCATCCGTTGGCCTACAGAAGTGAAGAGATTAAAGATTTCTCTTCCATCTTCAATCAAGTCGACATTTCTGAGTTCTCCGCCAGCCCGCCGAGAATCAACAGCCGTACCGCCCTCTGAGAATCAACAGCCGTACCGGCCGCCGACAGCGCGAGGAAACGGCTCTCGTCATCACACGAGCCTCAAGAAACCAGGTCAGAGTTAAAGGACGGAGGAAAACACATTCTACCTGTGTCCTCATGCGATTCAAGTAAGAGGTTTACGTCTGGGCAGAGATAGAATATTATAGCGTGTTATTCTTGTGTTTCAAGGTTTTTGCTTGTACAGTTTACGGACCGCCATGTCCGCTAATTATTAATACTCAGGGTATTAATTATCACGAATTTGTTTTGCTGTATTGTAGTCCAACCAAATTGGACTGTTGTGCATTTTCGCCATCGCGGGTGAGACAGCAACTGAGTTCATCCATTAAAGAGTCAAATAACAAGGGACTTTTACGAGCCCTGCTCGTAAAACCGCGTCTCTGAGTGATGAACACGGCTGCTTCATCTCCAGCTATCGCGAAATCAGCTTTCGGGCTGTCACTTAATCATCTCTCTCTCTCTCTCTCTCTCTCTCTCTCACTAACCACACTGACACACACACACACACTGTCACACACACACCTTATGTGTTATAGGATTATTTTTATTTCCATATCTAATCATATCATTGTTTAGTTTGTATTGTAAGTCGGAAGTTTATTGACTGCATTGTATTAATTATTAATTGATATTACTGCATAAATAAACTTTGTTTATATTACAAAGAGAAGTGTTTTGGTTTGTTTTGCATACGCCTGTGTCGTGCTGACGGGATGTCAGTGCTCGGATTCAAACCTTCATTCATTGTTTTTTTATTCAAAAATCGATATTCTTCGGATGTCGATTTTCCTAAGAAAACAATCTAATATTGAGACTGTTTTAATATTCGGTTATTAGTCCCTGATTTCAGGGTGGTGCCCCGTCAATGTTAATCCTTATTAATATTCTATTGATTTTTGATAATTGATAATTATCTTTGATTGAATTAGAATGATCAATAAGCTAGTGTTAATTTTAATGTTTCATCGATGTTAACAATTGATAAGTGTTGATTTTAAAGGATTAAAAAAAAGCTAACATTGATTCTCATCAATGTTCTATTGATTTTAATAATTAATAATTATCTTTGATAATTATTAATTATTGCTAATAACCAAACTTGCTCCTAAACGTAGCACACTACATTTACTGGAGTCCTATATGAGGTTTTAATGAGTTAGATCCAATTAATTAATTTAAATATTGATTAATAACTACAGAAATAATTATTAATTATTTCTGATAGTAACACTGATCTAAACAACCAGTAAAGCCCTACAATACTGAGTATTAGATATTGAAATGACATGCAACAGATGTATGTTTTTGTTACATTTATATTTACAAATTAGTTGTGAAGGTTAAAATAAGCTTAAAATATTGATGTAATGATTTAGTGTTGAGTTTACAGTTACAATTTTAATTCAAATTCATGAACAAATTCACTTTAACTCGACTCAGACTCAGATTGTTATGGACTTGATCTTGGGGCTGACTCTGTCCACTTTGGACTCAGACTCCACTAAGGTGGACTCGAACCCAACACTACCTGTTATCTGTAATCTTCAACTTCAGCTGAAGTTGATATTGGTAGGTGTACATTTAATCTAACAGTGGGACAGCAAGAGAATCTATAGTAAATCAGAACCTGAAGAATTCTGAAATGTCACATAACGAAATGCCAAGAGTTGTAATGAGCAAATAATTAACATCTCATCCCATACTTCTTTGTTTTTTCATTTACAATTTTTTCTATTGTCTAACAGAAAAATACATTTACACCCATTCATCGTTACACTGATGTTCTGCACATGCTAATTTCAGTTTTTAATTAACTTGTGTTTCTTACATTTGTTTGGGTGGCTGTTATATTAACTGCAATAAACCATGTGCACTGCACAGCACTGCTGACAAGATTCAAAACAGATTAATGAGGAAATCGAGTCATTTGTTCCTGTCAGACAGTTAAATCTGTGGTGTAATGCATTTAGAGATTAAAAAATCTATTTGCATTTGTCTACAGTTGCAACTTCAGCCTTTATCCTTGATTGGCATCTTTCCACTTTTAACTATTTCACAGCTATTTGGCACTATATTTGGCACATTACTGCCAAAATGATATAGTAGGATAATTATAATAATGTAGATAAAACTTTTATACTATTATAAAAATGAGACTTTTGCTGATTGTTTTATACCTTATGGAAAAAAAAGCTCCTTTGTACACTTTATTGTACACTTTGTCCACCATGTAATCTGCATTAAATCTACAATTGTTCAAGAACTGATAAATTGTGTATCTTGAATGCAAGTCGCTTTGAATAAAAGTGTCTGCCAGATGCATAAATGTAAATGTAAAGTAAAATGCAATTCATTCATTCACATACCTGCAGCTCTCCAGGGAAAAGACTTCTCAGAGGAGCTAAAACAGAACATAGATGAGTGTCAGTTTTCTTTTTGTACTTTCAACCTTTTGTTACATACATCACAGCTCAAATATATGGTGACTGTGAAGAAACAAAACAACAAGTCTAAAAACACAACGGCAAATCCGAAAACAAAATAACAAATCAGAAAACACAACACCAAATCCTGAAACACAACAGCAAGTCAGAAAACACAAAGACAAGTCATTCAAAATGGAAAGGGTATAGGTACCATAGCTTCTCACCTGATTGGCTGTGTGGATGATATCTAGCCCTTTTTTCATAATGGGTTCACTTCTTACGCGGTTATTTCAAAATCAATGCCAAAAGCTCACTGATTGGAAAAACGGAATCATTTTGAATGGTTTCTCAGTCAGTAAAACAGTAATGGGACACTTTAAAACACAGAGCGCAAAATGAGCAAACGGGATAAAGGTCGTTTTAGATATTATATCCATTGGTGTGTAAGGAACCATCTAAAAGTCCATAAACTGTGCTAAAACGTAGATGGTGTTCAAGCATTCATTCAGCTGACTTGCACATTCAGTGTTTTCTGTCGTGCAGTTGTGTTTTCAGATTTGTAGATTTGTTTTGAACTTCGCGGCCACCGTACAAATAAGACCTTGTGTGGAAAAACATAGAAACACACATACATACTGATGTAGAAAAAACAAAAACATTTTGTGGCATGAAATATAACTAGCGCAAGTTTTCATTTTAACCATCTTTCTTAGGCCTGATTCACACATACTCGGTGAGCGAGGCATGAGCGGGACATGAGCAGTGCATTTTCTTTTTGGCATCTATATTAACAGATTACAGCCTTCACATTGAAAGTGGAAGCCGCAAGGTGAGCAGATAGTTTTGGCGTTGAGTCTATTTTTGCCGCGCGGTTCATGCTGAACTCAGCGGCTCTGGGTGTAGCAAAAAACAAAAATAATCAGGAGATTATACGAAAGACGCAAAAGCAAATAAACAATATTGAAACCGAACCGACTATACACTGCAAATAAACAAACACAAAATTAATTAGGAAAGTATAAATAAATAAACTGCAGGAATTTTGCCCATATTATGTATATATACACAGACAGTTTAGAAGAGACGGACCACTTGTATTAAAATGAAAGGGAGAAATTGGAACGCCTGCCTTACAGATAAAAGAGCCAATCACCTTTTAGATACAGATCACTTGTCAATCAACGCACATGCGCATTAGCTGATCCTGCCTGAAAAAAGCATTTTTTAGCATAATCTTAGCTAAAGAAGCACAATTTATTATACTTTTGTTGTCAGATTTTACTTCTGATTTTAAACATGTATTTTGATTGTAATCATGACCAACCGTTTTGGAGATTTCTGTCTTTCTCCATTCAAGTAGATAGGAGCTGCTTTTATGCCACTTGTTTACATAGAAAATAGCTGCCCAGCCTGCCCGGTAAAGATGACCGGCGAGTGGACTGACTTGCCTTGAAAGGGGCTTTAAATTATTTAACCAATCATGACCAAGTACGCTGATAAACAAGTACAGGTGTCTGCCTGCCATTGTCGTAGGAACCTAGAGTGGAGACACAGCCAATGTGAAAGCTCAAACATGACCACGTTGCTCACGCCCCGTTCACGGAGTATGTGTGAATCAGGCATTATGTGGCTGAACTCACTCTTTCTCCCTGTGCTGTATGTGTGCATGCGCACGCTTGCGGCATCTTTCTAGGGATGTAACGGTTTCAAGGTTTCACAATATACCTTGGTTTTAAAACGGACGGTTATCATACCATTGAAATCTTCTCATTGACGGTATTGCATGAATATAAAGACAGATTTTTTTCATAACTTTTCTAAAATCCAAATCAGGTTAATTAAGACAGAATCGGCAACATTTACACAGCATCAAATGAACTTGGCGAGATAAAATAAATCTTTAAATTACGCCTTCCTCATGTTACATTTGACTGTAACGGTCTGTCACTCTGTCAGTCTGGGTTTTTGGGTCCTCGCATTTCTCGGCCACATACGTCATCAAGGCTGTCTCGTTTCAGAGAAGCGAGTAGGACACTTCGAATGCAGCCTTCCAATGCGACCTTCTTTCATGGAAATTCGGAGGATGCATGAGGTGTATCCTTCGTGGGCACTCACAACCCACAATTCTTTACTTCAATGGAAATGTCTAAAGAATTAATGTCAATTTGCCCGTAAATATGATGTTCAAATTCAAGTAATGTTAATTCCCAAGCTGAAGTACCTCAGTAGATAGGTGCAGAGTATATAATATGTATAATTATATTAATATATAATTAAAATAAAGTATTAGACTAAAAGAACACCTGTAAAATCTATTTTCTTTTCGCTTTACATCATTATAACTCTCCTAAAATTTACCTAATACATTCCCTTCCAAAGGGATTTTGTTCCCTTCTCACTCAAAGCACTTGCGCTTGTTAATGAGTGGCGTGCTGTCATAGCAACCATGTTCCGTTTCCGTTTGTCCTACAAAGGCTCTCTCGTTTAAATGAGATACTGCAGCCTTCAATGGATGTGTCCTGCCTAGCACGCAGCCTTCGAAACGAGACACAGCCATTGTTTTGTTTCTGTATTGCCGCGTCTCTCTCTGTCTTACATCATACCCCACCTCCTCGTTTACCCATTATTAGTTTATTAGTCACACCTGCCCTGTCTTGTTAACCTGTTGATTTCTCTCCATATTTTAGTCTCCTCGTGTTTGCTGTCCAGGGCCAGTTTGTCTTGTTTCCAGTCTTGTGTGTCTTGTGTTTCCAGTCGGTCTTGCTTCCCATCCCAGTCCTGTTCGGTCCTGATTCCCCGTTACCCTCTGCCCCAGCGCTATATATATATATTATATATATATTAGGGGTGTAAAGGTTCTCTGTAAAAGAACTGTACAGTTCGCCAACCACGGTTCGGTAAGTTCATCTCTAGATTAATAACGCATCTGGATCATACAGTTTGGTGAAGAAAATAAAGCACCAAATAGACATGCGCAGTTGTAACCTTCGCTAATGTACCTGTATGGCTCTGTAGATGGACACACTCCACCTGTGTTTCATTTGGGTCAACTTTCTACAGAGCGAAACTGTCCTATTAACTGTTAGTATGTTAAATCAGTTGATGACATCACACTTCTGCACGTGTTAGTTGGCAAAATGGCAAGTGGAGAAAACAAGCCACAAGAGAGAAGCCCCTGCGTCATTTAAGTCTCCTGTCTAGGAACTTTTTCTTTATGCAGTCAATTACAACAGAGATGGTCAAAAAACTATTAAAAAACAGGCAATGTTTGCAGACGTTACTTGACGCGAGTGCCGCATACTGGTAATATGTTGACTCACCCAAGGATATATAGCGCGTGGTGCGCACAGAGCTGCAGGTGAGCCCGAAACTACGCACAGACACAATCCCTTCTGTCTTTAAACAGGCACTCGGTGCTAGTTCGGACAGACATGAAACAATAACTAAAGCACTTGGGGTGTTCATTGCCAAAGTTATGTTGCCCTTACTCCGTTGATGAAGATGTGGGATTTCCGCATATGATTAAAATACTTGAGTCGTGTTATGACATCCATTCTCTTATTCATTTTAATAGCAAGTTTATTTCTTCTATAGTGATGTACAGGTTCTGAACGTTGAATATACGTTAAGTTGAGTTTGAAATGCACTTTATGTTGATGCATGTAGGGTAATAATGCAGGTATTAAGTTAAAATGTTGAGTTAGCAATTAGAGAAATTATTATATATATATATATATATATATATATATATATATATATATATATATATTATTTAGTTAAGGACCCTAATGAAAATTAACCATGATTTTACTATAGTAATATTGTCATAACAAGGACTTTTTTTTCACCATGGTTTTCTTAGCAGACATCATGGTTTTATGTAGTAATACTGTCATTTCCATATAGTAACCTTGATTTTACTATAGTATTGTAATCATGACAGTAACCACGTTAATTTTGTGGTTACTATGATTTTACAAAAAAATACCATGTTTAAATGATGGTTACTGTTGTAAAACCATGGTGATTTGTAGTGAGGGCAAATCTTTTGAAGTGTCTGTTACCAAACAAAATATTTTTACTTTGGATATGGCAGTAATATTTTTTTTCCCCTGAATATAGCAAATACCGAACCATACCGAAACTGTGACCCTAAAAACTGTGATACAAACCGAAACAAGAAACAAAAAAAACAAAAAACATATCAAATATTTACTTGAAAAATTGCTAAATTTGTTCCAAAGGTGTTTTGTCAAAATTGTGTCAACTAGCAGTGACCTTTTCGTATGAATTTAGCAAAGCTGTGACTGTTAATATGCAAATTTTTTCCGACATTTCTTTTTTTCTGATACATTTGTGTGTCAGCTACTGTTGTGTGTAGTTACAGTAACCCATATTTAATTAATATTATATATTATTTAATTGCTTTAAACAAAATTCTTCTTTTTCCTTCTAAGTTATTTATGAATGCCCCTTTAAGATGCAGATGGGTTATTTGACAAATGATATCATCAGAATATAACTGCAAAATCACTGGTGACAAACATACTATACCAAGAGTTGTGAGACTGCTCATAACAAATGAGTAACACTACAGCAGTACAGAGTTTCAGCAATTACAGAATGTGAATGGGGCTCAATGGGTCATTCAAAGAGATGCCAGTCCGACTGGATCATTGCAGAGCTGTGAACGACCCCAAACCTGCTCAAGCATAGGCTACAGTGCAGGTCAAAGGCAGCAATACCCCTTACAGGGGCAGTAAGGTCTGCGCTTGCCCCAGTGGAGTGGGCTGAAGTGTGAGCTTTCAGATGCACTAATGTTTTTCATTTATACGCGCACACACACACACACACACACACGTGCGGATTGTTACAGCTGTGTCATTCACCCTAAACCCCCACCAGGGTCAGAAATTAACCAGGGCTTGGGGCAATAATGCCACGAAAAGTGTCAATAATGCTCCAGATTTTCAAAAGGTGTGGGCAAAAATGTTAATTTCAGACACTGACCCTCACCCATCTCAAGAGAGTGTTGAGATTACGGCTGGTCTACATATTAAATATTCACTATTATTTGCAAAGATTTTGCTGTTTATTCCGAACTTTTTATTTAGTCATTAAGTTTCCTATAGAGTGTGTCATTACACTAGTTAGTGTCACTAACTAGTTGCTTGACTTGCTATATGTGCATTAAAACAGAGATGCTTTCATTTAAACTTCATAAGCAAAAACAGCATTAGAGTTGGGAAGTTCAATTCATTTGTGTGTTTCAAAAAATCTATTCAAAACTTATTCAATACTGAGCATGTTTACATGCACACTAATACGTATATACAGTAACTTCCAAAAATCAGTGTTATAAAACCCAGACAAAGCAAGAAACCTGAGTTTTCATGAGATTTAAAATAATCTGATCATTCCCTACTTTTGATGTCAAAACGTAAACAGGTATACAGTATGCACAACACCTGCGTACACTGGATAAGCCGTAAAGGTGGATAAGAATGTCAGTAAAGGTGTTTACATGCAACGCGAAAATCAATTTGTGCAGTCGATCATATTTTGCTTAAACCGTTTATGACCTTAACCGTTTAAGGTGTTTACATGACCACACACATTGTTGACTTAATAAGCATAATCGGTGTAAGAATAAACGTGCTCACTGACTAGTCGCTTCCAGGTGCATGAGCATACTGCGCGTTCAGAGTACTTGTGGTTAGAAACCTCGGACCACATGCATTCCATGCTCGAGCACTCTGCTGATGACGAAATTTACATCACTTGTGCTGTACGCAGACAGCTAGCATTCATGTCTAACCAAAGTAAACTTTGGGCTTAAGAACATCTGTAAAGATGTTTACATGCAACATGAAATTGGGGTAATGGGAAAAAATTTGTGCCGATCAGTTTATGCATAAACCTGGTTTATGACTGGTATATGACTTTACCCTGATAAAGCATAACCATTTAAGCCATTTATATGTCCACACACGTTGTTGTTTTTTAAGCGCTAGTTCATGAAAGACCACACATGTAAACATGACCATTGTTTGTTTCATCACTCAAAAATGTTTATGCAATCCTTGGTGTGGCATTTTTCATGCATTAAAATGTTTTGCTATTTTTGGTACATAAATACATAAAGCCCTATTTGCACAGGATTATCATCACAGAGGAGCTTTAGTACTTTTTACACATAATATTTTCAGCCATTTCACCCAGCCCTAATGAGAGGAGCTCACTTGAGAGAAACACCACTGACTTCTCTCTGTCTGTTCAGTGTGAAGAGTGTTGAGTACCATCAGTACGCTCTCATAAGAAGGTCAATGAGTGTCATACAGGCATATAAGAGCTCTCAGATGACCATCTAATGCTCTCTCACTGCTATTCACGGTTAAAGTGAAGTGAATGCTGTCTGCTGCTCGTGTTTTGAGTTTTGTGGACAGGCAGATGAAAGCTAACACATACTGCAACACTTTAAATCAACACAAAAAGAACACATTCATTAACTCAGAAGAGGAGGTCAGGGGTCAGCAATCACTACAGTACTCACTCAGCCTATTCACACGAAGAGAGAAATTTCGCCACTAACAAGACTTTGAATGGCAAAAATGCATTCCTTTAGAGCTATTCACACCAGTGATGAAATGTGCACTACAACAAAGTGAGGTTTCTTTTTTTCAATGGAGCTGATTTTGAAAACAAACCAAAAACTAAAAGATTTCCTCTGTGGTTGTGGACAGTCAGCTAAAAATGATCAAACATGTTTGATATTCTCTGTAAAAAAATAAAAATAAAATTTTGGTACCCATCATATACTATGCATCTTTCTATGAAATATGAAAATCTGCAGACTGGAGCCAACTAGCGCTGACTTAGCCTGACTGAAAATTGGGGCTAAAATGTGTGTTAAAAGTTATGTAGTGTATCCAGCCTTAAGTCAGAACAGTCTGAAGGTCTGTACCAAGTTTGATGGATGTAGCTTAAAAGCTCTAAGAGTTAGTGTTAGACATTTTGGTCTCGCTTAAGGAATTTTGAAAAAACCCTCAACCAAATTTGTAGAATAACAGTATCAAGCAGAGGAGATTCATTTTTGTCCTTTTCATTTTATTCTCTGTGTGAAGAGGCCACAATTAAATATAGCGTCTATGTTGTCATGACATCAAACACATTCCCATCGAAATCCAAACACAATCCAGTGGTCAAAAGAGTAGGATATCATGACCAGATGTAAGCGTTGACGTGTCTCACTTGTCCACTTGCATGGAGATCACCCAAAATACATAAAATGATAATTCTCACATCATTTACTCAACCATATGCCGTCTTAAACTCAGAAGGCATAAGGTTAGACTTTCTTTCTTCCACCGAACACAAACACAGATATTTTGATGGAGTATTTATAGTTTAATTTATTTTTTTATATAAATTATAGTTTTTAAAATTGGTAGCTTATATTAAATGTTCTTAGTCTTCCTGTGATGAGGAGGGCTAGACAGAGGCTACAAGATTTGATTCATAGCACAGAAATTGTAACTTTAAAGACTGAAATACACCGGGGACTCTTATTTTGAAATGTTTGCGCTTCAATGCATGCAGTTGCTCATTCAAACAGATGAGGGAAATAAAACGTGCACTCCTACAATAATCTACAACGTATTACAATGTAAACAATTAAAAGTAAACATTGTCAGATTTCATCAACACTATACCATCATCATCAATAGTTGATCATTAGTGATAGTTTGTCATAAATGTCCAATATGGCTTAATGATTGTGAACTGCTCTGCAACAGCTGGAAACACTCACAAGTTTAACTCTGAAGGACGCAGCGCATGCATTTATTCAATTAAATCATATTCTTTTGAAGTCTGGTAATCACATTAGGTCATATCATGATTCCTGTCTTTCCCTCCAAATTTAAGACCTCTTTAAATGATAATTAAGACTTTCGTTGTATAATTTAAGATATTTAAGACATTTTATGACCTTACATTTTGGAAAACAGAATTTAAGACATTTTAAGACTTTTTAAGGATCCACGGGAACCCTGACAATGCAAGTCAATGGGGTTCAAACTTTTGAGCTCCAGAAAGGGCATAAAGGCAGCATAAAAGTAGTCCAATACCAGCGTAAACAGGGCCTAAGACATACTGAATGGGCTTATCGTTTGCATCAAATGAAATATGGCATCTCTCCAGCACAAATGCTTCTCATCAGACTATGCAGGACAAATCAGACATGAATGACTCAAACCAGCAGGACACAATTCATTAGTTTCATTTCATTAACTGCCTGTGCTGCCCACTCACACATCACAGTAACACAGTTCATCTCTTATTAACTCTCTCATAGCCACTCATGAATAAATCACACATCACAGCTTCATGCTTTTCAAAGACACTTTCTGTAGTCATTCAAATATAATTTCACTCATTGTCTTAACTGTTATGCACTTCCACCTCGGCTCTAGATTGTCTGCTTATAGTTTACTGTTGTACCGCAGCACAGTTGGCTATGATTGATTGGTTGTGTTTGTATGGCTCCTCATTTGTAAGGATCTTTGTACAGAAGCATCTGTTAAATTAATTAATGTAAATGTAGCTTCGCAGATGTGGTCTTATTAGACTCAGTCTATCGCAGCTCTCTCAGTTTAAAACAAACTCCTCTCAACCGATTTTGGGGGGTAAAAAATACAGAATGGGTGTAAAAACGGTAAACTGACCTGTTAGCATTTCACTTTTATTGGAAGGTAAAAGAATCAAATTAAATTCTGTTTGTTTTAAACAAAATGTATTACATTTTTCCAAAATGCTCTTACAGTGAGAAAATATGAAATATGAAAAATGTAAGTGATTGAGGTTGACAAGCATTTAAATCGAGTGGAAATCTGCAGAGATTTCAGGAATTAAGGATTCCATGTGGGTCTAGTGATAAAGATCTGTATATATCAGGGTTCCCACCCTTTTCAACCTATGAAATAAAATACTTTTCCATTATTTTTCCAGGCATTTGTAAATACTGGATACAGATTTTAATCTTCGCTAATGAATCATTCAGACTGATTTGACCTGTTCATTGACTAAAAACGTCCTGCTTACTTGTGTAACCTCCGTTCCCTGATGGAGGGAACGAGACGTTGTGTCGATGTAGTGACACTAGTGGTCACTCTTGGGAGCCAGAGACACCTCTGATCTTTGATAAAAGGCCAATGAAAATTGCCGAGTGGTATTTGCATACCACTCCCCCAGACATACGGGTATAAAAGGAGCTGGTATGCAACCACTCATTCAGGTTTTGTGCTGAGGAGCCGAGACAAGGTCCCGGCCATTTCAGCGGGTAGTTCAGCGTTGTGGCAGGAGGGAGTCAACGGCACACGTCTTCAGCTCAGGGGTGGTGAAAGGCACTATGCGCAAGTGATACACCCGGCCAGCTGTCCCGGACTTACCTGCGTGCCACTACACAGGATGAAACCAGTTCCACCCGGAGATTGTAGAACCTCTCAAATGTGTTGGGTGTTGCCCAGCCTGCTGCTCTGCAAATGTCTGTTAGAGAGGCGCCACTGGTCAAGGCCCAGGAGGCCACTACACCTCTGGTAGAATGGGCTCGTAGCCCTACCAGGGGCAGCACGTCCTGGGCGTGATATGCCATAGTTATGGCGTTGATGAGCCAGTGGGCGATCCTCTGCTTGGAGACAGCGCTTCCTTTCCGCTGTCCACCAAAGCAGACAAAGAGGCGCGGTCTGAAGGGATTCAACCTCCTGGCGCCACTAAGGAACCTGATGATCAGGTCGTGCTTCCCTAAGGGCTTACCGTCCACTGTGTCGTGGTGTGCTGCTATAGCGGCTACATACACCTTCAAGGTGGAGGGGGACAGCCGCCCTTCCAGCCTCTCCTGCAGGAAGGAAAGCACCGATCTGACTGCACATCTCTGGGGGTCTTCGTGTCGGGAAGAACGCCACTTAGTGAACAGACGCCACTTAAAGGCATACAGGTGCCTCGTAGAGTGGGCCCTAGCCTGAGTGATCGTGTCTACCACCGCGGGTGGTAGACCGCTTAAGTCTTCCGTGTCCCGTCCAGGGGCCAGACATGGAGATTCCAGAGGTCTGATCGTGGGTGCCAGATGGTGCCCCATCCCTGAGAAAGAAGGTCCTTCCTCAGGGGAATTTGCCAGGGGGGGCTGTCACAAGGAGCGTGAGGTCCGAGAACCACGTCTGGGTGGGCCAGTAGGGTGCTACCAGGACAACCTGCTCCTCATCCTCCCTGACCTTGCATAGGGTCTGTGCAAGTAGGCTCACTGGGGGAAATGCATATTTGTGAAGTCCAGGGGGCCAGCTGTGTGCCAGCACGTCTATACCGAGAGGTGCCTTGGTCAGGGCGTACCAGAGTGGGCAGTGGGAGGATTCTTGGGAGCTGAACAGGTGTACCTGTGCCTGCCCGAATTGACTCCAAATCAGCTGGTCCACCTGAGGGTGGAGTCTCCACTCTCCCCTGAGGGTAACCTGCCATGACAGCATGTCCGCTGCAGTGTTGAGGTCGCCCGGGATGTGAGTGGCTCACAGCGACTTGAGGTGCTGGTGACTCCAGAGGAGGAGACGGTGGGCGAGTTGTGACATACAACGGGAGCGCAGACCACCTTGACGGTTGACACATGCTTGCCCTGGATCAACGGCTGAAACCTCCGCAGGGCGAGCAGAATTGCCAGCAACTCAAGGCAGTTGATGTGCCAATGCAGCCGCGGGCCCGTCCATAAGCCGTTGACTGCGTGCTCATTGCATACAGTGCCCCAGCCCGTTTTGGAGGTGTCTGTCGTAACCATGACACGCCTGGAAACCTGCTCTTGGGGAACGCCTGCCCGTAGAACCGTGAGGTCGGTCCAAAGGCTGAAGAGGCAGTGACAGATCGGCGTGATGGCCACACAATGTGTCCCGCGGCACCATGCCCATCTCAAGACTCGAGTCTGAAGCCAGTGCTGAAGCGGTCTCAGATGCATCAGTGGCCACCGCTGAGGATGCCATATGCCCCAGGTGCCTCTGAAAGAGTTTCAGTGGAACCGCTGTTTTCTGTCTGAACACCTTCAAACAGGTCAGCACTGACTGTGCGCACTTGTTCGTGAGGTGCGCCGTCAACAAGACTGAGTCCAACTCCAAACTGAGAAAAGAGATGCTCTGAACTGGGAGGAGCTTGCTCTTTTCCCATTTGACCCGAAGCCCTAGTCGGCTGAGGTGCGAGAGCACCAGGTCCCTGTGTGCACACAACACATCCCGAGAGTGAGCTAGGATTAGCCAATCATCGAGATAGTTGAGGATGCAAATGCCCACTTCCCTTAACGGGGCAAGGGCTGCCTCTGCGACCTTCGTGAAGACGTGAGGGGACAAGGACAAGCCGTACTGATACGCCCAACCCTCGAATGCAAACCGCAGGAAGGGTCTGTGTCGAGGTAGAAAAAAAAGCACAAGCCACGCGTCCAAGCTCCGGGCGAGGGGGACCAAGGGGACAATCTCGTCGGATGTACCGGCAGATGGAGCCTCGTGGCGGGGCGGAGCCCGAGGTGCCACGCCATATTGTGGCCGTGCTGAGTTCAGGGACATCAAAGCACTTACCTGGCTCCTTGTGACCACCCCCGGAACAGCCTGGGATGGGGGAGGAAGAGGCCTGTCCTCGTGACCTGTGGAGAATGTCACATCGGGGGTGGATTTGTGCCACAGCTGGGCACGCAGGGGCGGGGAGACCGCCGCCGTGGCGCCGTGACCCAGGGAACCCTCGTGCAGTTCCTTTAGCGCCTTGGCTTGGTGGACTTGCAGGAGAGCCATGGCGTGCAGGGCGGAGGCGTCTTGTCCAGCGGCACTGTAGGCTTTGGCCGTCAGGGACGATGTAAACCTACAGGCCCTGGACGGGAGCTTTGGGCGCCAGCGCCAGGTGGTGGCGCTCTGCGGGCATAGGTGCACCGCGAGCGCCTTATCCACCGGGGGAATCGCCGAATAGCCCCTGGCCACCCCACCATCGAGGGTAGTGAGGGCGGGGGAGCTGAAAGATTGGGACCGGGCAGTAAAAGGTGCCTCCCACGACCTTGTCAGCTCCTTGTGCACTTCCGGGAAGAAAGGAACTAGAGTGGGGTGTGGCTGCTTTGAGCGGCGCCACGAGCCCAGGAACCAATCATCGAGCCGCGAGGGGTCAGGGGAGAGCGGAGGGTTACACTCTAGCCCGACGCTCGCAGCTGCCCGGGAAAGCATGTCCGTCATTTCCGTGTCAGCCTGTGACTGGGCGACCGTACCCGAGGGGGGGGAGCCCAGCTGAGGCCTATTTAGAATGTGAGAAGAATTTCATTGAATTTGCTTCGGTGGCTTGAAATTTAGCTTGGGCGGCCGCTGAAAAATTGTCAGTACCTGAAAAACCCTGTTTCTTCAATTCTCTCAGTCTCACATGAAGTCGCACCGCCTTCCTTCTCCATTTCTCCGACAGAATGTGTACGCGGAGGTGGTCCCATTGGTGTCCCCAAATCACCCCCAGTGCTAGCCGCGCTGGCCTCATACCCGTAGGTAGAAGGACCGAGGCAGGGAGCCGCTGGGGTGGCTTGCTTTCTTACAATAATGACCGCAACCAGGAATAACACAAATGGAAAGCATCTTTAAAAAGACGTTCTGTGTGTGTCGCTCTTTTAGAGAAATATACTCTTTTAGAAAAATATACTCTCTTATTTCTGCCGAAGTGCCCAGGGGCGTTCTCTGCAGTGCACCAGGAGAAGCCGCTGAAGTGGGAGAAAGCCGCTGAAGTGCACCGTCAGATCCAGCAGAGGTGAATGAACAGTCAGTTCAGTAAACATCGACCGTTCGGCTCCGAAGAGAAAATCTGAATGAGTGGTTGCATATCAGCTCCTTTTATACCCGTATGTCTGGGGGAGTGGTATGCAAATACCACTCGCCAATTTTCATTGGCCTTTTATCAAAGACCAGAGGTGTCTTGGGCTCCCAAGAGTGACCCCTAGTGTCACTACATCGACACAACGTCGAGTGAGTGACAGATAGGGAACAACGATTCCCTTACAAAGAAGAAATCAATATGGTTTGCGAGCAAGTTTTACTCCACGCAAGAGTAATATCTGACTAGAAAACAAGAAAAAATTTATTCACAACAGAAATTTCCATGACTTTTAAAAATTTATACATTTTTCATAATTTGTCCAGGCCTGAAAATAACATTTTTAAAATTCCCTGATTTTCTTTCAATTCTAATCATATTTTACTATCCAAACAAGGGAATGAACGGCACGTTTGAGTGTCTCATTCAACTGAAATTCCACCATCTCAATGAACCGCACTAAGTGCAGGTCCTGAAGAGTGCGTGAAGATTAACCGCATCTGAACCAGACCTCAAGCGCTGTGATGTACACAGTCTGCACAGTCTGCAGAGGTTTGCACCAAACTCCCGCAAAAATATAAACGAGGATTTAACGATCGTGTGATGGCAAATGTTATTTGTCACTGTGGGCTCAAACGTGCAGTGTTGATGATCGGCCAAACAGGAAAATGTATTGGTCGATAGTGATAATTTAAAAATACCAAATATCTGGCTGATTTATCAGTGGCAGTGGTATATCGATCGACCATTATTGTAAATGCGTGAATGTGCTAACAAAAAATATTTGCGTTGTTTTCATGTGAATGGGCAATTTGTCTGCAATTCGTCTCACTTTTTCGCATCGCTTTCGGTATGAAAGGGCCTTCAAGAAATATTCCAGGTTCAATCTTCAAGTTAAGGTCAATCGACAGCATTTGTGGCATAATGTTGATAACCACAAAAAATTATTTCGAGCCTGTAATTTAATTTAATTTTCTTAAAAAAAAAATAAATAAAAAAAAAAGAAGCAAAAATCTAGGTTACATTAGCCACTTTTCCACTGTTGGGCCAGTTCGAGCTGGGGCTATCAGCTGGTCAGCAGTGGCAAATGCCTCAGATGTCGAGCCGCTAGACCAAAATCGATCTGCGTTCCCACCATCGGGCCAAAAGCTGCACAGTGTTGACCTAAAACCCACCCTTTATATGCCACCCTGGTGCCAACGCCACACACCCCACCCAATTCATAAGCAAAAGGGGAGCTCAAGCTGAGGTATCATGTTATCTAGAATTTCGAGTTTATATCATTTGTAAACATTAGCTAGCTAGCAAGATAAATTAGCGATAACAACTCATCGACTGTAACTGCCATGATGTTCTGAGTGGTCTCTCCACTAACAGAGGGACGATGTCCCAGCACACCATCTATGAAAGTTCACTGAACCATGGAAAGTCATTTGTTTGGGCACCGCTTTGTCCATTGTGCATTTTAATGGATTTGTACTGTATCCACATTTTATTATAAATTTTTTTCTCGAACCTGTACCGTTGTGTGCTGGATACATATACTGACAAGTTCGGTGAAACTCCGGCTTTGACATTGTACTTTCCTAAATCCAATCAAAAATAGTGAGGCACTTACAATGAAAGTGAATGAGGCCAATTTTTGGAGGGTTTAAAGACAGAACTGTGAAGCTTATAATTTTAGAAAAGCACTATTAATTCTTCTGTTCAAATTGTTTTATTATTTGAGCTGTAAAGTTGTTTAAATCAGCATTGCTACAGTTGTTTTAGAGTTTACAGCATTGTGTCGTCATGGCAACAAAGTTTTAAAATTGGATATATCTTTACACAGAAAAGGTTAGTAAGAGATTGTATTACTGAAATCATGTTTACACATCTTGTGGTTATACTTTTGAAACAGTGAGTATTTTAACATTTGTGGATTGGCCACATTCTCTTCCATTGTAAGTGTCTCACTGTAACACAGATTTGTGCTTTTTTTAAAAGAAAACGAGGGACAAGTCGAAATTATTTTTGTGGTAATAAACATAATGCCACTAATGCTGTCAATTGAGCTTAACTTGTTTTGAATATGAAATATTCCTTTAAGTCTGTGTATATATTTATATATATATATATATATATATATATATATATATATATATATATATAAATGTATGTGTGTGTGTGTGTGTGTGTGTGTGTGTGTACCTGCCGCTTGCAGCTCCTGGTGAGTCTGAACCCAGTCTGCATCGTTCCAGCTGACTGGCCACAATCTGTCGCTCCACCTCCAGCTCCCGTGTCAAGCGCTCAAACTGCAGCTCCTAAAGACACACACACACACGCACGCACGCACGCACGCACGCACACACACACAACAATCAGTCTCTGATGCAAACAGTATCAAGATGCAGATGCTAAATAAAAGACAGTTGCAGAAAGAGAGAACGGCTAGGTAAAAATATAAATTTTCTGATTAATCGTGATCTTCATTTGAACGATCCCGATATTGAATTTTCTCTATGTAGTTTTATAACTGCTCAACGAAAACACTTCTGTGAGATGCTCGCTGAATTGCCGCTATTCTTAAAGAGACAATAATGTTTTTAAGCACGTATCCTACATATTAATGTGAATACTTGTAAATATTACAAATTATGCATGTAAACAATACAGTATATATGCAATATAATATACAATTTCAAGACATATTTATTGATGGAATACATGGAATTTGTACATTTTAAAAAGTTAAAATATGACTAATGATAACTAATGATAAAATTTGTCAAATCAATATTTTTGAATTGTATCGAGTAAGAAGGTCCCCTGTATAATTAACAGTATTAGCTGAGAATTTCTTTCATATGTCGGCACAATGAACATTATAATTGAAACATATCCCAAAGCATCAGAATTGAATCAAATGGAAATTGGAATCAAATCGAGAGCTAATCAAATTGGGAAATTTGTATCGATACCGAGCCCTAAAAAAAGAGACACTTCAGCACACACCCACACTGCAGAGGTGTACCATAGTGAAACACACCCTAATAATGCTAATAGCCACTTCACACACATTGGCTCCCACTGTAACAATGTCCCTGAATGACCTGCGCTTGATGGTAACTTACACATGTGAGCGAATAACTCACAGACTGATGGTCTAAACTCCAGCAGGACTCAGGACTTCAGAAGCTGCAGTGTTTCTGAGTCAGGCATAAACTCTAGTGCACTTCAGCAGGCCTGTGTCTGTAGTAAATGTACTAATACACTCCTAATGTACTTCTAATACCAGAGTAACACACTGCTCGTGCACAGTCATAAAGAGACAGCAGAACACAGCAAGATCCACTACAATTCACACACTCCACCTGCCCTCAGTGTGTGTGTGTGTGTGTGTCCAAATATATCGCCTTTAGAGAGCAGCTCACATTCTTCACATCTCCTGCAACGCATCCACGGGCTCGCAGCAGACAAACATTCTTCACATCCTTGTACATTCAATGCAACCATGGCAGACAAACGCAAATGTCGTTCCGTGCATGTAAAGTTTTGATGGTAAATCCAAAGAGATGAATACTTTAATAACACAACGAAGCTAATGTCTTGAGTTGTTACCTAGATACAGTGGTAAATAGCTGCCGCTTGTCCTCATGTTGATGACGTAATCAGACTGTGGTTCGGACCCAAATTATATGATGTGTCCAGTCCAGTCATTTAATTAAAACACTTTATATATGAAAACTACTTCCTCATATAATTTTCTCTTTATTTTGAACTTGACAAACATAGAGTAAAAAAAAAAATTCATAATAATAAATTGGTGGTGATCAAAAAGTGGTAATCAACCTTTCCACAATGCTAAATTTTACATTTCAGTCTGATGTTGTTGACTAGTATTATTATAATAAAACTTTCCTCAAGAATTTTGACATCTTCTGAAAGCAATGCAACAAAGGATATTCATGAGTAAAAAAAAATATCCTTCCTATCCTTGATAAAAATCACTTCATTAAGCTCTTTTAAGTCATCTCTGTAGACAATATTTGAATATCTGAAAGCAAAGCCGGTTTGTTTTCTAATATCTAACATCATTCAAACTGAATTTTATTAAGGGTGACGAAGTGTAGTTTAAATCCGCATGACAGATGACACATAATTGTTGGTGCATGACACATTGGTTTAGCTGTTTTCCTTGTCAGTGTTGGTTAGAATGTCAGGCTCTCTCGCGGTTTGAGATGTTTGACTTCCTCCATAGCGCTTTAAGGTTAAAATCTCAAAACTCAGTAGAATTCAAATGAGTCACACAAGTTTTAAAGATGTGCCGTGACAGAGAGAAACCGGATTGAGTAGTGCTAGTGATCATACTCTCTGCGTTCTCCTGTCTGTGGAGCACAATCTGGAAGCCTGCTGAAGTGGAGTCACTCGCGACAGCTGCAACTGTGATATGAGAAGCTTATTTAGAATGTGAGAAGAATTTCATTGAATTTGCTTCGGCGGCTTGAAATTTAGCTTGGGCGGCCGCTGAAAAATTGTCAGTACCTGAAAAACCCTGTTTCTTCAATTCTCTCAGTCTCACGTGAAGTCGCACCGCCTTCCTTCTCCATTTCTCCGACAGAATGTGTACCGCGTACATGTTACGTGAATAGAACGAAGTGCACATTTCTTTACCGTGATACATACGATAATCCAAAATATCTACAGGTTGCCAAATTTCTACCGGTTTATCATGTCTTCCGGTATATCGCCCACCCCGCTATAAATATTCATCACAAGATAAATCATGGTGCATGACACCCTCTTATTTTCCTTCACTGGGCCTTGATTTGCCCCCACCACTACAGAATGCATTTCTTTAATTCCTGCTTTGTAATTAAAAACAACAACAATACATCAATATTAATAATCTTTTATTAACATATTAATTCTAATGCTTTAAGAATAACGCAACGTGTCCACAGCAAACTAAAGTTTGCGCGCTCATCATTGGCGGTAATGACAGTTATCGCACATACTGTATACGAATGGGTTAAAAATTTGTTAGGGGGAATCATGTTTAAGATGAGTGAGAAACAGCAGTTCTCATATAGTGGTGTGTTGTAATGCAGGATAACTGAGCAGCAGTAAAGATCACCATGAGCACCCTCATCACAATCTGTTGACAAATGTGCGGCTGTAAACACAACACCCACACTTCCTCTCACGACCGTTCCACCAGAAAGAGGAGCTGCCCACCCTTTGACCCATCCATCTGTCTCACAGACGGACACCCTACACAGACACAAATGCTAGGCACTATATAAGCCTTTAACACACACACACACACACACACACACACACACACACACACACACACACACATGTTGGTGCAGCTATCATTATGAGGACTCTCCACAGACATAATGGTTTTTATACTGTACGAACTATAGATTCTATCCCCTAACCATAACCCTAAACTAAACCCTCACAAAAATCTTTCTGCATTTTTACATTTTCAAAAAAACATCATTGTGGCAGCGGGGGCATGGTCAAGCATCTCTCCGGAGAGAGAGAAAGCGGTAAGGGTGCTTACACCTGAGTTAAATTATGTCTAACACCTGTCTCTAATTTCAGTGAGCACGGGGAGAGAGGCATAAATAGAGCCACACCCCAGGTGACGAGAGAGAGAGCTTGGGCACCGATTGTGAAGTCAAGAGTTATTATTGCAAAGTTGAGAGTTTATTTTGTGAAACAGCTTGTGGATTTTTTAGACTGAGTTATTGAACAGCATGAAAGCCTTGAAAGACTGTATTTGTTGCAGTGAGGAAAATAAACGCTGACCTGAACCAGGAAATCTGCTTCTCGCCTCCTCCTTCCACTGAGAAGTATTACAATCATTTAGTATGTTTTTTTTTTTGTTTTTTTTTAAGCGATTTGATTAGAATCACTAGAAATGTCCTCATAAACCACATTTATAGCATAATACCTCATAATTACCAGTTTATATCCTAAAAAAATGTCCTCGTAAACCACCCAAACACACACACACACACACGTGACAGAGAACCCTAAATGGACACAGTCACATACAGTAACAATATACAAGCAATCAGTTGTCAGTGTGATGGCCATCTGATCATGTGTGTACCTATAATAATAATAATAATTAACACATTTTATTATAAAACCCAAGGTCACTTATATATGTGCATATATTCAGTGATGGGCAGTAGCTTCGCTACAAATAGCAAAGCTATTAGCTTGACTACATTACTGAGTAGTGAGGTGGTAGCTTCGCTAGTTTTTAAATCAAGTAGCTTTTCAGTTTCTAAGCTATATTTTTTGATTAGTTAGCACGTAACTTTGAGAAAAGCTACACTGCCACATCATACGGTGTTTACCATCAACAGTTTTGAATCAGAACTAAAGATGTCAGACGCACAAATGAATCACTCATCTGAGTCAGTCCTTTACAATGAATTGGTCACACGTTATAGCGAAGTGGTCTGAATCGGTTCGCGATTCAGTCTGAATGACTCAGAAAGCTTGCGCGTGTGCTGCTGAATCATTTGGTGCGCACTCTCACTTGCCAGCAAGCTCACAGATTATTTTAAAACACGGAAAATAAAGATAATGCTGGTTGCAGTGGATCTACAATAATGCCAAACCTGCAAATGCATCCTATCGTTTGCCAGTGATGAAGAAGGTCTTTATAAAGTTCAACATGTGTGCAGCTTGAATGGCACTGCAGGTAAAGATTTTACCACCAAAAGAGTATCAAAACATGTATTAGCCTACATGAAAACACATAAAAAAAAATACCATGGCATTACTATGTTTTTTGGACATGTACCATTACCTGGGGGCACCATGTAAATACAGTGGTATACGAATAAGGTAATCATATAGTGAAGTACCATAGTAGTACCATGGTATTCTATGAATTACCCTGAAGCACCATGTACATTAAATTGTATATAAATGTGGTAATTATATTTCAAATTACCATGGTCATACCATGGTATTCTTTGAAGTACTTTGAAGCTCCATGTTAATACAGAATAGAATATAAATATGTTTACTGTATCTCAATGTACCATGGTATTACCATCTGATACCATCAGAAATCACATTGTTATTGCCCAGATGTGCTCTTACACACAAACACACACACACACAGAAATTTGGCCTCTGACCAGAAGCTTCTAGTACATATTAAAATACAACAGCAAGACACAGAATTACAGGATAAGATGAATAGTATTTGTTCAGAGTTTTTATACTGGAACGTGCAAATTAAATTATTTAAATGGGTATGGGTTTGTAGAGGTAGCAGTATAAATATGAAACATAAAATGTAAAAATTGTGATTTTGCATATTGAACACATAAGTTTGTATAGGTAGCATGTATAAATATGAATTTACATGTTTTCTTCATACACATACATTTTATATTGCCCCATACTGCATACTTGTATACTATATTGCACAATACTGTACAACGCTGTGCCATGACTTTGATTAACATCATGTGAATAAGAGTTCCCTATCTGTCACTCACTCGACATTGCGTCGATGTAGTGACACTAGGGGTCGCTCTTGGGAGCCCCAAACACCTCTGATCTTTGAGAAAAGGCCAATGGGAATTGGCGAGTGGAACTTGAATGCCACTCCCCCGGACATACAGGTATAAAAGGAGCTGGCTCGCAACCACTCATTCAGATTTTTTCTTCGAAGCCGAGTGGTGTTGAGCAGCGAGTTCCACTGCCGTTCCATTCATCTCACAACGAGAAACGTATGCTGTTGGATATACAGTGCATTTCAGCGGCTTTCTCCCCCTCTGCGTTATTGATGCAGAGTACACCCCTGGGCACTTCGACAGCTGAAAGAGTATATATTCTTGCAGAAAAGAGTATATTTTCTTCTAAAAGAGTGCGCACTGATGGAAAGCGTCTTTTTAAAGATGACTTTCTGTCTATGTGTAGTTCCTGGATGCGGTCACTATCTCTCCGCCTCTGATGGCCACGAGCGCTGTCTCACGTGTCTGGGCCGTAGTCACATTGAGGCAGCTTTCGTGGATGGTTCGTATTCTCACTGCGAGAACACGACCATGGCAACATTGCGGTCGTGGCTTTCCTTCTTCCAGCGGAAAGTCACTCCAGCCGCTACCGGCCCCGTGCCTTCTACCTACGGGTACGAGGCTGGGTCGGTTAGTGCTGGGGGCAATTTGGGGACCCCAATGGGAGTGGTTCCACCGGGTAATCCCCCACGGACCTCCCATTCCCCAGTACGCTTGTTTGCCCGGTCAAGTTCTGGGATGACACAGGCAGCTCGCCTCAGGGCGAGTTTTATGTCTCTTTCAGAGCACGTGAGCAGGATGAGCTCTCGATCGCAGCATCAGAGAGCGGGTTGGCGCAGTCGGACGCTGAGGACTCGACTGGGCCGCCAACTTCGAATGTGGCCACCCAGTCTGAGGCTGATGCGGAGCTGACCGCTACGCTTGCCTGGGCTGCCGTGAGTGTCGGGATGGAGTGGAACCCTGAGCCCTCGTGGCGTGATGATTGGTTCCTGGGTTCGGAGCGCTGCTCATGGCCACGCCCTGGCCTGGTCCCATTCTTCCCAGAGGTGCATGAAGGGCACCTTTTACTGCCCGGACCGACTTCTGTGTTCATCCGCTCTCACTACCCTCAACAGTGGGGCGGCCAGGAGGTATACAGAGATTCCTCAGGTTGATAAGGCAGTTACGGTGCACTTGTGCCTGCTAAGAGCCCCAGGAAGGGCCCCAAGCGCCCCTGAGACAGATCACCCAGGGAGGAAGAGGCCCACTGGAACCCTGGAGCTGGTATCCAGACCACTCTGTCCCCTGGTGGAGGGGGACGGTGTGTTCCCTTTTGTTTTGTTTTCGCTGCATGCCCAAGGGGCTGCGGTACCCTCTCTCCCTGGGTCACACAGCCGGTGTTTACGGCCGTCATTATCATGACAGCCGGACACAGAACACTCGCGGCCAGGGCGCTACAAACACATCCCCCCGCCTTCGTGCACCCAGCCATGGCACACACACACCCATGGCCAGGCGGTCGTGATGAGCCGCGAGGGCACTCAGCCTCCTTTCCTGTCGCTAACCGGTCCTATGATGGGTATGCGGAGGGAGGTAAGTGCTTTGATGTTTCCCTCAGCACAGCCACGAGCTCAGAATGCAAGGCTCCTCGACGTGGTGGTTCCTGCTCCTCCATGCCGCGAGGCCCCACCCGCAGGTATGTCAAACACAATCGTCCCCTTGGTGCCCCTCGCTCGGAGTTTGTAGTCATGGCTAGCGCTCTCCAACCCGTCGCACTGGCTGGCCAGGACGATCCGACTCGGCTATGCGATTCAATTCGCCAGGCATCCGCCCGCGTTCAGCGGCATCCATTTCACCTCAGTGAGGGGCGAGAATGCCGCTGCCCTCCATGCGGAGATCACGACCCTTCTGAAGAAGGATGCGATAGAGCCGGTCCCTCCAGCCGAGATGAAGAAAGGGTTCTACAGCCCTTACTTCATCGTGCTAAAGAAAGGCGATGGGTTGCGGCCAATCTTGGACCTGCGAGTGCTGAACCAGGCCTTGCACAGACTCCTATTCAAGATGCTGAATCAGAAGCGCATTCTGTCATGTGTTCGTCATCAAGATTGGTTCGCAGCGGTAGACCTGAAGGACGCGTACTTCCTTGTCTCGGTTTTACCTTGGCACAGACCCTTCCTGCGGTTTGCTTTCGAGGGCCAGGCATATCAGTACAAGGTCCTCCCCTTTAATCTGTCCCTGTCGCCTTGCGTCTTTACGAAAGTCGCAGAGGCAGCCCTTGCCCCGCTAAGGGAAGTGGGCATCCACATCCTCAATTATTTCGATGACTAGCTGATTCTAGCCCACTCTCGAGACATCTTGCATAGGGACCTGGTGCTCAGGCACCTCAGCCGGTTGGGGCTTCGGGTCAATTGAGATAAGAGCAAGCTCTTCCCGGTTCAGAGCATCTCTTTTCTCCAAGTTAGGCTGGGGCGCCGTGTGCAACGGGCACGCAGCCGCTGGCTCCTGGACAGGGGCGCGACTGCATTGGCATATCAACTGCCTCGAGTTGCTGGTGGTATTGCTGGCCCTGCGGAGGCTTCGGCTGTTGACCCAGGGCAAGCACGTGTTGGTCCGGACAGACAAAACAGCGACGGTAGTGTATATAAACCACTAAGGTGGCTTAAGCTTGCGTCGCATGTCGCAACTCGCCCGCCGTCTCCTCCTCTGGAGTCGGCAGCGACTGAGGTCATTGCGGGCCACTCACATCCCCGGCGACGTCAACCATACTGTGGACGCACTGTCACGGCAGGTGATGCTCAGGGGAGAGTGGAGACTCCATCCCCAGGTGGTCCAGCTGATTTGGAGTCGATTCGGCGAAGCACAGGTAGACCTGTTTGCTTCCCGGGAATCCTCCCACTGCCCACTCTGGTATTTTCTGTACTCACAGTGCAAGTATGCTTTCCCCCCAGTGAGCCTGCTTGCACAGATCTTGTGCAAGGTCAGGGAGGATGAGGAACAGGTCATCCTCGTGGCGCCGTACTAGCCCACTCAGACTTGGTTCTCGGAACTCACACTCCTCACGACAGCCCCTCCCTGGCGAGTTCCCCTGAGGGAGGACTTCCTCTCTCAGGGACGAGGCACCATCTGGCACCTGCGCCCAGACCTCTGGAATCTCCACGTCTGGCCTCTGGACGGGACGCGGAAGATCTAAGTGGCCTACCACCGGCGGTGGTTGACACGATCACTCAGGCCAGGGCTCCCTCTATAAGGCAGCTGTATGCCTTGAAGTGGTGTTTGTTCACAAATTGGTGTTCTTCCCGAGGCGAAGACCTCCAGAGATGCGCAGTCGGGTCAGTGCTTTCCTTCCTGCAGGAGAGGCTGGAGGGGAGGCTGTCCCCCTCCACCTTGAAGGTGTATGTGGCTGCTATAGCGGCACACCATGATGCGGTGGGCGGTAAGTCCCTGGGGAAGCACGACCTGATCATCAGGTTCCTGAGAGGCACCAGGAGGTTGAATCCTCCTAGGCCACACCTCATTCCCTCGTGGGATCTCTCCGTGGTCCTGCTGGGCCTGCGGAGAGCCCCGTTTGAGCCCCTAGAGTCAGCTGAGCCAAAGGCGGTCTCATTGAAGACTGCCCTCCTGACTACGCTCACTTCCATCAAGAGGGTTGGGGATCTGCAGGCGTTCTCTGTCAGCGACATCTGCCTGGAGTTCAGTGCAGAATACTCTCACGTGGTCTTGAGACCCCGACCGGTCTATGTGCCCAAGGTTCCCACAACCCCTTTTAGGGATCAGGTGGTGAGCCTGCAAGCGCTGCCCCAGGAGGAGGCAGACCCAGCCTTGTGTCCGGTGCATGCTTTGCGCATCTACTTGGATCGAACAAAGAGCTTTAGACGCTCTGAGCAGCTCTTTGTCTGCTTTGGCGGACAGCGGAAAGGGAACACTGTCTCCAAACAGTGGCTTGTCCACTGGATCATGGATGCCATCACTTTGGCATACCAGGCAGAGGGCATGCCCTCCTCTTCGGATTACGAGCACACTCCACGAGGAGTGTGGCGTCCTCCCTGGCACTAGCCAACAGTGCCTCTCTAACAGACATCTGCAGAGCAGCGGGCTGGGCAACATCCAATACCTTAGCAAGATTTTATAATCTCCGGGTTGAGCCGGTTTTGTCCTCTGTGTTGTCAGGTATGAACAGGTAAGTATGCGGGGCAGCTGGCTGGGTGTACCGCTTGCGTACAGCGCCTTTCCCCTCCTGGAGGGGAAGACCTGCGCTTTTCCCCCCATGCAAGTTCACGAGATGGTGAACCCTGGATGTCTTTCCTCCCTAGCCCTGTGGCTGGCGAATTCGGTGGAGGAATTCGTAGCCGGGCCAAGTACGTGTGCTAGTATGCCCTGTACTGGGGTAGGTACTCCACATGTGCTGATTACCTCTGGTAGCCCCTTGTGATGTATTTTCCAGGGTACGGATTCCCTGTTGGTAAATCCATGTCTCCCTTGGGCAGAGCTCCCTCTGCCACCGGTCGCTGTGTTGTAGTGTCCTACCACGGCGCCTCTTCCACATGTGGCTGGTAAACCCATGTGATGTATTTGCCACATGTTAACCTCCCCTTCGGGCAGGATGTGGTCTCTGCAGTGTCTTTCCCTCATGGGAAAGAACACCTTCCCCGATGCGAATACATATGGCCCCAGCCGAAAAAAAATTCACTCTGTGGGGAGAAAAAAAAGAGAGAAAATTTCCCTTTGTAGATATGTCTTGCCCCCCCACAAACAAATAAATATATAAACAGTGAAACAAAGAAAAAACACTGTCTTCTTCATATTCAAATTGTACCCATCCACTGTGAACCTGTTTTTGTCCATTTTGTGATTGGATCTCAGCCCACTTATTCATTTTTGAAACACAGTCATCTTGAATATTAAGGATGCTCCAACATCGGATACCGATCTCCAACTTTCTTTTCATCTAATCGTCTGATGCTGATCATTTAACTTTTTATCAGCAGCTCTGTCAAAACTGGTTATATGTAAGCTTTCTGCTCAATGTCACTGTTAACTCAATTTCCCTATTGGTAATAGTTGTTGCCTAGTTATTGCTCTCAAAATTACTGTTGGTTGGTTGAATAATTAAATAATTACAAACATAAAACCATTTTACTCTTAAAGGAATAGTTCAGCCAAAAATGAAAATTTGCTGATCTTTTATTCAGCCTCAGGCCATCCAAAATGTATCTGAGTTTCTTTCTTCATCAAAACAGAATTTAAGACTTTTAGGATTTCATTTCAGGCCTCCTCCTCTAAACAATGCAAGTGAATGTCCTCCATTTTTTGGCAGTCCAAAATGCATATTTAGGGTGCATCAAAATAATCCACATGACTCCAGTCGACAAATAAAGTTCTTTTAAACGCAAACGATTGATGACGTAAGCTCGATGGTAAGGTCACACGTTACCTTGCTAAGAGGAGGAGTCAGGAAGCATGCCATTGTTTACAAGAGAAACTTGTGTCGTTCACAAACCAAAACAGTCCAAAACAATTTCAAAACAATATAAAATAAAATATAGCTGCGAGCAGCAATTAACGAGGTTCAAGCAGTTTAAGGCCTTTAAGCACATGCGTAAAAAGCTATTATGTTTTAATTAGCAAGCATGTAACCACCTAGATCATAGATGGAATAGACCATTTACAGCCAATACAAGCAATGTACAAAGGAAATACATGGTTTTTAAAGCTTTTTAAAGCTCATAGCGCCACCTATAGTCCAATCTCCATAAAGGTCATGCTTGTTTAGAATCATATGTCACATGTGCTCACCTAATTTCGTGAAGTTCTGAGTTTTTGTTTAGGAATTATGGGCTTATTTGTACACTTGACCATGCCTATTTTCTAAATGACACTGTTATAGCTACCCAAAGGGTAAAGTTCAACATTTGTTTGATAATTATTGACCTGGAGAGTCCAGAAAATTGTACCGCATTGGTTTTATTGAGGTTGTGCGAAAAACCTAGGACTAGTTCACAAACGTATGTTTTTTACATAATCATGAATATTTAATGAACGATTTGATTGACAGCAGTGGTTCTTGAGGCAAAGTTGTTCAGTATGAGGAGATCTAACAAATGATATGAATTATAGCTGCATCCCAATTCAGAGGCTGCATCCTTCAAAGGTCGCATTCAAAGGCCGATTGTGTCACTGCTGCGTGACAAAGGCTGTTCCAATTCGAAGGCTCCTTCAAATGCGGCCTCCAAATGCATCCTTCGTTTCCTGTGAAATGAAGGATACAACAGATGGATCCTTCGCGGCCTTGCCTTTCCCAGAATTCATTGCGCGCCAGTGACGACAGGATTTTTTTTTAGAGAAATTGCCGAATAACACTTTTAAACGTAAGTATTGGGTTTCAACTTACTCAAATATCTAATGATACAAATGTAAAAAAAAATAAATAAATACAAAAAAAAAGTTAAAGTGGTTCAAATGTTGACATATCTTACTAAGATGCGATTATATATAGGTTATACTCTTTATTATTATATAGAAATGGACCATGGTGAAAATATTTAGACAGTTTGTGAACCCTGTTTTGTTATCAGACAGTTTAATATAACTTTCAAAAAAGTCCAGTACAAACGTTACAGTCACTCAGCATCTGTCACAGTTGTTAGGCAACAAGAACAGTCCTCCGTAGGCTAGACTGTCCCAATTAACAATGCTCAGTTCGACCTTTGTGGCCTTTGAAGGCGTGGCCTTTGAAGTCCGAGTCCTTCGAAGGATGCAGCCTTTGAATTGGGACACAGCCATTGTGTGTTTGTGTGAAACACCACGTGATTACAGAGGCGTAAAACTCGTTAGCGCCATCCATTGGCCCATTTCTTTCAAATTTCTCACAGACCTCTAGGGCCAGGAGTTTTGTGCCGATCGGCCTCCGTTAACCTTGTCTAATAGGTGTCCAAACTTCATTGGCCGATGTCAGCCATGTTTTTTGAGATATGACAATGTCCTCATAGACAGTCATGGCACCTTGGACAAAGACACTGCATGCCGGTTTTCAACTCAGTCAGACTAATGGTTGCGTAGTTAAAGCTGTTTTCTTTTTTTCTGTTATAGCACCACCAAGTGGCCAACGCAAGCGGTACACCTAGCCAGCTGTCCCGGAACTTACCTGTTCAGACCTGACAACACACGGGACAAAACCGGCTCAACCTGGAGATTATAGAACCTCGCAAAGGTGTTGCCCAGCCTGCTGCTCTGCAGATATTTGCCAAAGAGGAGCCACTGGCCAGGGCCCAGGAGGCTGCTACACTCCTAGTAGAGTGTGCTCGTAGCGGCATGGGGGGCGGCACGTCCTGAGCGTGAATGGCCCAGTGGGCGATCCTCTGTTTGGAGACAGTGCTTCCTTTCCGCGAGAAAGAAGGTCCTTCCTCAGGGGAATTCACCGGGGGGGCTGTCGCGAGGAGCGTGAGATCTGAGAACCACGTCTGGGTGGGCCAGTAGGGTGCTACTAGGATGACCTGCTCCTCATCTTCCCTGACCTTGCACAGGGTCTGTGCAAGTAGGCTCACTGGGGGAAACGCATATTTGCATAGTCCAGGGGGCCAGCTGTGTGCCAGCGCATCTATACCGAGGGGTGCCTCGGTCAGGGCGTACCAAAGCGGGCAGTGGGAGGATTATCTGTGCTTGACCGAATTGACTCCAAATCAGCTGGACCACCTGGGGGTGGAATCTCAACTCTTCCCTGAGCGTAACCTGTCGTGACAGCGCATCCGCTGCGGTGTTGAGGTCGCCCGGGATGTGAGTGGCTCGTAGCGACTTGAGGCACTGCTGACTCCAGAGGAGGAGACGGCAGGCGAGTTGTGACATGCAACTGGAGCGTAGACCGCCTTGACGGTTGATGTATGCTACCGTTGCCGTGTTGTCTGTCCGGACCAACATGTGCTTGCCCTGAATCAATGACTGGAACCTCCACAGGGCGAGCAGTACTGCCAACAACTCGAGGCAGTTGATGTGCCAACGCAGCCGTGGGCCAGTCCAGGAGCCGGCGGCTGTGTGCCTGTTACATACGGCGCCACAGCCCATCTTGGAGGCATCTGTTGTAACCACGACGCGCCTGGAGACCTGCTCTAGGGGAACCCCTGCCCGTAGAAATGCTAGGTCGTTCCAAGGGCTGAAGAGGTGGCGACAGATCGGTGTGACGACCACGCGATGTGTCCCATGGCACCATGCCCATCTCGGGACTAGAGTCTGAAACCAGTGCTGAAGCGGTCTCATATGCATCAACCCAAGTGGTGTGGCAACCGCAGAGGATGCCACATGCCCCAGGAGCCTCTGACAAAGTTTCAGTGGAACCGCTGCCTTCTGTTTGAACGCCTTCAGACAGTTCAGCACCGACTGTGCGCGCCGTCATCGAGACTGAGTCCAACTCCAAGCCGAGAAAAGAGATGCTCTGAACCGGGGAGAGCTTGCTCTTTTCCCAGTTGACCCGAAGCCCTAGATGGCTGAGGTACCTGAGCACCCCCACAGTCACGAGAGAGTGAGCTAGGATCAGCCAGTCATCGAGGTAGTTGAGTATGAGGACACCCACTTCCCTTAGCGGGGTAAGGGCTGCCTCTGCGACCTTCGTGAAGATGCGAGGGGACAAGGACAGGCCGAAGGGGAGGACCTTGTACTGGTATGCCCGGCCCTCGAAAGCAAACCGCAGGAAGCATCTGTGTCGAGGTAAAACCGAGACGTTGAAGTACGCGTCCTTCTACCGCCGCGAGCCAATCTTGATGCCGGATGCCCGCTAAAATGCGTTTTTGCTTCAGCATCTTGAACGTGAGTCTGTGCAAGGCCCGGTTCAGAACTCGCAGGTCCAAGATTGGCCACAACCCACCGCCTTTCTTCGGTACAATGAAGTAAGGGCTGTAAAACCCTTTCTTCATCTCGGCTGGAGGGACAGGCTCTATCGCGCCCTTGTGCACAAGGGTCACGATCTCTGCATGCAAGGTAGCGGTGCTCTCACCCTTCACCGAGGTGAAGCGGATGCCGCTGAACCTGGGCGGGCGCCTGGTGAACTGAATCACGTAGCCGAGTCGGACGGTCCGGGTCAGCCATTGCGACGGGTTGGAAAGCGCAAGCCACGCGTCCAAACACCGGGCAAGGGGGACCAAGGGGTTAATCATGTCAGACGTACCAGCGGGTGGGGCCTCGTGGCGGGGCAGAGCCTGAGGCGCCACATCATGGGGGCTTGAGCCCCGTGGCCATGCTGAGTCCAGGGACATCGAAGCACTTACCTGGCTCCTGGTACCCACCATAAGATTGGTCGAGGAGGGGGGAGGAGGAACATCGTCCCCGCAGTCTGTCAGAGCAAACCCGGTGTGGGCGTGTTTGTGCCACAGCTGGGCGCGCAGGGGCGGGGGGTCCGCTGCTGGAGCGCCAAACCTGCCTCCACCGGGGATGGAGTGGTCTGTCTACCAGCTCCGTAGAAGCGGATCTCCTCATCCCTGGGTCGCCCGTTTCAGGGGCGCTTCGAAGCCTTCCTAGGGTTCTTGACGGCCGGCCGTGAGACGGGTGGGGGCGGGCTGCGGCAGAGCCGGTGCTGTTGCTGCAGGAGGACACCCTTGGCGATGAGCAGACGGGGTGCGGGGTCTTGCGCTGCGACGGGGCAGGATGTGTTGAATGGCCTCCGTCTGCTGCTTCACCGCTGAGAACTGCTGGCAAAGTCCTCGACGGTGTCGCCGAATAGGCCAACCTGGGAGATGGGGCATCAAGGAATCGTGCCTTGTTGGCCTCTCTCATCACGACCAGGTTGAGACAAATGTGGCGCTCCTGGACCACCAGGGTGGACATTGCCTGCCCGAGAGACCGCGCCATGACCTTCGTCGCCCGGAGAGTGAGGTCGGTCGCCGAGCGCAGTTCCTGCATCAATCCCGGGTCAGAACTACCCTCGTGCAGCTCTTTTAGCGCCTTGGCTAGGTGAACTTTCAAGAGAGCCATGGCATGCAGGGCAGAGGCGGCTTGTCCAGCGGCACCGTAGGCCTTAGCACTGAATGCAACCGCTCGGCTCTGAAGAGAAAATCTGAATGAGTGGTTTCATACCAGCTCCTTTTATGTGGTATGCAAATTCCACTCGCCAATTCCCATTGGCCTTTTTTTCAAAAAGCAGAGGTGTTCGGGGCTCCCAAGAGTGACCCCTAGTGTCACTACATCGACACAACGTCGAGTGAGTGACAGATAGGGAACTTAACAATTACAATAGGGTTTCAGTGCTAAGCGCTTGAACCCCTAATAAAAATCATTTCCAAATAATAATAATAATAAAAAAACAATGTAAACAATGACGCGCTGCCTGACTCCTCCTCCACGTGACGTGTGACCTTACCAACGAGCTTACGTCATCTCTCTCATGAGCGCACGTCACAGAGATGTACGGAAGAGAACATTTGTAGTTAAAAAGTATATAAGTATTGTTTTGTTTCTAAAATAATCAATCGTTTGCGTTCAGAAGAACATTATTTGTCGACTGGAGTCATGTGGATTATTTTGATGCACCCTAAATATGCATTTTGGACCGCCAAAAAATGGAGGACATTCACTTGCATTGTTTAGAGGAGGAGGCCTGAAATGAAATCCTAAAAGTCTTAAATTCTGTTTTGATGAAGAAAGAAACTCAGATACATCTTGGATGGCCTGAGGGTGAGTAAATTATCAGCAAATTTTCATTTTTGGGTGAACTATTCCTTTAACTCTAGGCCTTAAAACAAGTAGGCTCATAAAAACTATTCTCTACTGCTGTGGTTCCCAACCTTTTTTCCTTGAGCCCCCCCACTTAATTACTAGAAAGTCCCCCCCCCCAATATTTATATTGCACATCATCACTATATATACACTATATTGCCAAAAGTATTCGCTCAACTGCCTTTAGACGCATATGAACTTAAGTGACATCCCATTCTTAATCCATAGGGTTTAATATGACGTCGACCCACCCTTTGCAGCTATAACAGCTTCAACTCTTCTGGGAAGGCTTTCCACAAGGTTTAGGAGTGTGTTTATGGGAATTTTTGACCATTCTTCCAGAAACGCATTTGTGAGGTCAGACACTGATGTTGGACGAGAAGGCCTGGCTCGCAGTCTTCGCTCTAATTCATCCCAAAGGTGCTCTATTGGGTTGAGGTCAGGACTCTGTGCAGGCCAGTCAAGTTCTTCCACACCAAACTCGCTCATCCATGTCTTTATGGACCTTGCTTTGTGCACTGGTGCACAGTCATGTTGGAACAGGAAGGGGCCATCCCCAAACTGTTCCCGCAAAGTTGGGAGCATGGAATTGTCCAAAATCTCTTGGTATGCTGAAGCATTCAGAGTTCCTTTCACTGGAACTAAGGGTCCAAGCCCAGCTCCTGAAAAACAACCCCACACCATAATCCCCCCTCCACCAAACTTCACAGTTGACACAATGTAGTCAGACAAGTACCGTTCTCCTGGCAACCACCAAACCCAGACTCGTCCATCAGATTGCCAGATGGAGAAGCGTGATTCGTCACTCCAGAGAACGCGTCTCCACTGCTCTAGAGTCCAGGGGCGGCGTGCTTTACACCACTGCATCCGACGCTTTGCATTGCACTTGGTGATGTATGGCTTGGATGCAGCTGCTCGGCCATGGAAACCCATTCCATGAAACTCTCTACGCACTGTTCATGAGCTAATCTGAAGGCCACATGAACTTTGGAGGTCTGTAGCGATTGACTCTGCGGAAAGTTGGCGACCTCTGCGCACTATGCGCCTCAGCATCCGCTGACCCCGCTCTGTCATTTTACGTGCCCTACCACTTCGTGGCTGAGTTGCTGTCATTCCCAATCGCTTCCACTTTGTTATAATACCACTGACAGTTGACTGTGGAATATTTAGTAGCGAGGAAATTTCATGACTGGACTTGTTGCACAGGTGGCATCCTATCACAGTACCACGCTGGAATTCACTGAGCTCCTGAGAGCGGCCCATTCTTTCACAAATGTTTGTAGAAGCAGTCTGCATGCCTAGGTGCTTCATTTTATACACCTGTGGCCATGGAAGTGATTGAAACACCTGAATTCAATTATTTGGATAGGTGAGCGAATACTTTTGGCAATATAGTGTATATATATATATATATATATATATATATATCAGTGGTGTGCAGTGCATTAACTGGGTACCCCTTCAACAACAAAATTTTCTGTTATTTTAAGTTGTTTTTAAAGTAGTATATAACTGTATCTTATTTATTTATTTAATGCATATACATGCAAAAAAATGGGGGAAAGAACGTTTCATAATTTTAATAATTTTTCTGTCTCCGTTCATGTCACCCCTTCCCTGAAGGGTTTGAAGTGGCTGACTGCTGACTAAATATACATACGTAACTACACATAGCAGTTGACAAATGTGTTATATAGTAATTGCTGAGGTAATTTACTTGTGTGATCACTTCTCCGTGCTTTCTGGCAAAACTGATGCCGACAGGAAAACTTAAAGACATCAGTAACTAAGGGAAGCGGGGCTTTTGTACCATATATTATCAAGCAGTAAGGACATCCACCTGAGATGAATTGTGACTAATTACCATTTCTACGTTCGCAGTGAAAGTCCGGGGAGATAAAAGACGGCCCAGTCCACCAAAAGGGAGAGAGATCCCGGCTGAGAAGGTGTTTGTGTGTCTGAATTGAAGCTTCACAGTTGCGCTTTAAGGGAACGTGTTTATTTTCTGTTAAAGGAGACCTATTATGCCCCTTTTTACAAGATGTAATGTAAGTCTCAGGTGTCCCCAGAATGTGTCTGAGAAGTTTCAGCTCAAAATACCCCACGGATCATTTATTATACCATGTTGTAAATACCTCTTTTTGGGTGGAATCAAAAACACGCTGTTTTCGTGTGTGTCTCTTTAAATGCAAATGAGCTGCTGCTCCCCGCCCCCTTTCCGGAAGAGGGCTGTGCCTTTACAGCTCGTGCTTCGGATACTATAGCAACAATAAATCAGAACCAATATGACTGACACCGTAAATACCGGAGTTCAGCCATATATGTATGAGCAACTGTAAACGATGCAAAACATAGGCATTTTGAGTTTGTGATAGGGCTTCTTATGTAGAAAATCACTTCCTGCCCTCAAAAAGTGACATTCCTGAGTTGGAATCGTCGTGTCCCGCTTCCTCCTTTTGACCCAAATACAAACTTCTTCTACAATAAGATAGTCCTAAAGAGCGAGGCTTAATGTCAAACTGAAGCTGAACTGATAATCCATTAGTGCAGTTAAACTTAAAGTGAAAGTTTTGGTTAGTTTGTTACCATAACATTTCATTAAATTTGTATTTATTATTTTATTATATTTAATTTAACAATGCATTATATTATATTATCTAAATATTTTATATAGATTTATTAAATGTAAGTTCCTTCCTTTTCATTTTGTTCGATGTTGAGTGTTGAGATGTGTATAGTGTCAGAAAAGTGATTTAAGTGTAAAATAAATTCAAATACTTAAATAAGAGTGTTGTTTATCTTTATCAAAGCAAGTAATATTGCCATTTCAAATGTTTAATTATATAACATAATATAAACATGAAAATAGCACGTTATGACTCAAATTAAAAGCTCAAATTGGGAGATTCATCTGCCAGAAGAGAATTGTCAGAACATGACTGACGTAATGTATTCTTCCGCAAATTGCTTGCAGTTTTAAGTTTCAACCACAGATGTCGCTAGAGAGCACAAAGTTACGTAGATACAATAACCAATAACAGAACCAGAAGTCAAGAACAGTTCTTAAAAAGAACCGGTTCTCTGTCCCCAGCCCTATAGATAAATTATGAAGAATCTTGGTATCTTGCTCCAGTTCACTCATAACTAGTTAAATAGTGTTCCATGCTCTTTTGCATCTACTGGACAGCTTACTCACAGTTTAAAACAGCCTTTAATTAATGTTGGTTATGTCAGTGACATATATTAAGAGCTGATGGCTAAAACTGCACAGACCTGACAACTAAAAATCCTGATGTATTTAAGAGCACAGCAGAGGTCAACTGGATCAAATGATATCTTGCTGATACGGATCTCTTTAAAGAGCACTGAGACAATGATGATATATGCAATTCATTGACATTACAGTGCAGTAATAAGTGGATTTTATGGACTGTAATCACTAATAGACTGGACCTAAAAAAAAAAAAAAAACAGGTGCTGTCGAAAAACATTAGTTTAATTAGTTGAATACAGTGGAAAATGCATTTACAGTATCTACACACAAAGAGAAATAGAGAGTAAATGTGAAGCCCCTTTCAAACAAGTCAAGTCATTTTTATATGTATAGCGCTTTTCACAACACACATCGTTTCAAAGCAGCTTTACAGAAAATCATGCATTAACAAAAAATAAAACTGTAATATATATAAAGTCTTAGTCATCACTGTGTAATGTGACACAGAGATTCTGTAAAAAATTCCTGAAAAGTAATTCCCGGGATCAGACCTTAGTAACATTGCCGGGATAAATCCCGGAATGTGTCTGCGTGAACAAAGGCAGATCCGATGCCATGAAGGGTGTGTGACATTTGTGATGACGTGGGTATCATGCGACAATTTAATCAGTGTAGATATAGTGAAGAAGCATAAGAATAAGGAGAAAGTTTGTGTACAGTCACAGACAAAGAGGCTAAAAGAAGACAACAATGGCTGCGAACTGGAGTTATACTGAGACCAGGGAGTTACTCGCCATCCACACAGATGAAGAAACCACCTGTTAGCTCAGTGGTACAGTATGCTTGTACCATAAACACAGTTGTTTATAAAAAAAATAATAATAACTAAGATTAAAAAGCGGGGCTTTTTGAGAGAGAAGTTGCAAGTTATTTGCAAACTTAAGATGCTGCAGAAAAAGTTTCACCAAGTCCGGGAGCGGCAATGGAAGGTTGGACTGGTCATATTTTTATATAGTGTGCCAGGGTATATGGGGAACGTGTTGTTCAAAAGAATGTAAACACTTCTGCTGTGGTCCCAGAGGATGTGTACATTAGACGGCACATCATGATGTCACTTTGTTATTACGGAATGTTCCCAGGATGTGTATGAATGCAAACACAGATTATGGGAAAGCTCTGGCAGTGTGAATCAACAAAATATTGCAGTGCCAGAACTGTTGCCGGAACAAATTTTCTGGTATTTTGACTCCGGTTTGCGTTCACACAGTAGGCTCCTTTGGAATTATTCAGGGAAAATCCTGGGATCAAAGCCCAGTGTGAATGAGGTTTGAATGGTGTGCAGTGATTTAGAGGAAGTGCTGTGTGATAGAGACAGAAACTGTGAATCTGTAGGAACACAAGCCAGAACATACAACCCGTTTTCCCATTTTGATTATCTAAAGAACAACCATTAAAAGAAGGAATTAAAATCGGAAAATGAAAATGAGTAAAGATTAATAACAGAAAGAGTATTTTCTGAGCCACTAAAGAGCCATAAAAGGGAGACATCTGTCAAGAAAATGTCCTGGTCATATTTAACTTAAAAATGTAAAGAAACAAATAAAAAAATATGTATGTATATAGACAATGAAGCATATTTCTTATTTTATTTTGACTGGGGAAAAATGTATCTTATTCCGGAAGTTGAAAGTGCGTGGAATTATTTTAATGAAAGTTTCACCCAACTTATTAACAAGCATGCTCCTCTCAGAAAGTTTAGAGTTAAAGGCAGACGCAATTTATGGTTTACTCCTGAATTGTCAAATTTACTTCGTGAATGTAATATGGCTTGGTCTAAAGCCAGAAGTACTAATCTAAAGGAGGATTAGTTGATTTTTAGACAATTGCGAAATATGTCCACTGCTGCAATTAGAAAAGCTAAGGTTGATTATTTTCTTTCAGAAACTTCCAATAATTTAAATAATTTGAAAACGATTTGGAAAAATATTAAAAATTTAATTGGAACTAAATCGAACTCAGAATTACCGCTGTGTATTATTAAGGATTCATGTAAAATAGTAGATAAGACTAAAATAATAGATTGTTTAAACTAACATTTCGTGGCCACCGATACACCTCATGAGTCGTATAATTTGATCCGTGATAACTCTTTAAATGTTTATTCTGATGAAAATGATTTCAAGGCAGACCAAGTATTTAATTTTAGTCCAGTAACATTTCTAGAGGTTAATAAGGCACTTAAATCTTTAGATAGTAAAAAATTGGCTGGTCCGGATAAGTTGGATTCATATTTTTTAAAGTTGGCAACTGATTTTATTGCACCACCATTAACTTATCTTTTTAATCTTTCTTTATCTACAAATGAAATTCCTTCTATCTGGAAAACTGCTTATGTTCTGCCATTTTTAAAGGGGGAGATTCAACTGTACTAAATAACTATAGGCCTATCTCAAAATTGTCCATTTTAGCTAAGGTTTTGGAATCGCTCGTGAATGATCAATTAAAAGAGTTTCTATCCTCAAAAAGTTTTTTATCTGATTTTTAATCTGGTTTTAGGAAAGAAATATAATATAACTACAGTGATTTTAAAAGTATTAAATGATCTAATGGTTTCATTAGATAATAAGAAACATTGTGTCGCTCTTTTTATCGATTTATCCAAAGCTTTTGATACCGTAGATCGTGAAATATTGAAGCAGAGGTATCTTAGTGTAGGTTTATCAGTGAACGCTGTTGGATGGTTTGTTAATTATCTATTGGCCAGGACTCAGTGTAAAAATATTGGCGGTATCACTTCCAGTATTTTGAATGTAACTAAAGACGTACCACAGGGATCAGTCCTTGGGCCATTATTATTTATTTTATATATTAATAATATTGGGATTAATATCACACATTCATATTTTCATTTATACACTGACGATATGATAATTTACTCCTCTGCGACAACGCTGGATCAGGCTCTGAGTCATCTTTAATTTGATTTTAATGTAGTTCAGCATACATTGAGGGATTTAATACTTGTTTTGTATGCAGAGAAACCTAAACTTATGATGTTTTCAAATAGAAAGTCTACACTCTCAAATTCACACTCAGTTACTACTCTTCAAGGTTTGGTGATGGAAATAGTTTCTGAATATAAATATTTGGGATTTTTAATTGATGATTCCCTCTCATTTGGGCCTTATGTTCAACATCTTGTGAAGAAACTAAAGTTGAATTGGGCTTTTTCTTTAGAGTTAAGTCCTGTCTTTCTTCTGAAGCAAGGAGGAGACTGGTAGTTTCTACTTTCATGTCAGTGTTGGATTATTGTGATATTATGTATATGCAGGTGCCTAAGCATTGTTTACAGGTGTTGGATTCTGTTTATCATGGAGCATTAAGGTTTATTACTAATTCAAATGCCCTTACCCATCATTGTTCACTGTACTCTCGGGTTGGATGGCCCATGTTGTCATCACGTAGACTTAAGCACTGGTGCATATTTATATCTAAAATTATTTTGGGTTTGCTTCCCTCATATTTACAGCAGTATATCATTCAAAAAGGTGTCAAGAATTATAGTCTTTGTTTACAAGATTATTATCTTTTAAATATCCCAAAAATCCGTACAAATATGGGTAAAAGGGCGTTTAGTTATGCTGCTCCATTTGATTGGAACCAGTAACAAGATAAATTATGTTTTAAAGAGTTGGTCTCTCTAAATGAATTTAAGGGTATCTTAAATGATTTGGTTTCATATTTACCTGATTGTAATTGTTTTAAGTGATATGTGTACATTTTGTATATGTAATTAATGTATTTGTTTTATGTTTAAATGTTTTTTTGTTTTAACTGAGTGTGCTGCCTGTCTTGGCCAGGACACTCATGTAAAAGATTTTAAATCTCAAGAGTTTTTATTTCCTGGTTAAATAAAGGTCAAATAAAATAAATAAATAAATAAAATACACTGAGCCCCACGTGTTTCTCCCTTATAATTTGTCTGATTAGGGGGTGGATGCCCTTCAGCTGTCACAAAAACGCAAAAAGAGGTACATATGAACGTTGTTTTAAATTCTACATAAATAATACTATTTTATAAACATGTAACCCAAGTAATGTACTTAAAAATAATTAACAAAATTGAAAGTCAGTAACTGTAATCTGACTGCTAGAATTTAAAATGTAATGAGTTACGTTACTATTTTTTTTATTTTTTTTTTTACTAAAAGAGTTATTAGATTACAGTAACTAACATTACATCTAGTACTGGTTACAGTAATGAGAGCTGGGGTAAAATGTGCTTAAGTGTCCTGAAAATAATGTCACTATGCAAAACAATCTTAATGGTCCAAAATTTAGGCTTCATTTCCTTTATACAAAATATAACAGATTTTTTTTAATTTTTTTTTAGCATTGATTTGTAGTTAAATATGACCATAGCATTTTCTTGACAGGTTTCATGAGAATCACCTAAAGGCTGTAAAAAAACAACAGGCCTAGTAATATAGAAATGTTGTTTTTTTCAAATGGCTTTTTTGAAACTTCCATAAGATTTTTATGAGGATTGCAAAGAAAAAGAGAGTCAGATCTCTGTAGCTGTGGTCAGTTTCTCTCAGAAATGCCTGGCATGTCAAGGACAGTGTGATCCTGATGTATTCACAAGGGAACATGAGTTGCTTTTCCACCATGATGATGATGGACAGCAGGCAGTGTGGCCAGAGCCTCATGGGGTTTGCTACACTGTCCCACTGATATCATATAATCTCACTTAGTGAAACTGTCCCGTCAGTGTCATGCATCGTTCTGAACCTGTCTCTCTTTTTGCCTCTGCTATCCCCCATCACATAATCACTTCCAGTCACCTCTAATGAAAGTTGGATTGCTTTATTCCATCAGATATCCCCCCGCTGCTGTCAAGCGGGCTGTGCCGGAGAGCTCAGAGATAAGTTGAGCGCTCCAGAACCAGCAGCCAAACGTAATTACTGAGCACATCTCACCTGCACAAAGACATGATTCAACATTTTAACTTTAAAAATTTCTATCTAACATCCCTCCCTGCTGCACCAAGCAGAAATACCGAGCTACACTGCATCGTCGCAGACTAACTGCATCGTCACAGACTATGCTTCATTGTTGTCTCATAAGTTTGCAGCATGCTTACGTCAGCAAGAGGCATCTTGTTTTTAGCTTTTCTCTCTGATCTGGGCATTATGGGAGCTGACCTTCACTGCTTTGACTTGACTTCCTCAAAGGCAGACCCTTCGAGGTTTTCTGCTGGGGGAGGGGTGTGTAAAATCACATCCATTAAACTCTGGGGTCCCTCAAGGTTCAGTACTTGGCCCACTCCTCTTCTTGAATACATAGCATCACTGGACCCAATAGTAAAGCGATGCCCCTCACATACCTCTGCCTGCATCACCTTAGTCAAAGGATGGACTACACTCTAAAAATGGAATACATAGATAATAAATGAATTACCAAATTAAGCCTTCATCAGCCAAATAACAAAAGACAATGCACCTGTGTGCACTTCTGCAGTTAATTCAGGATGGACTTCAAAGACATTAGTCATTCATCTTACAGTTCATACAAAATCTTTTTGTTTTAAACACTGGCTCTTAACACTTACTTAGTTTACTCATTTTAAACCATGACCTGCACTACACACAAATAACTAATATTGGCATTATATTCATGTTGTTTTTACATTTATTTTAAGGCACAATTTACAATCATGTTTTTTATTAAACCACACTATTATGACTTGAAGACATTACTATATTACAGCTTCTTTTTCTGTTATAGCATAATTTTCTGTAAAGCTGCTTTGAATATATTTGCCCTTCTTGTTCAAAATAAACTGTCCTAGCGGGTAACACTCTCACTCATGGTGCTGTACTGTACTTCCCAGCACCCTATTGTACCAGAAAAGGTGACCTAAAACGCATTTCATTAACTTATTTTGCATGTGCATACAACACAAACCACAGGAAATGGGGAATAACGGATGCCGCAATAATTGTGTTAATGTGGAATTTTTAATGTGTTAAAATAAATTAATAGCAGAAATTAACACATTATTTTCCCCAGCCCTCACAAGAACACCTCCTCCTGTTTATTTAACTCCTAACACATTGTTCAGTATCCTCCATTAAAACAATGCAGTGCCATACAGTGTGCCTAGTAGTCAGTAATTAAGTAGATGGTACTAACCTAGCCTAGAGCAGGATCTTTTTGTTTTGTTCAAATTGAACTGCAGTGTCTATTCACTGATTGGAAAGGGGGCTTTAACTCATTTATGGGGCTTTTCCACTGCATGGTACAGCTCGACTCGACTCTGCTTGCTTTTTGGAGGCTTTCCACTGTGGATAGTACCTGGTACCTGGTACTTTTTTTAGTACCACCTCCAAGCGAGCTAAGCCGATACTAAATGTGATGTCAAAACCCTGCAGATCACTGATTGGTCAGAGAGAATCGTCACTACCAGCGTCACTGGACTTGCAACACGGGACATCAACCCGCTAGTTTTAAAGTTAGCAACAGCGATAGCAGTATCATTTATTCACACGACTTTCGAATTGTAAAAAGAAATGGCTGTACGCAAAACCACGCCATGTTCAATAAACGAGGTGCAGACGTTCCTCTCGTTAGCGATGTTGGGCCTCATGTATTCAGATAGAAGACAAAGGCAGGCCTAACACAGTCGTAAAAACCTAACTCAAGCCCCCACATTCCAAGTCGTAAATTATACTGATAAAAATCGTGCCAAAATCAAACAAAGGGAGTCCAAAACAGACTACAAATCCCATGAAGCCTTGCTCACTAAAGAATCGAACTCTCAACTCCTATTGGATGAGGCACACAACAGAACGTCCCTCAAACATGACATCATCAGGAGTTGAAATACCTCTGAAATGCTTCCAGGATTTGCTTCCAGCAACTTTGTTTGCAGCATGTGGACGCAGCTCATTGCTGCTCTCAGGTGCAACCTCGTGGCACAAGGAAGTAACTTCCGACTTGAAACTGTGGCCATATAATCTCCATCTCGCAGGACGAGTTGAGATTACTCTGTGTTCAACCGAACACTCTAACGGATCCGAAGGAGACGGCCGAGCAATTCGCATCTTCATCCGTTTGCCTACAGAAGTGAAGAGATTAAAGATTTCTCTTCCATCTTCAATCAAGTCGACATTTCTGAGTTCTCCGCCAGCCCGCCGAGAATCAACAGTCGTACCGCCCGCCGACAGAGCGAGGAAACGGCCTCCCGTCATCACCCGAGCCTCAAGGAACCGGGTCAGAGTTAAAGGATGGAGGAAAACACATTCTACTTGTGTCCTCATGCGATTCAAGTAAGAGGTTTACGTCTGGGCAGAGATAGAATATTATAGTGTGTTATTCTTGTGTTTCAAGGTTTTTGCTTGTACAGTTTACGGACCGCCATGTCCGCTCATTATTAATACTCAGGGTATTAATTATCATAAATTTGTTTTGCTGTATTGTGGTCCAACCAAATTGGACTGTTGTGCAATTTCACCATCGAGGGTGAGACAGGTAAACTGAGTTCATCCATTGAAGAGTCAAAGAACACGGGACTGTTTACGAGCCGTCCACCACATCTCTGAGCGATGAACTAACAGCTGCTTTCTCTCCCACGATCGCGAAATCGGCTTTAGGGCCGTCCCTTCTCTCTCTCTCGTACTAACCACACACACACACACATGCACGTGACCCCTCACAAACATTCTGGCACACATTTTTGGCTCCTAGATAGCTTAATGCTAAAGCCTAAGCTATCGTACAAGCGGATACACGCGGTAACTGGTAGACGCCATTGACTGGTTTCTCACTGCCCCCATTCACGGTCATATTCCCTGGCCGGAAGTCTCGCATGACATACTCTCCACGAGAGTCACGTCCGCCATTTTGTGCGCGTCCCTCCTTACACACACACACACACACTGTCACACACACACCTTATGTGTTATAGGATTATTTTTATTTCCATATCTAATCCTATCACTGTTTAGTTTGTAGTTGTAAGTCGGAAGTTTATTGACTGCATTGTATTAATTATTAATTGATATTACTGCATAAATAAACTTTGTTTATATTACAAAGAGAAGTGTTTTGGTTTGTTTTGCATACGCCTGTGTCATGCTAACGGGATGTCAGTGCTCGGATTCAAACCTTCATTCATTGATTTTTCCCGAAAATCGATATTCTTCGGATGTCGATTTTTCTAAAACAATCTAATATTGAGACTGTTTTACTATATGGTTATTAGTCCCTGATTCCAGGGTGGTGCCCCGTCAATGTTAATCCTTATTAATATTCTATTGATTTTTGATAACTGATAATTATCTTTGATGATTGTTGAATTTGAATGATCAATAAGCTAGTGTTAATTTTAATTAATGTTTCATCGATGTTAACAATTAACGATTATCTTTGATAATTGTTGATTTAAAGGATTACAAAAAGCTAACATTGATTCTCATCAATGTTCTATTGATTTTAATAATTAATAATTATCTTTGATAATTATTAATTATTGCTAATAACCAAACTTGCTCCTAAACATAGCACACTACATTTACTGGAGCCCCATATGAGGTTTTACTGAGTTAGATTCAATTAATTAATTTAAATATTAATTAATAACTAAAGAAATAATTATTAATTATTTCTGATAGTAAGCCCTACAGTGACGAACGAAACGACGCGAAACAAAAAAGTCTTTCAGGAAGTGTCTCAGCTGTTGGCCGCACACGGCTACCACCGGACCTACCAACAATGTAGGGAAAAGTTAATAAAACTTAAAATGACTACAGAACCATCAAGGACCACAACAGCCGGAGTGGTTCAAACAGAAGAAAGTGGAAGTGGTTCGACCAAATGGACGCTATCTATGGCAACAGACCGGCGAGCAATGGGAGGGAGAGTGCCCTGGACTCGGCCACGGCGTTGTTGGAGTCCACAATGGAAGATGGTACGTTTTGTTACGTTAACTCTATATTCTGCTTGAAAGCTTCACTTTATTTAGTTGACCAGCTACTGGAAAGCTTGCTTCTAAAACAACCAGGCCAATTTAACTGTTACACTTGTTTAAAATCACCATGCAACAACTGTTTTATGCAACACAATGAGCTAGTAGCTAACAGCTAGCGGTCGTGTTAATGTGTATGGTCAGTAATGTTTGTGTTGCATTTAAGATGATGTCACGGCAGTAGAGGCAGTGCAACTATGACGATCAGCCTATAATCCCACCCACACTGAGGCGGCACTAAACTGCAGTGGAAAAGCAGCTCAGAAAAGCGAGGAGAATCGAGTCGAGTCAAACCGTAATGTGCAGTGGAAAAGTGCCATTAGTTTCCAACTTGGGCCGGTTCTCCCCTCCTTAAGTGACCTGGTAATCCCAGGCTGCTTTAGGAGCACCATCGGCACAGTCCAGTGCAACACAGAAACCCTCGAGCGATCGGTCAGCCTCAGACTCCCAGTAGTTTGGATTACAGAGGCATCCCTCTGCATCTGGCAGTAGTATGTGATTTTGAACACACCTATACAAATATTTCCATCAGCTTATTTAGCAATACAGTCAGGAAAACAGTCACCAGGAGATCTCTTCATTTTCTTTTTCATTATATCAAACAGGCTGAGACACTGACTAGTGCCCTTAACAGAAAAATAATGAAGTAAAAGAGAATATTGTGTTTTAGCAGGACAGCGGCAGCCTCAGGCAGTTTCTATGTACCAGCCCAGCCCTTCAGACCACACATTCATTCATACACACATAAACACACATACTGGATACACTACTCTGCCTGCATTACAAATTAGTTACAACTCTGCACACTTTGACATTTTCAGAAAGTAATGAACTCTGGCAAAGCATACAGAGGATATTTCTCTGGTATTTTCAGAAAAAATAGCACATGACTGGATCCAAGACTTGAAAAACATTTTGGCCTACTTTAAACTTGTACTACTGCCTCATTCTGTCAGGCTCCATCTGCAGATGTTCAGCAGTTTCATTAACACAAGCAGGAGAAATACATCACCTGTGTTAAAGTGTATCTCATCCCACAACTATGTGAACTCCACCCTGCAGGAGAACACACTTCAGGCTCATCAATATGTGGATGGAAGCTTATTTTGACCCCACTTGTTGTTATATTTACACAGACGTCAACAGTGAGCACACTTTGGCAAACATCTTCAGCAAACAATGGCTGAGCATGTTGCGTGTTGTGGATGCTGGTATGCTGGTCCTCAACTTGAGACTGGTTTGCTTCTGTACTGGTTTATCCCCACCCAGTCTTGTGTGTGTCTGTGTATTTATGTTTGTTTTAGTTCATTTATGTAATTAAAGTTATGTTGACTGTTCTGCTGATTCCCTCCTCCTCCTTGCCCATCCTAAACCCCGTTACATACTTCGTTTTCATTTGATGTAGTAGTGTGGATGAGAGGTGTAAACGTAGCAAAATTTATATGCTTTCATTTGCCATTCTACTGTGGACAAGAGGCGTAAATGCAACAAACTTAAAACGTTTTTGTTTGCCGGTGTAGTGTGGACGAGATGCTAAACAAAATGAAATTAATACGCTTTCTTTTAGTTTTCTAGTGTGGATGAGAGGCGTAAATATAGTGATATTAATTTGTTTTCGTTTGGCACTGTAGTGTAGCCGAGAGTTGTAAATGTAGCAAAATATGTTTTCGTTTGGTATTGTAGTGTGGATGAGAGGCGTAAACGTATCAAAAATAATATGTTTTCGTTTGGCTTTCTATTGTGGATGTGAAGTGTAAACACAGCAAAAGTAATACATTTTCGTTTGCCGTTCTAGTGTGGATGAGAGGCGTAAATGCACAAAAATGAATACCTAATGTGGTCGAGAGGCATACATATAACAAAATACTGTTTAAGCGTGGATGAGATGCTAAACATAGTGTAATTTAGTAAATCTAGTAGATAAATATGGATAAGCATAGTGTAATTAATAAATTTTTGTTTGCCTTTCTAGTGTGGCGAGACGCATAAATGCTTCAAAATTAATACCTAATGTGGACGAGAGGCGTAAACGCTGAAAAATTAATACGTTTTCATTTGCCGTTCTAGTGTGGATAAGTTGTTAAACATAGAAAAATGAATCTGTTTTTTATTTTGGTGTTCTAGTGCGGAAGATAGGCTCAAAAGTAGCAAAATGAATACGTTATTATTTGTTGCTCTAGTGTAAACGATAGGGCGCAGGGGTGTGTCCAGATGGGGGGGCATGGGGTGGCCCTGGCCCCCTCTAGAATATGTTTGGCCACCTCAGGTGCCACTCCAAATTCTCAGGACTTTTATTTTGAAGTGCCTTTGAAGAATGAAAGAGGAGAGAGCAATCAGCACACCAACATACAGCCATAGTGTAGTTATGGAGTTGTAAAAGGGAAATTTGCACATTTAGTTTTTTATTTTTGATCTAGTACCTGGTTGATAAGGGCACAAGGTCAGTAATGCTTATTTTATGTTTATATTTTGTCTTCCATGTTATTTTGGTTCATGGTCAGTTTTAAGTTGTTTATGCCTAGTTGTTGGGTTAAATGTGTGATTTTGTTGTAAAATAGCCAATTGTGTTGTCCCATTGGTTTGTTTAAATCAATTTCCCCCTGCAAATTCCCATTCTATGTTATTTGCTTGTTTTAGCTCTTATGGTGTGTTATGGAGTCAAAATATGTAAAAGGAATAAAAGGAAGACAATCACAAACATCAATGAAAGAGAGCACATTTGTTTTATTCAACCGGGCTGCTACACCTTGCTGTTTTAAATTGTGGCGGAAAGCAGTATCAAGAAATGATAGTTCGAGTTGGCTCAGGGGAAACTCTGCGTACAGTCATCCGAAATTAGATATGGCTTCATTGGCTTGAACGTGCATTGTAGATCACGCTGCATGTCACAAGATCCTCGAAGTGCACTGAAGTGCACCCGTGAAGAGGGCTTGAGGAAATCGGGTAAGGGACCATTTCACTATATATGTTTACATTCACAGCAAACACTGTACAATGTGACAAAAAGCACTATGATCATCCGTCTGCGCGGGACTGTTTTTTTTTTTTCACCCCGCAGTGATTTTCTTCCCGACTGCTCCCATTCCATCAACCCCACATTTGTTTTCCACATAGGGTGAAAGCCATACAAATAGACAACAAGTTTACACATTCTTCTAAAGCCCCATTGACTACCTGTCTGCACTAAATATTGTATAATTTGATGCACGTGCTGTGTATATTTATTTTACCTTGTAAAAAAAAAAAAAAAAAAAAAAAAAAAAAAAAAAATAAAATAATATATATATATATATATATATATATATATATATATATATATATATATATATATATATATATATATATATATATATATATATATATATATAATAATATTGTTTTTTTTTCTTGTATTCATTAATTAATTGAATAAAAAAGATATCCACATCGGATTTTTCAGAATATTTTCTGACTGCCTGTTCCCATCCATATTTCTTGGAAATACCATGTGCTCCTGTCTTCAACTCGGAAATTGAATCCCACAAGAAACAACCTGCGGGAAAGCACCTCTATGCGTCCCGTCACAATGAAGTGAAGAAGCCAGTACTCTCTTCTATCCCAACTAGACAAAAACTAACTGTAATGCTGTAAACCTCTGCATACAGTATTTCACCATCTTATTCTGGCCAAGAACCATTCATTCAGTCAGATATGAAATGTCTGACTACATTCCCACGTGATGTTTTTGGGTGTGTATAACAAGTATTTTTTTAAGCATGTGGGAATATCTCATTTACTTAAAACTACTGTATCTGCCTCAAAGTTTAAAAAAATCTTTAAAAGATACGATGCCACGTTGCCAAAAACCTTGTAAACTTTTGCAGGTTCTTTATCATAATCATGTGTTGGAGTTACAATTAAATTAATACACATATCAGCTTTTTAATTAGTAGAAAGTTGAGTCTTCATATAACTTGTTTTTATTTCCTTTTCATAATGTAATGCATTCAGTCTTATTTCATAGTACCTCTCATAAGAAAAGATGAAAAATGTAAAAATTATGAGATCAGGGAAACAGTTTTAATATCAAATTAAGTAAGTTGTTTTTAAAGCACTGTTTAATTAATCTAATTACCTTTGGCCATCCCAATATATGGCTAAATTGAGTAGCTTGCACAAAACTGAAATCCATGCATATTCTTTATGTGTAAACCTATGATAAGATTAAGAAATATCTTCAATATCTTATTTATTGTCTCAAAATAAAACAATAGCCTATTTGATAGTATTATGTCACGCCATGGTAGTGTCATCTCTCCAACTCCAAAACTTCACAAAATTGCACAGAACTACCGTGTTAATATTAGCAGTGTCCATAATATTTATGCAGTTTAAAGAGACACTACATTACATACAGAAAAAATTATACAGAAAAAATACAAAAATAAATCCTATTTAGAGTCTTCTGTGTTTTGCAATATTAACATTTAATAACAGTTAATCAATTATTTAGGAAAGTAACATCTGACTATTAAAACATTCTGAAAATGTATATAGCTAATTATTATTATTATTATTATTATTATTATTAATATCAGGGATGTTGAGTTATGCTTCATGCCACCCTTGAATGAGTCTGTGCCCCACATGGGCCACCACAGTCAAAAAAGTCTGGACATGCCACTGATAGGGTGTAAACATAGCAAAATAAATATGTTTTTGTTTGCCATTCTAGTGTGGATGAGAGGCATAAACATAGCTAAATGAATATGTTTTCTTTTGGTGTTCTAGTTTGGATGAGAGGCATAAATGTAACAAAATTAATACATTTTCAAAAACATATTAATTTACCTATGTTTATGTCTCTCATCCACACTAGAAAAAAAAAAAATTCTCCACCGAAAACAAAGTATTTCGAAACCACATACTTTGCAAAATGATGATCAGTTTTCAAACGACAACGGATTAGTGTGGATGTGGCCTTATGCACTATATTACTTGATGGAAGAATTGTTTATTCCATTATTATTAATAAAAATAATATAATAAATAATAACAACTGTTTATTGAACATTGGAATCATTTATCATTGTGCTGCTATCACTGTCTGTACGTTATAGTAATTTTACCACATGTACTGTAAGGGGTTTTCAGGATTTTTGCTTGATGATGTACCTAAGAACATCCCTTACCTACGGTAAAATCACTGTAACACACGGCCTCTCATGGCTAGGGGTCGGCAACCTATGGCACGCGGAGGGGTAATCACTGGCATGCCAGCAACGGTGAGAGAGGTGTAGACTATTTTACTTATATAAATTCCGCACCTGCATTCCATTCTAAATCTTGATGTAATCTTTCCTCGTGCTCACACAGCGTGTTTTCATGAGCTTAATGGGAGGCTAAACAAAAAGTTAAAATGTGACGAGACTACAGTATTACCCAACAGACACGTTCAGCACGTGCAAGCCATTGGCGCAACATGAGCCTGCAGCGCATCACTTTTGGTTAATCGCGCGAGTAAACGTGCCCGCTTTGCTTCGGGCAGGCTGCGTGGATGACAGCCTACATTCCGTGTTTCATTTGTTTCTTTTTGCTTTCAGAACAACACGTGATGTAATAAGGAAAATACCACTATCTTTGAGATTTTGCATACAGGTACACCCTCCTTAAACCATGGTCACACTCAAAATTACATTAAACGATTAAAAGAGAAAACATAAACCCACAGTGTGAGGTTCAAAAATCTGAGTCTATTCAAAATATAAATTAAATCTGGAAATAAAGTTTTAGGATTTTACAGGTGTGATTCACCAAAATATTTGATTGGCTTGTGATGCGGCTTGCACGTGCAGCGCGAGTCTCGTCACAAGGAGTGTTTAGTCTCCCTTTCAGCTCATGAAAACACGCTGCGTGATCATGAGGAAGGATTACATCAAGATGTAGACTGGAATGCAGGTGCGGAATTTATACAAATACAATTGTCTACTCCTCTCTCACTGTTGCTTGTGTGCTAGTGATTACATGATTACAATGACATAATATAAAAAATATTTAAGATTCCACACAATTTCGTGATCAGTAATCAGTACAAAAGGACAGGTTATCTTTCATTAAAGCACTTTCACAAGATGCTCTGTGGAAATTCACATGCAAGATTTTTCACATGCGGGTTTTGCACAAAGTTTTCACTCAAACTGTTATGCTGACAATATAATTTGTAATGAAAAATAAAAACCTGGAAATTGTAGCAGCCAGGTAACTTGTAAACACAACTTTGTTTCCTAGCAGCCTGTCTTCTGGAAGCTTAATAGCATCAGCCAATGAGACTGTAACGGGTTAATTTTCACCAGCTTTTGCCATATTTGTGTGCAATTTACATCAGACAGTCCGTGAATGGGCGTTATATCTAAGACCAGCCCTACTGTAATCACAGACAACATTCAACCCGCAAGATGACAGACATGCTGCTGTAAGTTGTCTTTTCAGCAGGACAGGTAAATCAGGGTTTAGAAAAGTATAATTTAAGAGACAAACTATCAGTGACTCATCACCTTTTCACTTACATAAGAGAATATAACTCTAACAATACTAATGTAAAACCTTCACAAGTCACAGAGGAGGAGACAGGAATTCAGCATCAGCTCTTACATGCTGCATTTCCACTCAGATGCTGAAACACACATTGATCAGTTTAAAAGTATTGAACACAGATAAGACCAAGAACGTTTAACCTTAACTCCACACCCTAATGACAAAAATCATCAGTGAGTGTGAGCCAATAACAGCAAGAGTTTATAGAGATTATGGTGGTTTTTGCTGCATTGTAGGACAAACAGTAGATCTGCTGGTATTTGTTAGATCTAGATGAGTGTCTGAAGATAAGATGATGACCAGACCTGATGAACACAAGAGTCTAGGGAGAAACTAACACTAATAAAATATAAAACCCAAACTAAACTAACACACCAATGACATCTGCTCTGCTGTATTTATAGTGCTTTATGTAAAGCATGTGAAGGTGCTCTGAGGGGAGCACATAAATGACACATTCATAAAAAGAGTATTTTGTATTTTAAATTGATTTTTTGTGTATTTAGCTTCTAATACACAAAAAACTGTCTTTTTTATTTTGAAAAGCGATTTAGTGGTAGATATCTGTTTGTTGAATAGAAAGATGTATCATAAGCATAATCAAATCATAGGACAAACTACACACACACAGCAAATAAACAGAAACACACTCTACTGTTTACAAGACAGATTACTCGATAGATTTTTGGCTATTTTGAGATGATATAGGGTTATTCCATGTTAAATTAACCACATTTTAGAAACTTCCCTAGCTGAAATGTTTGATTTTGTTAATACATTATCTGAAGAAAGATAAACATAAATGACGAAGAAAGCCTAAGTAATAAATGTCATGAATATTTACTTAGTAATCCATTATTCTGTAGAGGGTAGTCAAAATGGCAAAAAAGAAAGGTGGCAGCCTCGTTATTCTGTTTTCACACAGAGATAGGTAGGTGGTCTATTGCTAAAAGACACCAGCACCCCTTGCTGTATAATATCCCAATGGTGTGAGTTCAAGAAAAACAACAACTTTTTTTGTGTTGTTTTCACAAAGTTGGCGTGCCTTTTACTCCAGAAGTATTTACAATATCATAAAATCCTTTTAGATTCTGCTTCAGAACAAACTTTCCTTAAAGTATCTTAATGTTTCAGGACATAAATAGTTAAATCCCAGAGAAACAGGATTACTTTAAGGACAGAAAAAGCATAAGAAAACCAGTACAAGAGTTTCATCACCTTTGGTGTTTTGACCACTAATAATGCATTGCAAATGTACATTTCTGAAATCCCCAAGTACTTACCATCTACTGCATTGTGATGAACCGAAATAGCGGCTACATACACCTTCAAGGTGGAGGGGGACAGCCACCCCTCCAACCTCTCCTGCAGGAAGGAAAGCACCGATCCGACTGTGCATCTCTGGGGGTCTTCGTGTCGGGAAGAACACCACTTAGCGAACAGACGCCACTTTAAGGCATACAGGTGCCTCGGAGAGGGAGCCCTAGACTGAGTAATCGTGTCTACCACCGCGGGCGGTAGGCCACTTAGGTCCTCCGTGTCCCGTCCAAGGGCCAGACGTGGAGATTCCAGAGGTATGGTCGTGGGTGCCAGATGGTGCCCCGTCCCTGAGAAAGAAGGTCCTTCCTCAGGGGAATTCACGGGGGGCAGGTCTACCTGTGCTTGACCGAATCGACTCCAAATCAGCTGGACCACCTGAGGGTGGAGTCTCCACTCTCCCCTAAGGGTAACCTGACATGACAGTGCATCCACTGAGGTGTTGAGGTTGCCTGGGATGTGAGTGGCTCACAGCGACTTGAGGCGCTGCTGACTCCAGAGGAGGAGACGGCGGGCGTGTTGTGACATACAATGGGAGCGTAGACTGCCTTGGCGGTTGATGTAAGCTATCGTCACTGTTTTGTCCGTCTGAACCAACACGTGCTTGCCCTGGATCAACGGCCGAAACCTCCACAAGGCGAGCAGTTCTGCCAACAACTCTAGGCAGTTGATGTGCCAACGCAGCCGCGGGCCAGTCCAAGAACCGGCGGCTGTGTGCCCATTGCATACAGCGCCCCAGCCCATCTTGGAGACGTCTGTTGTAACCATGAAGTGCCTGGAGACCTGCTCTAGGGGAACCCCTGCCTGTAGAAATGCCAGGTCGGTCCAAGGGCTGAAGAGGCGGTGACAGACCGGCGTGATGGTCACGCGATGTGTCCCACGGCGCCATGCCCATCTCGGGACTCGAGTCTGAAGCCAGTGCTGAAGTGGTCTCATATGCATCAACCCGAGTGGTGTGGCCGCAGCTGAGGATGCCATATGCCCCAGGAACCTCTGAAAGCGTTTCAGTGGAACCGCTGTTCTCCATCTGAATGCCTTCAGACAGTTCAGCACCGACTGTGCGCGCTCGTTCGTGAGGTGCGCTGTCATCGAGACTGAGTGGGGGTGTCAAGGAACCGTGCCTTGTCCGCTTCTCCCATCTCGACCAAGTTGAGCCAAAGGTGGCGCTCCTGGACCACCAGGGTGGGCATCGCCCGCCCGAGAGATCGCGCCGTGACCTTCGTCGCCCGGAGAGCGAGGTCGGTCGCTGAGTGCAGTTCCTGCATCAATCCCGGGTCAGAACTGCCCTTGTGCAGTTCTTTTAGTGCCTTGGCATGGTGTACTTGCAGGAGAGCCATGGCGTGCAGGGTGGAGACGGCTTGTCCAGCGGCACCATAGGCTCTAGCCGTCAGGGACAACGTAAACCTACAGGCCCTGGACGGGAGTCTCGGGCGACCACACCAGGTGGTGGCGCTCTGCGGACACAAGTGCACCGCAAGTGCCTTGTCCGCCTGGGGGATCACCGAATACCCCCTGGCCGCTCTGCTATTGAGGGTAGCAAGAGCGGAGTAGCTGAAAGACCGGGACCGGGCAGTAAAAGGTGCCTCCCATGATCTTGTCAGCTCCTCATGCACTTCCGGGAAGAAAGGAATGGGGGCGGGGCGTGGCCGTAAATTCCACTCGCCAATTCTCATTGGCTTTTTTTCAAAAAAGCAGAGGTGTTTGGGGCTCCCAAGGGTGACCCCTAGTGTCACTACATCGACACAACGTCGAGTGAGTGACAGATAGGGAACTAGCTTCATACCATGTGACTCACGTTTGGTTTTCGGACATTGAAAATAGGAAAAAAAAAATCACAAATTGGCATCAAGCCACATTGAGAGGCCCATATCTCTGGGATTTAACAATATAGACAAATCGTATTATTTACAAACATTTCAGCGCATGCGCAGTACGTGGTGGCAGAAAGTCGATAGACTGTTGTGTTAGATTTGACAGATTAGATATTTAAACGAAAGTACGACACAAAACCATCATAAATACACAAATATTCTTAGCTATACAATTATTACAATGATATGAGTTAATAACATATCTGTAATAATGTTTGCCTTATATGTTTGCTGCAAAGTGTTGAGTTGAAATTATCTCTTCAGTCCAGTGAGCTCTGATGATGGCTTGATGCCACAGCCGTCTACGAGAACCCTCAAAATCATTTTTCAACAACGTAATCCAATAAAAGTTTACTATTTGCGGACGGTTTCTGCCACCACTTCCGTGTTTGACATAAGTGGTGACGTTGCCAAAGGATTGGCCTATAGGGCCTTAAAAATGAATTTACAAAAAGGAAAGTTTGTTCTAAAGTAATAGTTTTGAATAGGAGGTTTTGTGGTCATTATAGCATAAATAGTAATGGTCAACCAGTGTGGATTTTTCCATGGCTGATGACAATTCTGATAACCAGAAAGTGGGGTGGCTGATATAGTGCCACTATATATCTGATAAGTACTAATAGTATTTAATTTTAGCAAATGAGGTGTAAACTTTTGCACTGAGAAGTTTTTTTTTTTAACACTATATTGGGTCATCCTGTCAACTCAACCAAAGGTCCTCGTCTCAAAATTTTATTTTTGATAATTATTTTACTGATTACAAGTAAACATAAATGAGGATAAAAGCCACACACACACACACACACACACACACACACACACACACACACACACACACACACAAAACAATTTTATTAGTAGCCATGGTTAAAGCTACACTATATAACTTTTGGCCCTCTAGCGGTTAAAAAAAATAAAACTGCACGTGTCTTGCGGAAGAACATTGTTATGGTAATGACGTAAGTCGTGCTTCCGCTCTGCTGCTCTGCGCGGATGAATGTGGTTCAAGGCACCAGTGTACACATTTATACAGGACATCTTATCAGAGCGAAAGGACAAATAAATAACGAAAGAAAGGTAAAGACGGATATCTGAAAACATGTCATCTGAGCAGGTAAGTGCCATATCTTATGCTGTTGTTTTGACTTATTGGAAACATTGATGTTTTAAAATAAATTACATTACAAAAGTTAGGCAACATTCGTTAATATTAGACATAATGATTGCTAGTCTGATGAGGTCAAACTTTGTAAAGTTTTTATAACTGCAGGATATTCTGGCCAAATAGACCACAGTAGTAACTAATTTATAGACTGTCATTGTTACCAACCAGTGGTCAACATCATTTCAAGACTCACATGTCCTTGGCAAGCCTAGGACTAAAGGATTTATTTATATAAATTATTGCCGTTATGGGGGGCCTGGGTAGCTCATTGGTATAAGATGCTGGCTACCACCCCTGGTTCGCTAGTTAGCTAGTTTGCTAGTTTGAATCCTAGGGTGTGCTGAGTGACTCCAGCCAGGCCTCCTAAGCAACCAAATTGGCCCGGTTGCTAGGGAGGGTAGAGTCACATGGGGTAACCTCCTCGTGATCGCTATAATGTGGTTTGTTCTTGGTGGGGTGCGTGGTGTGGCGTGAAGCCTCCACACATGCTATGTCTCCGTGGCAACGCGCTCAACAAGCCACGTGATAAGATGCACGAGTTGACGTTCTCAGACATGGAGGCAACTGCGATTCGTCCTCCGCCACCCGGACTGAGGCGAATCACTATTTCTGACACTAACGCCACCTAATGACATTGCAAAAATAATGTTTTCAAAACAGCTTTCTGAATACTCCCCTTGCCTGCTGTTGTTCAAACCGTCAGATAGTCCCGCCCCCAACTCACGGCATTGGTTGAGTAACGTTGTTGTGGCGGGTCTAAACGGGTCGCTCAAAACAAACAGAGGAATTTTATGCTCCTCAGAGACACAGTGTTTACAGTTTTTGAGAAAATTAACCTATGCATGGTTTAATTAAAGTTGTCTCTGCATATTAGGCTGGGATAGAAAAAAGTATTTTAACACTGAAAAATTACATACAAACGGAATTACAAAAATAAAGTATGTTTTCGAACAACCTTTGCCAACACTCTGTCACAGACTCGTCATTACACCCTTTCAAACTCTCTGATTGACTATGATCAAATATGCCATACTGAATAAAAGGTGATACATGTTTAACGTCGTAATGAATAAGACCACAATAATATATACACACTGGACAGAAAGCATGGCAGAGGTATCGGGTCATCCGATAACATCACCGGATTGAGCGATGGCTGGGTGTGTGGGGGATCCAGCACATGAGGTAGGATGGTTCTTCTGGTAACAAGTAAGCGTAACAACACGTGTTACGAGTATCTTACGAATTTATCTGAGGCTCGACAGTAATGAGCTAACTTGTGTGGCAATACCTTGAGTGTAGCTGACCTGTCGAAAAGCAACTCGGCAAGTTCGCCATCTCCATCAAACCCCAAAAATTCCCTCAAAGTCCTCCACTTTGTAAATGTGACACCAATGCTCACTCTGGTTTCACTCTGTTCTCTGTCTCTGTGCCTTTTAGCAAGTCTTTGAATTTTGGTGAAACTAAATTTATTTTTCTCTGTACACGTTTGCCATGGATGTTCATATTCCCCTGGCTGAACAGCTTACTACAAGTAGCCACTCCCCAAACTCACGCTATAGGCTGAGCTATAAAGGGATGGGTGAGGCTGAGCAGACCGCTCAAAATATAAACATCAATGATTTGATAGTACCTGGGAGGCTCAGTGTTTATACATTTGGGGGAGGTAAACCCATTAATGACTTATTTGTAGTTGTCAATGAACAATATACTGGGATAGAAAAATGAATTTTGACATCAAACAAAGTTACATACTTCACCTTTAACAGTGAAATGTTTTATTTACACGTGGCACATATATACTGTATATAAGAGTTTTTCAATGTAAACCTAAAGGTGAAAATCTCTTTTGCTTTTTCCTGGTTGATTAGTGCAGCTGTATCTATAGTTTTCTCTATGTTTTGGCCTTCCGTCCACACTGAGACAGTGTTTTTGACAGCAAAAACTGAGCTTTTTGAAAAAGCCGGTGTCGCGTTGTAGTGTGAACAGGGAAGATGGAGATATCTGAAAACGATGACGTATTTGTTGTCATGTGACGCAGTCAAGTGATCCATTCAACCCAAAACAATCAAGATGGTGGCCTGTGTTATAGCGGTGCTGTTGTGCCTGATATTCACTTTGATAGCATTGTTAAAGATAAATGTTACTTTGTACAACTTTCACATTGCATTCCTTTAAAGGCGACGGGAAATTTACTCGGAATTGGTGTCTGGCAACAGAACACAAGGACAATTGCGTTTCAGACCGTACATGCATTTTACATTACATTTACATTACATTTACATTTATGCATTTGGCAGACGCTTTTATCCAAAGCGACTTACAGTGCACTTATTACAGGGACAATCCCCCCGGAGCAACCTGGAGTTAAGTGCCTTGCTCAAGGACACAATGGTGATGGCTGTGGGGATTGAACCAGCAACCTTCTGATTACCAGTTATGTGCTTCAACCCACTACGCCACCACCACTAAATGCAACAGCGATTTTTCGCATGCGCAGTAAAAGGATTTAAGAGTTTTCATATGTTTCATTGTGGATGAGCAACTTTTTGAAAACGGCAGTGTGGACGGACAAAATTCAAAAACAAATAAACAGTTTTTAAATGTATCCAAATTAATGTATGTGTAGCCTTATTGGCAAGGAAACAAGACCTCACAAAAAAATTTCTGCAACCTCATTTTCTACAAAAAACTTTTGGTTTAAAAAGGAGGCAGAAATATGAATGTGCAGCAAATGAATCTGAAAGTGTGACGTAGAGATTTCCAGAGTTGAGAATGGAGAAAAGAAACATTTAGACATGAGAGTTTGAAACTCTTAACAGTTGTTACAGAAACACAAATACTGCTTAAGTGTCCATGTACGGACACAGAGCAGACGAGATGCGTAATTCCACAGAGACAGAGAAACTCTGAGAGAAAACAACTAGAAAACAGGAAGAGCAAGTAACACTAAACAAAAAGCAAAGACTTTAGTATACTCACTGTAACAACGCTCATCCCTGCACACTTCAAAACACAGCAGCATTTTTACAGCAGTCCGGTCTGCACTACAGTCACAGGAAAACTCAATCTCAGACTACCCTCACCTCTCTCTCTCTCTCTCTCTCTCTCTCTCTCTCTCTCTCTCTCTCTCTCTCTAGTTTAACTTGGATTAGATGGGTTGGTTTGCAGTGTGAGAACTAAACAAGCACTCTTTTCTGTTCTCTCCTCTGCTTTTCACACACGGAGGGTGTGTTTCAACAACTACAAAAAAGAAATAAAACAGAGTGAGACTTTCCAGGAGTTTCCTTCCAGAGGAAGAGGAAGTGACACAGTCAGGTGCTCTCCAATAGGGATTCGTTTACTGTTGAAAAGAGTCAACAATAGGAGATTTGGCCATGTGCCATAAAGGAGAGGAAAAGGAATTGAGAATGAACTTTCCACCTCTCTCACACATTTTTGAAACTCAAGTGTGTCCTTTTTTTGGATGTCAAAATACAGTTTAATAAGTAAGCCTAGGTTGACCTCCTCAGAAGTGTAAACACTGCTCTGTTTGTTTGAGCGGCAATGTCAACTTCTGACTCAACCAATGGTGTGAGATTTGGGCGGGACTTTTAATATGTCTGGACAATGGCAGATGGGGGGAGTATTTGTGAAATTCTGACAAACAAATTGAGCCAAAAATTTACTTTTTTTTCCTTGTTTTTCTTATTTGACATTATATATCTCTGGGTGTAAATAAGGTGGCTCCGAAAAACTGCTTTTGTTTTGTTCCCAGTCATGTCAACTTTATCTGTGAAATCTTGTGTTGATACAACAAAGCAATCAAAAGTTATAGCATTACAAAAATAATTTATCATAGTGTCCAAAAATGCCTCCATGTGTCCAAAAGCCTCTCCAAACAAACAAATAAGCCCATCTGAGCTTAAAGGGTTAAAGGTATAGTTGACCCAAAAATGAAAAGCATTTCAGCATTTACTCACCCTCATGACATCACAGATTTGCATGACTTTCTTTCTTCTGCTTAACACAAACAAAGATTTTTAGAAGAATATTTCAGCTCTGTAGGTCCATACAATGCAATTGAATGGAGACAAAAAATTGAGCTCCAAAAAGCATAAAGGCAGCATAAAAGTAATCCATAGGACTCCAGTGGTTCAATCCATGTCTTCTGAAGAAATCCAGTTGGTTTTGGTTAATAACAGACCAAAATATATCTCCTTTTTCACAATAAAATTTTGACAACAGCTGTTGTCTTGGCAATCATGATTTCAGGCTCGATTACACTTCCTAGCACCATCTAGCTCTCTGCCTCAAGCACTAGGAAGTGTAATCAACCTTGAAATCATGATCGTGCCTGTGATGTACAGTGTAGAGGTAGACCGATATATCAGTTTTAACGATCAATCGATGCTGATAGTTGTTTTTTGGACCTATCGGTTATCAGCAAAAATATATGGCGATAGTTCCAATAGTTAATTTTTTTATTCCTCACCAATAAACCTCATCTGGTGAAATTTTATATATATAGATACACAAAATGCTTCATCTGGTGAATGTATGAGCTATTAAAAGCTTAATTGGTTAAATATTTGAGTCGTGACACCATGCGAGGTTCGGATGTGCGAATGACAAACTCTGCGCACTTAACTAGTTTTAATACATTTCATGTCGGTGAGATTCGATACACCCTGATCCTTAACTGTTCTAGGAAGACAATATGTCAAAGAATTCAAAATCCTCGGGCTCTGGAGACATTAAAAGACACTTACGTGCTCAAGCTGACGCCCCCCCCCCCCGGAGGCCGAGGACCAGGGAGTCAATTTGTCCAGAGTAGTGAAGGAGATTTGGCGTGAATTGCTGAATGTGTCGGCAATGCTGACGAAGGTCGTTGCTGACTTGGAGGGTCTTGCTGTAATACGTCGATCGATCACTGCCATAGAAACGAAATTCACTGATATGGTTACAAGAGTGGGGGATGTCGAGAAATGGATCGATTGTCTGGAGGCATCGGAGAGGGAATTAGCTGCTAATCTGCTAGCGACCAAAGTAGATTTGGAGTGTGTCTGGGAAAAGTTGGAAGACTTGGAGAATCGTAACCGGTGAAATAACATCAGAAGTGTTGGAATTCCTGAAGACGAAGAAGGTTGAGATATGGTGAAATTTCTGGATGGGCTCTTTCCAAGTCTGCTCAACATAAGCTGGAAATCGAGTGAGCTCACAGGGTTCCGCGCAGAGATCCGCAGAGGGAGACAGGCCCCGATCAATTCTGGCCAAATTTCTGAGATCATCTGATAAAGATCTCATGTTACACGAGACGAGGAGTAAAGGAGGCTTTCTTGGAAGAACCACAGCATTTTCTTGTTCCCAGACTTTGCGAATTTGACAAGAGAGAAATGTGAGCAATTCAAGGAATGCAAGAAACTCTTACATCAACTGAAGGTTGCTTTTGCTCTGATGTTCCTGGCCAAATTGAGAATAGATGCTAAGGATGGCTGCAAAACATTTACATGCCCACAGCAAGCATTGTCCTTCTTAAAGTCAATGGAGTGTTTAAGTCATTTGGTGATACATTGCAGCCAAGTGAGCCTGACTCACTGAACATTCACTTGACCGTCTGAGGAAGCTGAGCGCCTTTTTTGTTTCTTTTTGTGCTGGTTCCGCCTAGCAGCTGGAGTTTGTTTTGTGTAGCAGCACTCCTACGGGACAGTGTTGTGGATGTTTCAGCATGTTCCTTGTGCTTATGCCTTCTATTGTTTGGAGTTTGTTTTGTGGAGTATTTCTTGCAGGACACTGGAGTGATTGGGTCATTTGTTGCACTCATGTAGCAGTTAAACGGGCCAGCTTACTGAACATTCGTTTGACTGTCTGAGGAAACTGAAAGGCCTTTTTGTTTTTTGTGCAGATTCCACTAGAGGCTGCAGTTTGTTTTATGGAGGCACACACCTTCAAGACAGTTATGTGGATGAATCTACACTTTATTTGTGTTTTTCCCGCCTATTGGCTGAGTTTGTTTTATAGATTATCTTCTGTTGTGTAATTCTGTTTTACAAAATTTTTATAGAAACACTGGATTTGAGCAATCCAACTGCAAAATAGTCAAGGGGGCTCTCGTAGGTGTACATGGACTGTTTGAGTTTAGAGGGATGGACACCAATTGGCGCTGTCGTGCATGGGGTTAACACGCACCTTTTTCTTTTTTCTGTTTGTTTGGTTCAGTTTGGGGTTTGATTGTTGATTGTTCCACTAATGTGGAATGTGGCCTTTATAATTTTATTTTTGACACACAATCTATTTTCCTAATATGTCAATATGTAAAATGTTAGTATGAGTTGATTGTCTCTCTCCACATGGAATGTGAATGGGTTGGGGCTAGTGCTCGACCGATATATCAGTCAGCCGATATTAGCCTTTCACCGATATATCGGTATCAGCATATTTGTTTACCGATATGCGCAGATATGAAAACTTTTTACAGAAAATATTATGCAGAAAATAATGCTTTAGAATTGGTGTCATAACGTAGTTTCTCCAGCAGAGCGTGCTCCGACACCATTGTTTACAGAGCTGACTCTGAACTGACAGTAGCTCTGCAGACAGGGCAGAGTTAAGCGGCGCAGAGTAAAGCGGTGTTAAGCGGTGTTTTCTGAGTAAGTTGCTTACTAGTTTGTGAAATAGATACTGGAAAGTTAATAAACAATGACCCCATCATTTTCCATTTTCAATATAACTAATATAACGTTAACCCTGTCCCTGACAACCATGTCACTCATGTTTATTACACCTGTTTGCTGTTAGCCAGCTATAGTTTGTCAGTGCAGTCAGTAATGTAGCAGATTGAAAGGTAAACATCAGAGCATCTTTTTGCAGCTCAGCAGACAACGGTGCGGTGGTGGATTGTGTCTGTTGAGTGTTGATTTCATGCTAAATTTGTTACCTAGTTGGTGAGACGCAATGCTGGTCCATCTTTTACTCTCCGTAACAACGAGTTCATAGCTAACTAACTAACCACGTAGCTACTTTCACTGCTTGTCAGCTGAGTGGAAGCTAATGTGTAAACATGGATTCACCAAACTGTTTTGTTCAGGATTTGCAGTTTGGTACCCCCTTCAACCGAACAATTCCAGTCATTGCATTTATAAAATGTAATATTTAAAAGTCTGGTTTTCCACTGTTGAAAGTTTCCCCTGAACTTGTATTGCAGAATACGGTGTAACACCACTGCCGCTGTTTTTCTCTAGTTTCGGCAGGTGTAAATGCTTGTTTTACATCTTATTTATTCTTTATTTTAATGATCAGCATTTGAGTGATACTAAACAGTACTGATGTTTATTTAGCTATTTATTTTATTTTGATTTATTCTTTATTTAAATGGTCAGCAATTGACATACTAAACAGTACTGATATTTATTTAGCTATTTATTGTATTGTTATAAATTTTTTATTTAAATGGTCTGCAACTGACTGATACTGAACATACAGTACTGACAATGTGTAATAATAATGTCAAATATTCTTTGATAAAAATATTTGTTTAAGAAAGCAGCCTTCTGAGTACCTTTGCATAGTCATATTGGTGCAAAATCGGTGAACAATCCACATAGAAAAGGTCTGTTTTCATTCCAGCTCAAAAATGTACTATATTGGCCACCATATTGGTAATTGGTGAATTTCCCCCATCTAAAATCGGCATCGGTCTAAAAAATCCCATATCGGCCAGGCTCTAGTTGGGGCACCCCATAAAAAAAGGAACGTTATTTCTCTTCTTAAATATAAGAAATACGATATAGTGTTTCTTCAAGAAACACATCTTTCCCCGTAGGAAGCTGAAAAATTTGGGAAGATATGGGGTGGACATGTTTTCTTTAGTGCTGGCTCAAGTAAGAGAAGGGGAGTCATTACACTGATAAGTAAGCATCTACAATTCAGATGTCTCAAACAGATTAAAGATAAATTAGGAAGAATCATTATTGTTTTAGCAGAAATGCAGGGGCAAAGTTTGATTTTGGCTGATATTTACGCACCTAACGCTGATGATCAGGGCTTTTTTTATAGATCTTGAAGGGATGTTGCAAGCTGCTGGCACCCCTCATGATATAATATTGGGAGGAGTCTTTAATCTATTGATGGACTCAGTCCTTGATCATAGTGAAGCAAAGGTGTGTAAGCCCCTTAGAGCAACATTGATGCTTCACAAGTTGTGTAAATATCTTGGTCTTACAGATATTTGGAGACTTTTGAACCCATCTGGTAGGGACTATAATTTTTTTTCATCAGTCCATAAGATTTATTCTAGAATAGATTTTTTTATATATATATCTAAGTCCCTCATTTAATCTGTAGTTGATTGCTCAATTGGAAACATTTCAGTCTCAGATCACGGCCTGGTGATTTTAGAGGTTTTGCCACATACGGAGAAAAAGAAATCATATAGTTGGTGCTTTAATGTATCCCTTTTGCAAAATCCTAAATTTCAACAAATGTTAAAGGCTGAAATAAATGTTTATATGGAGACCAACTTGTCCTCAGTATCCTCTGTGGGCATGGCTTGAGAGGCACTTTAGGTGGTTCTTAGGGGTCGGATCATACAGTATGCCTCATTCACCAAAAAATCCAAAGCACGAGAACTCATGGAGTTGGAAGGGAATAATAAAAGTGCCGAGGCAGAGCTGAAACGATGAATGTCATCTGATGGCCTCAGAGAATTGACCCGATTGAAATACAGATATAATACTATTTTGTCGCGGAAGGTGGAGTTTTCGCTATTCAGGGCAAGACAGTCATATTTTGAGTCGGGGGACAAAGCAGGGAAGCTTTTGGCTAGATACATAAAGCAGAGAGAGTCTTTTTCTACCATTCCCTCAGTGAAATCTGCTGCTGGTGAAATTTTTACCTCGGCCATTAATATTATTAATGCTTTTAAAGAATTCTATCTTGATCTCTATAGCTCCACGTCTTTGTCTGCTGATGAAGATATTAGAAACTTTGTGGAACCATTAGAACTCCCTAAACTGATGACTGAGCAAATAAATTCTCTTGACCCTGAGATAACCTTGGAGGAGCTTGGTGAGGTAATTAAGGCCTTGCCTACAGGCAAGTCTCCGGGGCCAGACCGCTTTGCCGCTGAATATTTTAGATCTTATGCTACAGAACTGGCTCCACTTTTGTTAGAAGTTTATACGGAAACATTAAAGAATGGAAAACTTCCGCCAACCATGACACAAGCCCAGATCAGTCTGATTCTTAAAAAGGACAAAGATCCATGCAAGTGTAAGAGTTACTGTCCAATTTCCCTGATCCAGCTAGACATAAAAATATTGTCAAAAATTCTGGCTAACCGATTAAGTAAAGTTATGACATCTCTTATACATATAGATCAGGTGGGATTTATTCAGGGCTGCAGCTCTTCTGATAACATTAGTTGTTTCATCAATATCATGTGGTCAGTGGCAAATGATCAGACTCCGGTCGCTGCCATCTCACTTGACGCCGAAAAGGCATTTGATATGGTAGAATGGGATTATCTTTTTAAGATTTTGGAAATATACGGGTTCAGGAATACTTTTATTGGAAGGATTAAGTTACTTTATAGACACCTGGTAGCGGTGGTACAAACACATGGATTCATTTCAGATTATTTTACTCTGGATAGGGGCACCCGGCAGGGTTGCCTTCTTTGCCCATTATTGTTCTGTCTTGCCCTGGAACCATTAGCAGCCGCGATAACAAGGAAAGATGATTTTCCAGGGGTGGTGGTGGGAGGTATGGCGCATAAGCTTTTGCTTTAGGCTGATGATATTTTATTATTCGTCTCAGACCCCATTAGATCTATGCCTTGCCTCCACAGAATTATTCATTCCTTTTCTAAGTTCTCAGGATGCAGAGTTAGTTGTCCCCCTCTCTTATTTCATGCAAATTTGATAGCATAGCGAAGTCCTTCATTTGGAATGATAAGTGTCCTAGATTACATTTTAATAAGTTACACAGGCCGATTGACAAAGATGGGCTAGGCCTACCCAAGATTTTGTTTTATTATTATGCATTCGGTCTCAGACATTTGGCTCATTAGTTGCTTCCACCTGAGAGAGCCCCTCCCTGGTTTTGTATTGAACAGGAAGTTTTTGCCCCTATTCGCCATTGCAAAGCCTTTCTATCAAACTAATCGGAGAAGTTAAATTACACCCTGTTATCTCACATTTGCCCTCGGTATGGGCAAAAGTGTCCAGAGTGTTTAATTCGTATATTTTTTAAATGTTGCCTCGAGCATATGGCTGAACCCCAAATTATGTATTAATAAGTCCCCTTTCTGCTGGTCAGAATGGATTGTGAGGGGGGTTAATACACTCGGTGACCTATATGAGAGTGGAGTATTGAGATCCTTTGAAAATTTGGTTCAACATATTGGGATTCCCAGATCTCAGTTCTATAGGTATTTACAGCTGCGCCACCTGATCTGTACTGTTTTTAGGAGTAGTTTACACCCCTCTAAAGTGGCAGATACTCTGGGAGAGGTGATTACGGCTTTTGGAAAAGGTCATGAGGCATCAGTGTATTACTCCCTGCTAATTCAGAGTCTTGGGGACGGAGCTTTAAATTCTATCAAGAGATTATGGGAAAAAGATTTAAACTTGGTATTGGAGTGGGCTAGGATTCTAGGATTCTAGGGCTAGGATTCTAAAAAACATCAAGTCTGCATCAAGAGATGCAAGGGTGTGCCTCATGCAATTCAATATTTTACATAGATTCTACTGGACCCCCTCTATATTGTATACACCAACCTGATGGTGATGCCAATCAGAAGATGAAGACACAACCCATGTTTTTTGGTGGTGTGTTAAGATCCAAGAATTTTGGTTGAAGATTCAGAGTTTTATCTGTGACATATTGGGCACTCAAATTTCATTTTGCCTCAGACTCTGTATTTTGGACGATGGGGCGGTCATCAATATGGGGGATAAACACATAAAAAATGTTGTTCTGGCCAGTGTGATGATTGGTAGGCAGGTTATTTTAAGGGGATGGAAGTTGGATGGAGCGCCCTTATTTCCAGAGTGGTGTGTGGAGACAGGGAGGGTGGCAGCTTTCGAGGAGGTGTCAAGAAGAAGGCTGGGGTTTTGGGATTTGTTTAATAGAAAGTGGGGCAATTATTTAGCATTTTTGGGGGACTCTTGGGGAGGGGCTCTGGAGAGAGAAGGTTAGTTTTAATTATGCTTGATTATTATATTTTCTTTTTAGTTTTCTTTCTTTTTTTTTGTTTTTTTTTGTTTGTGTGTATTCTTATATGTGACCACAGGGGTGTTCGTTGGGGGTCAGGGTGGGGTTGGTGATTGGGGAGGGGTAATAGTGGGGGTTAAATGTGAAATGTTGATTCAGTATGTACATGTTGTGTTTTTCTTTGTTATATATCTTCAAATCAATAAAAAATGTTAATTGAAAAAAAATTGTTTTTTGTTAAATACTTACATATGGAGCATTGTAATGGAGCAAGTCTCTATATTTTTTTCAAAATAAAACACCCCAGTGTATTTCGGGATTGCTTATACACTGCCTGGCCCAAAAAAAGTTGCCGTTTGGATTTAAATAAGCAGATACTTATGAGCATATGATTGGATCATTATTGCAGTGATTAATTTGTTTCAGCTGGCAACAATTCTTTTAACCCTAACTGATGCAGTGTGTAGCTTCTCATTTCTTAAACAACCATGTCGGAAAACGTACCCCGTGGTCGTGGAAAAGATGTTACTGTGTTTCAGAAGGGGCAAATTATTGGCCTGCATCAAGCAAAGAAAACAACTAATGAGATTGCTGAAATCACTGGAATTGGTTAAGAACTGTCTGACGCATTATTAAAACCTGGAAGGATAGTAGTGAACCGTCAGCTTTGCGGAAGAAATGTGATCGGAAAAAAATCTTGAATGATCGTGATCGGAGATTACTAAAACACTCGGTGAAGTCACGATGTAAAAATCGGCAGTATAATTCATGGCTATGTTTAATAGTGAAAGTAAGAGCATTTCCAAACACACAATGCGACGAGAATTTACAGGATTGAGACTAAACATCTGTGTGGCCACAAGAAAGCCACTTGTTAGTGAGGCTAATCAGAAAAAACAACTTCAATTTGCTAGGAAGTATAAAGTTTGGACTGTGGAGCATGTGGTCTAATGAGTCCAGATTTACACTATTCCAAAGCGATGGGTGCATCAGGGTAAGAAGGGAAGTGCATGAAGCGATGTACCTGTCATGCATAATGCCCACTGTACAAGCCTCTGGAGGCAGTGTTATGATCTGGGGTTGCTTGAATTGGTCAGGTCTAGGCTCGGCAACGTTAAGCAGCAATAAAATGAAATCAGCTGACTACCTGAATGTACTGAATGACCAGATTATCCCATCAATGGAGTTTTTCTTCATTGACGGCACGGGCATATTCCAGGATGACAATGCCAATATTCATCTGGCTCAAATTGTGAAAGAGTGGTTCAGGGAGCATGAGGAATCATTTTCACACATGAATTGGCCACCACTGAGTCCTGACCTTTACCCCACTGAAAGTCTTTGGGGTGTGCTGGAGAAGTCTTTATGCAGTGGTTCAACTCTCCCGTCATCAATACAAGATCTCGGCCAAAAATTAATGCAACTCTGGAAATAAATGTTGTGAAGTTGCATAAGGTTTTCGAAACAATGCCACGACGAATGCATGCCGTAATCAAAGCTAAAGGTGGTGAAATGAAATATTAGAGTATGCATCTTTTTTTTGGGCCAGGCAGTGTAGTTAAAAGTCCCATGTTAAGCACCAAATCATAATTTTTCTGGTTACTATTGGAGTTTTGGTTGCACAATAAACTGCTTTTGGGATTTTGGGCTCTTGTAGCCTCAATGTCTGTGCCTGTAATAGTAAGGAAAGACTATGAAATCTTTGATCATTCTATAAATTATTTTTTTTAAATTATCGGCTGATTAATCAGTTATCTGCCTTTTCCACTACCTTAGTTATCGTATCGACAAAATCCACTATCGGTCGACCTCTTGTACAGTGAAAAAGGAGTTATATTTTGGTCTGCTCTCACCCAGAATCAATCTGGATTGCTTCTGAAGACATGGATTTAACCACTGGAGTCTTATGGATTACTTTTATGCAGCCTTTATGTGCTTTTTGAAGCTTCAAAGTTTTGGATCCCATTCACTTGCTTTGTTTACAGAGCTGAAAAATTTTGCTACAAATCTTCGTTTGAGTTCTGAAGAAGGAAAAAAGTCATACACATCTGAGATTTCATGAGGGTGAGAAAATGATGAGAGAGTGATGAGAGAAATTTTGAGCAAGGCTTCATAACCTAATGACTATGTAGTGAATGCTTATGGAAAGAACTTATTCACAATGCAATTTACTTATTCTGACTGGCACATACCTTAATTCAAGTACACTTGTTCATTGCCTTCCTTGTATGCGCAGATATAAATTGTAATTTTATGTTTATGTAGTAGAATTAGCTGATTAATCTCATATAATGTACAGGACACATTTGATTGAACATACTGGGAGTGGGTTACGTGAATAAATTATTTATATTTTTTCTTTTCTTTTTGAAAAAACATTGTTAGTGCATTGTTAATATATTGCAGTAATATTTTCACCAACAGCATGTATTAATTAAAATTGTTTGATAATCATGATGCTTTTTTTCCCCTCTCATCTTCTTTATTTTTGACAAAAAAAAAAAAAAAAAATTTGTCAACAAACATTTACATCTGTAATTTTGTTGACAAGATTTACACTGCCTGGGACTGTATTTTTCTGTATTTAGATTTTCCTGCCCTTTAAGGGTTTTATAATGACAAGTGTAAAGCATTGCTGTACACTGGGTTACAAGAGGCCTTAAAACAGGTAGTTGTTTTAACAACTGTAGTGTGAAATGCTCCTCAGATTGCAGGTAATGCTGCAGCTTTGGTCAGCCTGCAGGAGTAACTGATTTCACACGCACAAGCACACACACACACACACACACACACACACACACACATGCACACACACACAAACACCCCGCTGTGACCACTTTCCACTGCTGATTGTCAACACCTCCAGAGTCATTCACAACTATATTCAAACTCACACAGGCAGACAGCAGAGAGGGAAACGCATTGAGATCAGTCACATACAGGTGAGATGTTACCTGTTCTTTGACAGAGGCCAGGATATTGGTGGCTGTGCTGTCAGACTGCATGCAGTGAAGCGTGCTCATTGCATCTACTTGCACGCCCACGATTGGCTTTTGAGCAGGCATTCCTCCTGTAAACACACAGCACGCACACCGTTACTCAGAAACACACACATGCTTATGGAAAAACAGTTGACTATCTATATCACAAAAACTCATCCTCTCCTGCACAGCAAGAAACTGTGAGCTCCACCACATTAACAGCATGTGTGCACGCACAATTAAATGCATTTTATTTTTATACAAGCATATAAACAAATAGGCTTTAAAATGCCCTCAAAGTCATTTTTGCGTTGCGACATGGTAGTGTTTTGTTTGTTTTGTTCACAATTCTTATGTTTTTTGTCTTGGATGTTGTCTGCCTTATTGTCTACGACAGACAAACACTTTTGGACATTGGTTCAGCAATTTCACACTGTAAACCTGACTTCAAATTCCTCAATGCCGACCCGCTGTTTACAAACACGCAAGCGGAGCCCTTTGTCTGGGCAGTCCGGACGCGGAAACGCAAAAGGAAAAGGGGAAACAGAGCCGGCGTTCTCATCAGAGTAAGACGCCGCACAACCCCACTATTCTACTGGTAAATGTTCAGTCTCTGGATAACAAGCTCTGCGAGCTGAAAGCGTGGATCTCTTTCCAACGAGAGATGAGGGACTGCTGCATTATCTGCCTTATGGAAACTTGGATGTCTGCGGAGATTCCAGACTCAGCCATTGAACCCGTGGTGTTCTCCATGCACCGAGCGGACAGAGTGAAAGACCTCTCAGGTAAAAGCAGAGGTGGTGGTGTATGTTTTATGATCAACAAATCCTGGTGTGATCAGAGGAATGTTCATTCTATCAAGTCTTTCTGCTCTCCTGATCTGGAATTTCTCATGCTTCTGTGTCGACCATTCTGGCTACCGAGGGAATTCACAGCGGTCATTATCACAGCTGTGTACATTCCCCCACAAGCTGACACAGACCGGGCAATCGAGGAACTGTATGGGAGTATAAGTCAGCAGGAAACCGCACACCCTGAGGCCGTGTTCATTGTGACCGGGAACTTTAACAAAGCCAGTTTCAAATCAGTTGCACCAAAATACCACCAGCACATTAGTTTCAACACACGAGGGGACCGGGTTTTGGACCATTGCTACTCTCCCTTCCGGGATGGCTACAAATCCCTCTCCCACCCACCATTTGGCAAATCGGACCACTCTTCCATTCTGCTTCTGCCCGCTTACAGGCAGAAACTGAAACAGGAAGCACTCACCCTCAGAACGATCCAGTGCTGGTCGGACCAATCAGACTCTACGCTACAGGACTGTTTTGATCACACGGACTGGGAGATGTTCCGGTCCGCCTCTGATGACGACATCGAGCTTTACGCTGATAGCGTAATGTGTTTCATCAAAAAGTGCATTTAGGACGTGGTTCCAACCAGAACAATACGGATCTATCCGAACCAGAAACCATGGATAAATAGCGATGTTCGCACAGCACTTAATGTGTGGACCTCCGCTTTCAATTCCGGGAATGCGGAGAAGCATAAACAAGCCAGTTATGCCCTCCAAACATCAAAACGCCAGTACAGGAGCAAGATTGAAGGACAGTTTAACACCACCAACTCTAGAAGCATGTGGCAGGGAATTAACACCATCACGGACTTTAAAGGGAATAAAAACTCCGCCATGAACACCGCTGCCTCTCTCCCGGATGAGCTAAATACTTTTTATGCTCGTTTTGAGGGAAATAACACTGCCCTCACGGAGAGAGCTCTCGCGGCCAAAGCTACAGAGGTTAGTTCACTCTCTGTAGCGGATGTAACCCGATCCTTCCGACGGGTGAATATCCGCAAAGCCGCGGGCCCAGACGGCATTCCGGGCCTCGTCATCAGAGCGTGCACGAACCAGCTGGCTGGTGTTTTTACAGACATTTTCAAACTTTCCCTCTCTTTGTCTGTAGTCCCCACATGCTTTAAAACATCCACCATTGTGCTTAAATGACTGGTGTCCTGTTGCTCTGACCCCCATCATCAGCAAATGCTTTGAGAGACTAATCAGAGATTACATCTGCTCTGTGCTGCCTCTCTCTCTTGACCCATTGCAGACCTGCACCAGCCGACTCCATGATAGCTTCTTCCCCCAAGCAATCAGACTTTTGAACTCTTGATCTCCCACGATCAAGGTGTTAATTTGATGTTATTGTAAATTGGTATATGTCTCATCACTGTCACGACTGCTATGTTGATCGGAACTGCACCCAAGAATTTCACACACCATTGCACTTGTGTATATGGCTGTGTGACAATAAAAGTGATTTGATTTGATTTGAAGTCTATAGGAAATGTGTGTGCCAAATGCAGAAAGACTCTAAAACAGATCATACCGCTTACCAGCTGAGGTATTTTAGAAAGGTAATAATAAAAAAATATTCTGCTAATCCAAAAAACACAACTTCATATTTGAGCTAGAAAAATGACATTAACCATCAACACACACACACACGTGTACACACAGATGTGTTGTCAGCATTAACAGTAGTGATTTATGTTACTCAACATTGTATTACACAACAAGAGTCCCATCTGTAATTTGATAAGTAGATATGGAAATTATAATAATATTAAATAATTCCCACAAAACCTGTCAAGAAAATGTCCTGGTTACATTTAACCCCAAAACTATACAAAAACAATGAAATTGTGTTTTGCATTAAGAAAATGAAGCCTATCTTTCAAAGGGGGCATGACAAAAAACTATTGAAAACCACTGACTTAAAGGTTTATAATTTCTGTGCCACTCGTGGTGCCAAAAGAAATTGCACAAATAATAATCTTATTTTCATAACAGGTTTCCCAATATAATAGTGCTGTCAATCGATTACAATTTTTTATAGTGATTAATCATTTTTTATAGTTAAACGCGATTAATCGCACATTTTGGAAGTGCTGAAATTTTAATCTATATATACTTTATTTCCTGTCAAAATGCACTTATTTCCATTTTAGGAAAGAAAACAAAACAATATGTAACAATATAATGCTTTATTAACACTTTCCAAACAAAATCTTCCACAGTATAAAGATTAAAATGCACTAAAATAGCACCAATTCAAGTAACATTAAACGTTCCCCAAAGTCTGAGTGGGAGTTTGACTAATTAAAAGAACTAGTCCCCATAGGTTGAGTATTCATTGCAATGCACATTAAGTCTCTTAAACTCTCATCCTCCACAATATTAATCTGCTGGTAGACTGTGGCTATCCGCTTTGTTACAGCAATCGTGAAGCTGCATTCATGATTTGTGTCAGTGCTGCTTTGAACTTGACATGAAGAGCTCTTGCAAACAACGTCTCATTCTGCATTTTGGTGATAGTTAAGACATGCTTCTGTGGTAATTAAATTGCACCTTACAGAGGCTGAAAATTACTTGATTTATCACAAGACCCATCTGGGCTTGTTTTGTTGAACAAATAGTGTTAAGAGGTCCTTTCCCCATCATTTGATCACTTGTGTATGTGTTTGTGGTGTGTGCATCAGTGTAATGACTCCAGGCGGACACATTGCAAAGGTTTCCCCCTACTCTGACCAGTGTACTGTATATGCCGGTTTATGCTTTATTAACATTAAATGCGTTAATCGTGATTAAGAAAAATTAACGCAAAACTTTTTTAATTAATTGCATGCATTAAATTTGACAGCTCTAAAATATAATAATTCATATATTTAAATATACTTGAAAGAAACTGCATTATTGTGGCAGATGAGAAAAGCATTTATTAGCCAGAAAAGTGGCTTCAGAAGTCAATATATTGTTTGTTTTATTCCCACATCATTGAACATGCCAAAAGTTGACAGCAATCCATTTTGCAATTGAGTTTTATCTGTCCTGTTCTTACAGGATGCGTTCTTGTGTTCCGTCTGCACTTTGTTTGTCGTCGATGTACTGTACATATGCATCAGATGGACGCTTTTGAAGTGAAAGTGGGCTTTGCTCAATTTCTGAATTTGCCAAAATGCTTCTTAAAAAAAAAACAACTATATTTATTTCCTTTAAAGATGTAATGCATTCAGTCTTAATCCATCTAGTTCTTTTCTTGAAATCACAACTGGAAAAATAATTTTAATGTCAAATTAAATAAATGCATTAACTACATTACAAAACATTTTTTAAATAATCTTTTAATAATTTATTTTACTACATTGTTTAATAATCCAATATATTATCTTAATTCACATTCTATGATAAGAAATATTTTCAGTATCAGCTTTATTGTTACAAAATGGAACAATAGGCCTACCTGAATGTGTGCCACGGCTCAACATAGTAAGAAATACGGTAACTTCACAGCTCTCTTAGCATTGTCCATTACAATTATGAGACACTAAATTTACAAAAAAGTTGAACTTGTTATCTGTTAGCCAATTGGCATGCTCACATGTGACATGTTAAGCCAATCGGCTTGCATAGTGTAAGCTGACTGGTGCTTAGTAGGGCTGGGCGATATGTCTTAAATTATATCTCGATATTTTTCAGCCTATTGATGATATTCGATATATATCTTGATAATTATGTATTTGCTCTAAAATGGCTCAAAGTTTTTTTGTTTTTTTTTAATTAGAGGAACCATCATTTCATCCAAACAGCCATTGTAGCCAAGTAGATTCAATATTTTAAAGACATTAAATAAAAATCTATTTAAAAAGTTAGTTTTTCATTAAATAAACACAAGGGAGAGTGAAATTCAATAATTTTAATTGATATGCACTTTATATTTATATTTCATTTAAAATGATACATAGTAGCTTAATAAAAAGCATTATATAAAATTTTAATTATTTTAAATATCCTTCAAATGTTTTTACTAATACATTTTTGTGATTGAACAAGGAGTGCAAAGCTACTTCACTGACGTATTTTTGAAACCAGTTGAACATTGCATAATATTCAATTATTACTGTGGGAAACGTCAGGTTTTATTATTATAATATAATGCTGAATTATCATTATTATTCTGTAATTTATTTCTGTCCTGTTTACTTCACCTCCACCTGGGGCTTTTATTTTGACACAGAAAAGGCAATGTGTTTTTGACAGTTTACAATGTTCCGCATTTACCGAAATGCTGTAATCTCCTCCTTTTCTGTTATACGATGCTGTTTGTAGATTTGCATAATATCTTGTTGCGGTTACTAATGTTTGGAATTGCACGAATTCTTGAACCTGCTTTGCTTTGATTTCACAATGCACGTGAACTGATCTGAGAGCGCTGTCATGCACACAGTTCAGCGCGTCATCGGTTTGTTCTGAATCACACACAGACCATGTTTATCTGTCTTTAAATCACAGCCTTTTGTGGAATAATAATCACATATGACCAGCTCACCATTTTGATGTTATTTTGTTTAATTGTGCAGCCCTGAAGGATTGTGAAATGAGTCTACTGATGCACTCTTTGTGAAACTTAATGGCCAAATTAAAGCACATTAAAATCATCGTGATATTCATGATATTGATCCATTTTACATCGTCAGCAAAATTATCTAGAATATATCGTTAATATTCGATTTATTGCCCAGCCCTAGTCCTTAGACAGTAATCAGGTAGCTTGTGTCTCTCTCTTTTTCTGCGTTCCAGACGATGTCAGAGGTGGGAGTATCCGAGTTGAAATTTCCCAGTTCCGACCTCAGTGCGTTCAAGTCAATCACACATCATGGTCACATGAACACATGCCAAATGCATAAACAGATGCTAGCTAGCTGGCTTTCTAGAAGCTATTTCATGAGCAAAATAGATGAAATGTATGCATTGATCGATACACAAACAATTCTTAACATCCTCTTGTACATTATTGTATATTGCATATACACACATTTCCTGCAGTGAAAATACAGTTTGTTTTTGTGCTGCACAAAACCAAGTTCCAGTTTATGATCGGAGGTCACACCATTTTGAAAATGACATCAAATGCCGCAACTCACTGAAGTCGGGATTGATCAATCTACCCTGAGTTCACAAGTCGGATGTCTGACTTCAAATGGCATTCCAGTTATTATTTTCAAGTCAGAGGTGCGAAAATCCTGAGTTTCAAGTTGTCTGGACTAGGGATGCACCGATCCGATACCTGGATCGGTATTGGCTCCGATACTGACGTTTTTAAATGGATCGGGTATCGGTCCGACAAGCCCGATCCAAATCCGATACTGTGTGCTAGTCATGTTCGTTACTGTCAAGCTCATAAAATGACATAAAGAACCATAAAAACACCATTAAAGCAGTTCATATGACTTGTGCATTTTATTAAAAGACATCTGAAGACATGGTGGAGTGGTGGTGGTGTAGTGGACTAAAGCACTGAACTGGTAAGCAAAAGGTTGTTGGTTCAATTTCCACAGCCACCACCATTGTGTCCTTGAGCAAGGCACTTAACTCCAGGTTGTTCCAGGGGGATTGTCCTTGTAATAAGGGCACTGTAAGTCGCTTTGGATAAAAGTGTCTGCCAAATGCATAAATGTAAATATAAATGTAAGACATGTGATAGCTCTGTGAATCACAAAAGGCTGTGTTTTGTAAGTAAATATATAAAATGCACACGCAGCGCCAGTTGACACACACGCACCTATTTTTAGCCTTCAAGCGGTGTGCAATATTTGAGCGCTACTCACAAACAACATCTCAGATGTAGATACTCAATAGTTCGGTTCACTTAAAATATGCATTTAGAATGGCACTGGAGGTGTTTTTTTTTTTTTTTTTTTTTTAACCAGAATTTGAATAAGAAGCGAATTAAACTACTATGAACTTGCCTTCAAACAGACACATACAGGATTTCCTGGAGAGTTCAGAATGTCAAAATAAAAGCGTGAGGGTTTAAAAGTTAAAGGTGCATGATTGAGATATATTACTATATATTACTATTATAATGTATTATTATTTTTATCATTTGTTTACAAATTATAATAATATTTAAGTTGAATGGATTCCAAAAAATAACTGTGTGAATGAAAATTGAGCTGATATCTTACAACTAAATTGAGCCAAAAAGAGATCTGAATCCTTTAAAGTACAGATACAAGTTAAAAAAATTTAGCAAAAAAAAAAAAAAGAAAAAAGAAAAAAGGCTTCTTTTCTACTGATGACTTATACTGGAATTACTGTTAATTTTGCTGCTACATTATCCAGTATACTGGTTAACAATACAGTTTTTCTTAATAAGCTATACATTTATATTGAAATAATGTGTAGTTAGAGTTCCCTATCTGTCACTCACTTGACGTTGTGTCGATGTAGTGACACTAGGGGTCACTCTTGGGAGCCCCAAACACCTCTGGTCTTTGAGAAAAGGCCAATGAAAATTGGCGAGTGGTATTTGCATGCCACTCCCCCGGACATACGGGTATAAAAGGAGCTGGTATGCAACCACTCATTCAGATTTTCTCTTCGGAGCCGAACGGTCATGCTCATTGAGCTGAATTCTACTGTTCATTCACCTCTGCTGGATCTGATGGCGCATTTCAGCGGCTTCTCCCTCCTCTGCACTGGTGCACTGCAGAGAACGCCCCTGGGCGCTTCGGCAGGAAACAAGAGAGTATATTATCTGAAAGAGCTTTTTTCCTCTAAAAGAGTATATATTTCTCTAAAAGAGCGGCACACACAGAACGTCTTTTTAAAGACGCGTCTTTTTAAAGATGTCATTCCGATTGTGTGTTATTCCTGGTTGCAGTCGTTATCTCTCAACTTCGGATGGTCATGATCACTGTCTTTCGTGTCTGGGCGCGACCCACATGGAGGCAGCATTTGTGGATGGTTCATGTTCTTATTGCGAGAACATGACTATGGCAATGTTGCGGTCGCGGCTTGCTTTCATAAGAAAGCAAGCCACCCCAGCGGCTCCCCGCCTCGGTCCTTCTACCTACAGGTATGAGGCCAGCGCGGCTAGCACTGGGGGCCATTTGGGGACCCCAATGGGATCGTCTCCGCCGGGTATCCCCCCGCGGACCTCCCATTCCCCAGCACGATCATCTGCCCCAATCGGGCTTCTGGATGAGTTCGGCTTCTTGTTCGGAGCCCAGGAAGATGATGAGCTCTCGAGCGCAGCATCGGAGAGAGGGCTTGTCCAGTCGGACGCAGAAGCCTCAGCTGGGCTTCCCCCTTCCGGGACGATTGCCCAGTCACAGGCCGATTCCGAAATGACAGACATGCTTTCCCGGGTGGCCGCGAGCGTCGGGTTAGAGTGGAACCCTCCACTCTCCCCTGAACCCTCGCGGCTTGATGATTGGTTCCTGGGCTCGCGGCGCCGCTCAAGGCAGCCACGCCCCGCTCCAGTGCCATTCTTCCCGGAAGTGCACGAGGAGCTGACGAAGTCGTGGGAGGCACCTTTTTCTGCAGTTCCCCCGCTCTCACTACCCTCGATGGTGGGGCGGCCAGGGGCTATACGGCGATTCCCCCAGTGGATAAGGCGCTCGTGGTGCACCTGAGCCCGCAGAGCGCCACCACCTGGCACGGATGCCCTAAGATCCCATCTATCCCTGTAGGCTCACGTCGTTCCTGATGGCTAAAGCCTACAGCGCTGCTGGACAAGCCGTCTCTGCCCTGCACGCCATGGCTCTCCTGCGGGTCCACCAAGCCAAGGCGTTGAAAGAACTGCACGAGGGTAGTTCCGCCCCAGATTTGATGCAGGAACTGCGCTCGGTGACCAACCTCACTCTCCGAGCGACGAAGGTCATGGCGCGGGCTCTCAGGCGGCGATGGCCACACTAATGGTCCAGGAGCGCCACCTTTGTCTCAAACTGGTCGAGATGGGTGAGGTCAACAAGACACGTTTCCTTGCTGCCCCCATTTCCCAGGCTGGCCTATTGGCAACACCGTCGAGGACTTTGCCCAGCAGTTCTCGGCGGTGAAGCAGCAAATGGAGGCAATCCGGCACATCCTGCCCCGGCGCGGCTCAAGATCCCGCACCCCGTCTGCTCATCGGCAAGGGCGTCCCCCTGCGGTGACTGCACCGGCTCTGCTGCAGCCCGCCCCTTCGGCCCAGCCCCGGCGTGGAGCCCACCGCAGGAAGCAGATGCCACCCGTCTCACAGCCGGCGCCTAAGAACCCACGGAGGTCGTCAAAGCGCCCCTGAGATGGGCGACCCAGAGACAAGGGAACCCACTCACCTGGAGCTGGTAAAAAGACCACTCCATCCCCCAGTGGAGGGCCGGGCGGAAAATCTTTTGTTGCCATTTTGTTTAATTTCGCCGCATGCCCAAGTGGCTGTGGTACCCAACAGTTCAGCAAAAGAGTGGCTTCCTTCCTCCCTGGGTCAAATACCCGGTGTGCACGGTCGTTACCATGACTACCGTCCACGGGTTTTTTCTTGCAGGATTGGCGCCCAGCTGTGGCACAAAGCCGCCCCTGAAACAAGTTTGTTCCCTGGATGACTTCCTCTGAGCCCTGTGGCAGTCAAGTTTTCAGAGAGATTCGCTGCCGGCCCAGTACACGTGCTAACTAAGAGTCCTGTTCTGGGGTAGATGCTCCGCATGTGGCAGTTCCCTGTAAGGCTAACCCCATGCAATATATGTCTTCCACTAATTCTCTGTTGGCAAACTGCATCTTCCTTGGGCAGAGCCCCTCTGCCCCAGTCTCCATGTTTGTAGTAACTCCTCCCCCATTGGGCAGGATCTACCTTGAAGACTCTCCACATGGTTGGAAAGACCATGTGATGTATCCTTCCACTTAAATATCCCCCCCTCTCTTTGGGCGAGGTGTGGTCTCTGCTGTGTTTTCCCCTTGGGAGGGACACCCCCGACTAGACCTGGCGGCCCAGTCGGATATTCCCCTTTCTTTTTTAGGGAGTGGAAAAAAGAGAAGGGGAAAAGAGGCCACGACTGGGTTAAGCCTGTCTCTATCTCTTGGGTAGTCGACTTGTCCCCAAAAAGGGCCGTTCGACACTAAGGAGGTTACGTGTCGACCTGGTGTGCTGGCTATGAGGCACACAGTAGTCTGCCCACCACACACCGCCAGTTCACGTAACACAGTTCAGCCAATTGTGGCGTTTCGTATAGGGACCCCTAGTGTCACTACATCGACACAACGTTGAGTGAGTGACAGATAGGGAATGACATGGTTACTCGTGTAACCTCCGTTCCCTGATGGAGGGAACGAGACGTTGTGTCCCTCCTGCCACAATGCTGAACTACCCGCTGAAATGGCCGGACCTTATATCGGCCTCCTCAGCATAAAACCTAAATGAGTGGTTGCATACCAGCTCCTTTTATACCCATACGTCCGGGGAGTGGCATGCAAATACCACTCGCCAATTTTCATTGGCCTTTTATCAAAGACCACAGGTGTCTCGGGCTCCCATGAGTGACCCCTAGTGTCACTACATCGACACAATGTCTCGTTCCCTCCATCAGGGAACGGAGGTTACACAAGTAACCATGACGGTTTGTGTTTCTTTACATATTAAAGAGTACTCCCAATTAGTTCCACACAATAATGGAAAGATATTCTAAACTGATTATGCAAAAAAACAACAATGGTATCGGATCGGGATTGGTATCGGCCGATACTGAGATTTCTGATATCGGAATCGGTTTGGAAGAGAAAAAGTGGTATCGGTGCATCCCTAGTCTGGACACACCATTTGTCTAACATTTAAAGGGGTCATAAAGTGCTTTTTTTAAATAATTTTATTATCTTCCCTGAGGTCCAATGATAATGTTATAAAAGATTTTTTGCACCAAAATAGTCACAATTTAGTAATATATGATCATTTTACACCCTGTTTTTGGCTTTCTGTCTGAAACGCTTGGTTTTGGCCTAAGCGCCTCCTTAAAACTTCGAAGTAAACGCCCACTGTTATGAATGGCTAATATCATACAGCCCCTCAAATTCAGCAAACTCAATCGGTAGAGAATGAACCTCGACATTATAAAACAAAATTGCAGGGTTTAAACATAACACACATCCAACACATTGCATCCAAATTTATTAAACTGTACATTTCAAGCACAACTGTTAACACACAGCACCATAAAGTATCGAGCAGTCATGACATTTGAAATATTCATGAATGAAACAGTTTACTTACGTTTTTGAAGTGTTTTTAACTGCCCTGTTGTTCAATAGCATTTCCTTTGCAAAGCTTGAATCGTAAATGAGCCGAAAAAAACGTGCATACATAGTCCAAAGAAAGGTGAAATTACACACATATGCACATCGGCAGAAACACACCGAAACGGTCGAACATCCATCGTCAAAGACATTCTATGCTTTCATACACCAACAATTAAAAATACAGAAAGAGCGTTGATGCGTTTGTGCTCAAAACAACAAGCAGCTGAATGAAAGAGAATTGCTTCTCCCTTTCAGAGTTGTAAATTGACACTGCGTCTTTTAAAAGCGACGGGATGCATGGCTGTGGTCAAAGAGTCTGTGTAGTTCATGTTTATATACAAAATATTTATAAATAGTCCAGATGGGTCCCCTTTGGTCTTCAGGAATAGTTAGCCACACAAGGCCTGCTCTCTTGACTTGAACTGAGCACCAGTGGGTGGGGCCAAGGCTGCGATGACGCATGTTGTGGGATGTGTAAATACATATGAGCAATGTGTCGTGACGTCATTAACACAGATTTTCAAAACGAGATGTTTCAGCAGGGTGGCAACTATAAATGCTCTTTTTAGACAGGGATGGAAGTTTTGAGTTCTGAAATTTACAGTATGTTTTTATAGTACAGTTACCTTTTATATGTCTACATATCAAGGACAATTTGATTGTCCATTTCTTGACCCCTTTAAATTACTCAGTTTTGGAGATAAGCTGTTTTTTCTCTGATAATGTTTCAGTGGTTGCAGGGGCTTTTTCTTCTATCAGTTTGCACTGTAAGATAAAATCTGGCCAAATCTGGCCTGGCACACATCGCTATCTTAGGCCATTAGTTTGAATAAATCAGCACATAGATAGGCTAAGTCACTAGTTAAATAATCTCTGGGCTTTTCAGGTCCAGGTACACATTATGAGTTAGGTCACTAGCCATTTAAGCCATTCGGCCAAGCAGTCCAACACCCACATTGAAATTTAGTTAATTAGTGTTATGCCATTAGCCAGTGGCCAAGGCACACCTAACAAGCATACACTCTGTGCACATGACTCTTCGGAGCAGCAGCAGTACAAAAGTCTTGGTGATAGATCTAATTGGTTGGGGGTTATGTTTCATGTTTATGTCTTATGCATTTGTGCATCTTCCCTGCTTTTCTGCTCAATGCAGCATGTCTTGTGTTTTGTCTAATTGTGCAGCAGCATGTCCACATGCTTAACTCAGTATGTTTGTGTATGTTCTAACAGCAGCAATGTAGCAGATCTAGTCCACCAATACCAATATCCTATCGATTTGTCATACCCAAATTAACATGCTAAATGTTATTGAGAGGTATAAAAGGAGCTGGCTCGCAACCACTCATTCAGGTTTTGTGCAGAGGAGCCGAGACAGGGTCCCAGCCATTTCAGCGGGTAGTTCAGTGTTGTGGCAGGAGGGACACAATGTCTTGTTCCCTCCATCAGGGAACGGAGGTTACAAAAGTAACCAGGACGTTACCTATCTGTCACTCACTCGATGTTGTGTTGATGTAGTGACACTAGGGGTCCCTATATGAAACGCCACAACTAGCTGAACTGTGTTATGTGGACTGGCGGTGCGAGACGGCAAACCATTGCGTGCCTTGTAGCCAGCGCACCTGGCCATCACATAACCTCCCCCAATGCTCTTACGAGCATTGTATGGTCCCCCGCACCGCAGGGACATGTCGGCTGCCCAAAATGGGGACAGGCCGCCCCAGCTGTGGCCTCTTCTCTTCTATTTTTCTCCCCCAAAAAGAATGGAAATCGTTCAGCTGGGGGTCATAAATGTCCACACGGGGGGGTGTCCATTCCAAAGGTGAAGACACTACGGAGACCACATCCTGCCCGAAGGGGAGGCAATTGTGTGGAAATACGTCACATGGTCTTACCAAGTCTTGTCGGCAGTGTCGCATGTGGAGAAGTCCCCGTGGTTGGTCCTACCCAGAGGGGATGGAGCTCTACAAACACGGCGAAACTCTACCCAAGGAAGACGTGGGTTTACCAACAGGGAAACCATCTTGTGGAAAATACATCACACGGAGTTACATACAGACAACCAGCACATGTGGAGCACCAATCCCAGTACAGGGCCTATTAGCACATGTACTGGGCCGGCATCTAATTTCTCCACGAACTCGCCTGCCACAGGGCTAAGGAAGAAGAACATCAAGGGTCCACGACCTTGTGAACACGACTGGGGGGTAAAAAGTGCAGGTCTCCCCCTCCAGGAGGGTAAAGGCACTGTACGTAAGTGGTACACCCAGCTAGTTGTCCCGCAAACTTAGGTATTGGGTGTTGCCCAGCCCGCTACTCTACAGATGTCTGCTAAAGAGGCGCCATTGGTCAGGGCCCAGGAGGCCGCCACACTCCTGGTAGAGTGTGCTCATAGCCCCAAGGGGGGTGGCACGCCCTGGGTGTTATATGCCAAAGCGATGGTATCAATGATCCAGTGGGTGACCATCTGTTTGGAGACAGTGCTCCCTTTCCGCTGTCCTCCAAAGCAGACAAAGTGCTACTCAGAGAGTCTAAAGCTCTGCGTGCGACCCAAATAGATGCGCAAAGCACGCACCGGACACAGCAATGACAAGGCTGGGTCTGCCTCCTCCTGGGGCAGCGCTTGCAGGTTCACCATCTGATCCTGAAACAGGTTCGTGGGAACCTTGGGCACATAGCCCAGTCGGGGTCTCAGGACCACGTGAGAATATTCTGGACTGAACTCCAGACACATGTCGCTGACAGAGAATGGCTGCAGTTCCCCTACCCTCTTGATGGACGTGAGCGCAATCAGGAGGGAAGACTTCAAAGAAACCGCCTTTAGCTCAACTGACTCCAGGGGCTCAAACAGGGCTCCCCGGAGGCCCCGCAGGACCACGGAGAGATCCCATGAGAGAATGAGGTGTGGTCTGGGAGGATTCAGCCACCTTGCACCTCTAAGGAACCTGATGATCAGGTCATGCTTCCCGAGAGACCTACCATCAACTGCATCATGGTGCGCCACAATAGGAGCCACATACACCTTTAAGTTGGAGGGGGACAGCCGCCCCTCCAGCCTCTCCTTCAGGAAGGAAAGCACCGACCCAACTGCGCATCTCTGGGGTCTTCGCGTCAGGAAGAACACCACTTAGCGAACAGACGCCACTTCAAGGCATACAGGCACCTTGTAGAGGGAGCCCTAGCCTGAGTGATCGTGTCTACCACTGCGGGCGGTAGGCCACTTAAGTCTTCCGCGTCCTGTCCAAGGGCCAGACATGGAGATTCCAAAGGTCTGGTCGCAGGTGCCAGATGGTGCTCCGTCCCTGAGAGAGGAGATCCCTCCTCAGGGGAACTCACCAGGGAGGGGCTGTTGCGAGGATTGTGATTTCTGAGAACCAAGTCTGGGTGGGCCAGTAGAGTGCTACTAGGATGACCTGCTCCTTGTCCTCCCTGACCTTGCACAGGGTCTGTGCAAGTAGGCTCACTGGGGGGAATGCATACTTGCACAGCCCCCGGGGCCAGCTATGTGCCAGCGCATCTGTGCCAAGGGGAGCCTCGGTCAGGGCGTACCAGAGCGGGCAGTGGGTGGATTCCCGGGAAGCGAATAGGTCTACCTGCACTTGACCGAATCAACTCCAAATCAGCTGGACCACCTGGGGTAGCGCGCCTACCACGATAGCGCGTCTGCCCGGGATGTGAGTGGCTCGCAACGACTTGAGTCGCTGCTGACTTCAGAGGAGGACTTCAGAGGCGGCATCTGTCGTAACCACAACGCGCCTGGACACTTGCACACACCGCAGAAATGCAAGGGCTGAACAAGCGGCGGCAGATCAGCGTGATGACCATGTGATGTGTGCCGCAGCGCCATGCCCATCTCGGGACTCGAATCTGAAGCCAGTGCTGAAGCGGTCTCATATGCATCAACGCGAGTGGCGTGACTGCCGCAGAGGACACCATATGCCATGAGCCTCTAAAATTGCTTCAGTGGGACTGCCATTCTCCACCTGAACGACTTCAGGCAGTTCAGCACCGACTGCGCGTGCTCGCTCATGAGGCGCACCATCATAGAGTCTAACTCCAACCCAAGAAAAGAGTTACTCTGTACTTTTCGCTTTTCAAAACGCTTTTCTCAAAGATCAGAGGTGTTTGGGGCTCCCAAGGGCAACCCCTAGTGTCATCAACACAACGTCGAGTGTGTGACAGATAGGGAACTATCTATCAATACTGAAGAATGTGTGTGTGAGTGACTCTGAGCTGAGATTGAGTTAACAATCTTAACATGTTCAACTCAAGGCTCAAGACACAAGAGAGACAATATACCACACACGCACACACACACACACATTACTCCACTTAAAAATGTACATATTACGCACAGAATACATAATATATTCTGAAGACATATGAGCCGAACGGTAGTATGCTATTCCAAAAATGGACAAATTCTTGATAAGAATCACAGAATATTACTCCATGCTTGAGTTATGTACACTGGAGATGTTAAGGTGTTTCATGCTTCTGTTGATAGCACGTCTCTACATAAACATTATCCACTCCCTCTTCACAGCCAAACACTCTCAGTTCAGTAAACGTACATACTAAATCAACATCAATCCATTTCCATCCATTCCACGAATAAACCCCTGCAGTTTGCTGCCCACACAAGACTTTAAAAATACAAACTTTTGTCACAACAATTTTAACACTGATCCAGACAGTTGAGGTCTTTTTAAGTCAAAATGAAATGTTGCTCAAAAGATCACAGTTGTAATAGGATATCATATTACTCAGTCAATTGAAATCTTATTGTCATTTGTAATATCTTATTATTATTATTATTGTCAATAATGATAATAATATAGTTAAATTATACAATTAAAACATTTCATTAAAACCCTCTGGCTTATACTTTGGCTGAAAACTACAGGAAGAACCCCGAGTGTGCTATTTGTGTTGCTGCGTCTGGATTTGCCTACTTATACCATGTCCTTTAAGTATAAACAATTTTTTTGTTATGAAAAAAGTGCACACATTTGAGGGTGTTGCAAAATAGTGTGCTAGTATTGAGACATACTATCACATCATAAAATTGCGTCTTGCAACAACAGACCCTTGCAGCAGTGTGCATACTGCATACTGACCTGTCAATCATTAGGCCTGTCGATCACAGTTATTTGATCTAACTGCGGTCAGGCCCGGCTCCATGGGTGGGCCAAGGTGGGCCTGGCCCACCCAATCAGGAGCTTGGCCCACCCTGGCCCCACCCCCCATAACAACCAATCACAAATTTGGTGCGATGTTCAATTCGGCTTCAGATTTTCTTTTTCTTTCTTTTCTTTCTTTTTTTTTTTTTTTGTAAGTGTAGGCTGTCGAAACAATAGCCTTAGCCTAATTCACCTCGCTACCTTTGCCGTTAACAAATGTGCTGAATGACAAAGCAATATTAATAACGATACTGTCCTTTTAACAGTCAGTAAACATAAGATTAAACACTTCTACATTAAACAAAGCACAACATGCACAGATTTCTTATTCCGAAAGGACAAAAGAAAAGCACTTTTGCTCACCAGGACGCAGCTACCACCTTTTCCATTTGCGGCAACGAGGTCGGAGAAATTGTTGGGTCAAGTTCAACGGCATCTTCGGATGGTGTCAAAAACACAATTACACCTACACAAAAATGCAGCAATTCTGTCCCAAATGATTTAAACAAGGCAAATCCTCACCAGCCGGCTCTGAAATCATACCCCCGAACTCTTCTCGGAGGCAGGGAGAGATGTTTTTCGGCCTCTTGGTATCAGTCACGCATGCTTTTGTTTTCCATGTTGATTATTTGGTGTTGCTTTCTCTGAGAAGGATACTTTCGTTTCAACGGGTTTTAGAAACTGGAAAGCAGCATTAGAATGCGACCACGGTCTTCAAAAACATGCTTGTAGCCAGGCTCATTTACAAGCCTCAACCACTTGGGCAGAATTTCGCCGCCGACAGGTGTCAGGGGAGACCGTAGCATGTTTACTCAGCCCCCAACAAATCGATATTACATAAAAAGCGTGGCAGTGTTGTGAAATTTTTAGCAGTCAATGAGCTTCCACTACGTGGAGATCGGGAAACATTTGACAATGAGGAAGATTGCATAGCTGCGGGGCTTTTTGCCAAGCTGTTTAAATACACGTTGGAAAAAGATAAATACCTTGCTGACAATACGTCAAGTATCCCAGAAAATGCAAAGTACACTTCCAAAACCATCCAGAATGAAGTGATTGAAATTTTGGCATCCATGGTTCTGAAAAAAATAAAACAGAAATATGACACTGCTGATTCAGCTGCATTTTGTTTAAAAAGTGATGGCACAAGGGACCGGTGCAACATTGAAAATTTGTCTGTTGTAATCCGCTTTGTGTGCAATGGTGTGCTAGAGGAATATCTCACTGGCTTTTTAGAACTACAGCAGCTTGATGCAGATTACATCACCACCAAAATATTAAGACACTTGTCTCATACAGGATTCAGTTCTGACAATATACTGAGCTAGTGTTATGATGGAGCTTCAGTGATGAGTGGGGTGCGAGGCGGTGTTCAGGCTTTATTGCAAAAAAGGTTGGGCAGGCATATCCCCTACATCCACTGCTATAACCACCAGCTTCACCTCTCCAACATACATGCAATTCAAAGTGAACCTTGTGCCAAAAGAATATTTGACTTGTCAGGCTCCCTGTACTCTTTTTTCAGGCATCATTTTGTCTGTCAGAGGTACAGTTGCCCATATCTCAAGGGGTTGTTAGAAATCCGCTGGACAAGTCATTTTGAAGTTACTAAATGTGTTGTGGAGAACGAGAAAATCATTCTTGACATTCTTTCCAAGGTTTCTGATGATGACAATGCTTCGGTTGACCTTGCAAAAGAAGCATCTGGGCGTCTCTCTCAGCTGAAGAGACGCCATTTTTTTTAAGTTGGCAAATTTTTGATTAATCTTCTTGCCATTTTGAAACCAAACAATGCCATCCTACAGTCTCACCATGTTGATTTGTGCAGTGCAGCTGAAGTACTGCAGGTATCTCTTAGTGCACTGAGAAATCTCAGAGAGAATGACAGTCAATTGCAACAGTACTGCACTGGCATGTCTACTGATGAGCCCTCACAAAAACGTCTCAGGACAATTAATCCCTTCTACGCTGACTCTGTAATTTTATCACCTATAGGTCAAGAAGGGCAGTCAGGCTCTGAATGTTCCACTGAAGCTCTAAGGTGACAGATGTTAAACATTGTTGATACAGCTGTATCAGAGATGGAAAACAGGTTTTCCACAAAGAATTTAGAGCTGATGCAAGCCCTCTCATGTCTGATGCCAAAATCCAACACATTTCTTGACATTCAGCTGCTTGAGTCTTTCTGTAGTCTTGCAGGGGTTGCAAAAAGTGAGCTGCATAGTGAAATTCTTGTTGCCAGACCAATGCTGACCAAAAAGCTTCCAACTGATGCTGACTGATCAGCTGTTTGCAAACTCTTGCAGGAATACAAAGATGCATTTCCAGGTCTTCATAAACTGTCATGGGCGTTTCTACTGCTTCATATGAGAGCTCATTCTCCACTCCACTCCAATTTTTACACCGTTTTGCTGCACAATGCTTCACGAGGGGAAAAAAAATCTTGTACTTTTAGCTCATGAAAAATCAATAACACATGAACTGGACATGGATGAGTTTGTGACCGAATTTTCTAAAACAAGCAGAAAGCTAATGTTGTAAATATTATAGTAGTGATATCAATAGTTCGATGCACAGTCTCGGACCTGCACCTGTTGTGATAAAATACAGTTACTAAATTGTTACAATCTGTTATAGAGGACAATAAAATAATATTAAAAACAGAAAAAAAAAGAAAAAGAAAAACTAGATAAAAAAGTTTGTCAAGACAAACATTATGTTGGCCAATATTTTTAAAAGCTTAAAGTTTGAAAGTTACGTTTAAGGATGTATATAGATAGATAGATAGATAGATAAAATCAAATCAAATCAAATCACTTTTAATGTCACACAACCATATACACAAGTGCAATAGTGTGTGAAATTCTTGGGTGCAGTTCCGAGCAACATAGTAATCGTGACAGTGATGAGACATACCAATTTACAATAAACATCAGATTAACACAACACAATTTAAAATCTAATATACACATAATTACACATAACACAATATACAAATAATAACATACAATGTACAGTATACAATACACACAATATAGAATACATATTATACAATAAAAAAGTATATATAGTATATATAAAATGTACAGTATGTTGTATTGTACTGTATTGACATTCAGGCTGTCGGTTAATAGTAAGTTGCCAGTGTGTTATTAAGAGAGAATATAATATAATAATAATATAATTTATGACAGTCTGGTGTGAGATATAAGAGTAATAAAGTGTAGTGCTGATGTATTTTGATCGTGGGAGATCAAGAGTTCAAAAGTCTGATTGCTTGGGGGAAGAAGCTGTCATGAAGTCGGCTGGTGCAGGTCCTGATGCTGCAATATCGCCTGCCTGATGGTAGCAGTGAGAACAGCCCATGGCCCGGGTGGCTGGAGTCTCTGATGATCCTCTGAGCTTTTTTCACACACTGCCTGGTATATATGTCCTGGATGGAGGGAAGCTCACCTCCGATGATGTGTCTGGCAGTTCGCACCACCCTTTGCAGGGCTTTGCGGTTGTTGGGCGGTGCCATTGCCGTACCAGGCGGAGATGCAGCCAGTCAGGATGCTCTCTACAGTGCTGGTGTAGAACCGTGTGAGGATGTGGTGGTTAATTCCAAACTTCCTCAGCTGTCTCAGGAAGAAGAGGCACTGATGAGCCTTCTTCACAACGGCTTCAGTGTGGATGGACCATGTGAGTTCCTCAGTGATGTGGACACCCAGGAACTTGAAGCTGCTGACTCTCTCCACTGGTGCTCCATTGATGGTGATGGGACTGTGTTCTCTATCTCTTCTCCTGAAGTCCACCACAAGCTCCTTTGTCTTACTGACATTGAGGGAGGTTGTGCTCCTGACACCAGTATGTCAGAGTGTGCACCTCCTCTCTGTAGGCTGTTTCATCATTGTCAGTGATCAGACCTACCACCATCGTATCATCAGCAAACTTGATGGCATTGGAGCTGTGTGTTGCCACACAGTCATGTGTGTACAGGGAATACAGGAGTGGGCTGAGAACACAGCCCTGCGGGGCTCCAGTGTTGAGGGTCAGTGATGAGGAGATGTTGCTGCCCATTCTAACCACCTGGCGTCTGCTTGACAGGAAGTCCAGGAACCAGCTGCACAGTGAGCTGTTTAAGCCCAGAGCCCGGAGTTTCTCATCAAGCTTTGAGGGCACTATGGTGTTGAATGATGAGCTGTAGTCTACAAACAACATTCTCACATATGATTGATACTGTACCTTGTATTCCCCCTTTGTGTATCACAGCGCTAGATGGACACCCATTAGAGTATGGCGCCGTTCAGAATATAACGAAAACTGTGTCATTACAAGTAGGAGCTCTACACCACGAAACACATCAGATATTTGTCACTAACTCTTCTAAAGATTCTCTCATCCTTGGATTTCCCTGGCTGGTCACTCATAACCCCATAATATCTTGGAGGGAGGAAGATTGGAGTCCTTCTTGTTATGCCACATATCTGAAAACTCCTCGCCCTGTATGCTGTCTCTCTACAAACTGCACAGAGAGCATGAAGACCTCCCAGCCAATGTTCCTGACGAGTATTGAGATCTGAGTTATGTGTTCAGCAAAACGAAAGCCACTGAATTACATCCACATCACCCTCAAGATTGTGCCATTGATCTTCTCCCAGGTACATATCCTCCCAAAAGCCATGTATATCTTTTGTCTCTTCCAGAAACCAAGGCCATGGAGGAGTATGTGGAGGAGGCTCTGTGCCTAGGCTTCATCTGCCCTTCTACCTCTCCTGCTGCTGCAGGCTTTTTCTTCGTTGAAAAGAGGGATGGCAGTCTATGCCTGTGCATCGATTACCGTAAGCTCAATGACATCACAGTAAAATTCACTTATCCATTGCCATTGGTACCCGCAGCTCTTGAACAGATGAGAGAGGCCAAAGTATTCACCAAGCTGGACTTGCGCAGTGCCTATAACTTGATTCACATCCGTGAGGGAGATAAGTGGAAGACAGCGTTTGTAACCAACATGGGACGCTATGAATATCAGGTCATGCCCTTCGGGCTTTCGAACTCACCTTCTGTATTCCAAGCATTCATGAATGAGATATTCAAAGACATCATCAACAAATTTGCTGTAGTCTACACTGACAATATTCTCATTTATTCCCCTTCTCTAGAAGCACACAGAGAACATGTACACATGGTAATACAACGTCTGGCAGAGAATCAGTTGTTCGTGAAAGCAGAAAAATGTGTGTTCCATGTCCCCACTATTTCCTTCTTAGGATACATACTGAGTGAGGAGGTCGCTTGTATGGATTCTGCAAAGACACAAACGGTGGTGGAATGGCCTACTCCAATGTCTGTGAAAGAATTACAACGTTTCCTAGGATTTGCAAACTTCTTCAGACGGTTCATCCGCAACTTCAGTCTGGTAGTCGATCTTCTCACCTCTTTACCCTGGGGAAATCCACGTTTTCTGAAATGGACTCCTGCAGCTGATAAGGCATTTGTGGACCTCAAAGCATGCTTCACCAGTGCTCCCATACTCAAGCATCCCGATCCTTCTCTTTCCTTTGTGGTTGAGGTTGATGCGTCAGAGACAGGTGTGGGAGCCGTTCTCTCTCAGCGTCATAGTTCACCTGCTAAACTGTTCCCTTGTGCATTCTTTTCCAGGAAACTGTCAGCCGCTGAACGCAACTACAGTGTGGGTATCAGGGAGTTACTGGCCATGAAGGTGGCTTTCGAGGAATGGAGACACTGGCTAGAGGGAGCCAAGTTTGTGGTTCTAACCGATCATAAAAATCTCAAATACATCCAGGGCGCCAAACAACTCAATCCACATCAAGCCAGATGGGCATTGTTCTTCTCCAGATTTCAATTCTCTGTTTCTTATCGGCCAGGCTCCAAGAATGTCAAAGCAGATGCTCTGTCCCGTATATACTCCGATTCTGTTCACTCTGAAACACCTACTTCCATTCTACACCCATCTGTCATCGTAGCTCCTGTTCGCTGGAACATCATGGAAGAGATAGCAGAGGCTCAACGTACTGAACCATCTCCCCTTCAGCGTCCTGATAATCGCACCTATGTGCCATCTGCCCTTCGGTCCCGTGTCATTCAATGGGTTCACACTTCTCTAAGCTCAGAACACCCAGGAGAGAATCACACTACTCAATTGGTTTGGAATAGTTTCTGGTGGCCCAAGTTAACCGCAGAGGTATTTACTTTCATCCGCAACTGCGCCACATGTGCTCAGATGAAGTCCTCAAAACAACTACCTGCGGGTCTACTTCAACCACTACCCATTCCTCACCGACCATGGTCACATCTTGCAGTCGACTTCCTAACTGACCTCCCACCATCTCAAGGTAATACTACCATCTTGGTTCTCATCTGCTGTTTTTCTAAAGCCTGTAGTCTCATTCCTCTCAGCAAGCTTCCGTCTGCCCTGGAAACCACTGAAGCCTTGTTCAATCATGTGTTTCGTCTCTTTGGCTTGCCTGAGGACATCGTATCCGACTGGGCCCTCAATTCATCTCCCACGTCTGGAAGGCATTATGCGAGGGACTGAACATCAGTGTGAGTCTCACGTCTGGTTATCATCCTCAATCCAACGGTCAAGTTGAATGTCTCAATCAGGAAATCAGCCGCTTTTTACGTACATACTGCCATCAAAACCAATCTGATTAGAGCCAGTTTCTGCCCTGGGCTGAATACGCACAAAACTCACTTCACAAACCATCCACTGGCATGACCCACTTCGAATGTGTGCTGGGGTTTCAACCTCTGTTCTTTCTGTGGTCTGGAGAACCCACCGACCTCCCTGCTGTCGATAACTGGCTTTGGAGAAGCAATCAAGTCTGGGATGCTGCCCATGCAACGGGCCATTTGTCAACAAAAGATTCAGGCTGACCGGCGTCATCGTCCCTTCCCTTTGCTTCGTCCAGGGCAAAGAGTCTGGCTGTCCTCCTGCGATCTCCAGCTCCATCTACCCTGCAAGACACTCAGTCCCAGGTATGAGCACCATTTAAGATCATCAAACATATTAACCATGTCACATATAAACTTCCTACTAACTACCACATATCTCCCTCATTCCATGTATCCTTCCTGAAAACTGTGGGCGGCTCTGGTCAACCTCCGACGGACGATCCGGTTCCTACACCTCACTTGAGCTTGATGGCCAGATCGCCTAAAGCGTCCGATCCCTTCTGGTCTCCCAACATCGGGGCCAAAAAATGTTCTACCTGGTTGACTGGGAGGGATATGGACCGGAGGAGTGCTCTTGGGTGGCAGCCAACGACATCCTGGACCCTAACCTCATCACGGAATTCCACGCTAGTTATCCTATCTGCCCTTGTCCTAGACCTGGAGGTTGACCATGGAAAGTGACGATTACCTGGGGCCCTGGGGGGGGGGGGGGGGTACTGTTACATCTGCTTCGGCCATTCCCCCACTGCACCAGCAAAGGGAACCCTCACCCAAATTCTGAACTCTCCACACACCTGCTAGCCATCACTCATTCAGAATTAAGATTACTATAAAGTCCTGGACTCACACTCTAACTTTGTGAAGTCTTGTCTTATCACCGAAAATTACTGAGCATTATTTACCTGCCTGATCTGTATATTGTGTGTATTACCTTGCTGCCCGTTTCCTGTTTATTCTCTGTGTCTCATGTTTTGGATTTGTTTGCCTGGTTGGACTGATTACTGTGTACTGGTTCGACGGGAGGAGCCATGGGAGGTGGAGCCAGGAATGGTGGAGCCATGGAAGGCTCGAGGGGCGGGGCCATGGGAGGCCGAGCCAGGAAAGGCAGAGCCGTGGAAAGCTCAAGGGGCAGAGCCTTGGGGGGCGGAGCTGTGAGAGGCTGGAGGGTTGGGGCCGTGGAAGGTGGAGCTGTGAGAGGCTCGAGGGGCGGAGCCATGGAAGGTGGAGCCGTGAGAGGCTCGAAGGGCGGAGGCAAGGAAGGCGGAGCCACGGAAGGCTCAAGGGGTGGAGCCAGGAAAGGCGGAGCCACGGAAGGCTCGAGGGGCAGAGCCAGGAAAGGCGGAGCCGTGGAAGATGGAGCCGTGAGAGGCTCGAGGGGTGAAGCCATGGAAGGCGGAGCCGTGGGAGGCTCGAGGGGAGAAGCCATGGAAAGCAGAGCTGTGGGATGCTCGACGAGAGCTGGCAGCAACTGGGAACTGACCTCCATGATTGAAAGCACAGGCAGCGACTGGGGAACGACCTCCGTGGTCGTGAGCACTGGTAGTGACTGGGGAACGACCTCCGTGGTCGTGAGCACTGGCAGCGACTGGGGAACTGCTGCCACACGATTGGCTGATTAGATAATCACATGAATAAATAGGTGTACAGGTGTTCCTAATAAAGTGCTCAGTGAGTGTATTCAATATACAATAAAAATATTGTAATTGTAAAAATGACATGAAAAATAATATTTTAAATCTTAAAATATTTCCAAATACTGGAACCCAGCCAACCTGAATTATAATAATATAATATAATATAATATAATATAATATAATATAATATAATATAATATACCACAATGTGAAACTGGAGCGCTTTGCATTTTACATTTTCATCTTCTATTGGTTACAAGTCTTCTTGTCATCCAAATTAGGTCACATTTCACCAAACATGAACTTTTGTCCACAATGGGATGCACTGAGCTTTTCATGAGCTTGTGTTTCCCATGTTCGGATGTGTTGAAATGGGAGTGAATGTTGTGTAAAGTGTAGTGTGACTGCACCTTTATATTTACAAGGGATTTTGGCACAGAGTTTCAGAAGCTTTTAATCTTCATGCACTCTTCAAGAGCTGCTCAGAGTGCAGTCCGCGATGCGGCTCAGTGAGATGGTCATAGTTCATTTTGAGTGCTCACATAATGCAGTAACCCTGGAAAATGACACAAAAATGTGCCATTGATTTATTTCTATATTTGCTGAAAATTACCTTTTGGACAGTAAAATGTGAATGGAATTTGAAGTGCATAAATAATAGTGAACAGGCCTAATGTCACTTTAGTCCAGTGATTCTCAACCTTTTTGACTCCAAGGCCCCCCACTGTCAGAGAAAATATTAGAAGGCTCCCATATTAGATATTTATATTATAAGATATTTCCTTAAAACTTGTGATTTCAGAAATGTCTAGAACTGTATATTCTTCATAAAAAGCAAGCTGTTGAAGGGAGTTATTACATTTTTATCATTTTCATTAAGTTTAGTTCTAATAATTATATTAAAATTATAATAATCTATCATATTTAAATAATTTTAAGAGATCTTGAGGCCCCCTGGTGGGTCCCGACCCCCTGGTTGAGAACCACTGCTCTAGTCACATTTACACACAAAAGCACAGGGGTTAAACTTTTATCTGACCTGCATCATTTACAACACACACACACACACACACACACACACACACACACACAAGGGCAGGTAATTACGATTAGTAGTTTTGAGGAAGAAGTATTTGTAAATAAGAAATGAAATTCTTATAGGACTTACTGCCCTCAGCAGCCTGTTACCAAATGATGACATAATGTCATATTTTTCACATATACTTTCACAAGAGACATTCATTTGGGAATCAGGCTACACTGGTCATGCTGTAGATTCAAAAGACCTGACTCATAAGAGTCATTCATTCTATAATCTGTTAACAGAACTGAAAGTCATAAAAAATCATTCAGACCTGGTGTTTTTTTTAAAATGGAACCAGTTCTGAATAAGCACAGGTTCCCAACCCTAAAAGCAAATGTAATTTATTTTAAAGAAAGATAGAACAAACACTCTTTTTATATAAGATGTTTCACATAAATAAGTTTTTTAAGTTTGAAATATATACAGTGGCAATAAAAAGTAAGTGAACCCTTTGGAATTAGCTGGTTTTCTGCATTAATTGGTCATAAAATGTGATCTCATCTCTATGACCAAAGTCATAAGTATAGATAAACGCAATGTGCTTAAGCTAACAACACACAAACAGTTTCATGTCTTTATTGAACACATCCTGCTAAACATAAACAAGTGAACCCTTGGATTTAATAACTGGTCGATCCTCCTCTGGCAGCAATAACCTCAACCAGTTTCCTGTAGGTACGGATTAGACCTGCACAACATTCAGAAGGAATTTTTGTCCATTCTTCCTTACAGAACTGCTTCAGCTCAGCCATATTCTTAGGATGCCTGGTGTGAATGGCTCTCTTGAGGTCATTCCACAGCATCTCTATTGGGTTAAAGTCTGGACTCTGACTGGGCCACTCCAAAAGTTGGATTTACTTTTTTGAAGCCATTCTGTAGTGGATTTACTTTTATGTTAAGGGTCATTGACCTGCTGCATCACCCAACTTCTACTGACTTCAGCTGGCACACAGCCACCCTGACATTATCCTGTAGGATATCTTGATAAACTTGGGAATTAATTTTTCCAATGATGGTGGCAAGCGGTCCAGGCCCTGAAGCAGCAAAGCAGCCCCAAATCATGATGCTTCCTCCACCGTACTTCACCGTTGGGATGATGTGTTCAGGTTGGTATGCAGTGCCCTTTTTATGCCATACGTAGTGCTGCGTGTTCTTCCCAAACAATTCAGAATTAGTTTCATCAGTCCACAAAGCATTTTCCCAGTAGCGTTGTGGAGTGTCAAGGTAGTCTTTTGGCAAACTTCAGGCATGCAGCAATGTATTTGCTGGAAAGCAGCAGCTTCCTTGCCATGGACACCATGCCTGTTTAATGTTTTACGTACAGTAGACTCATGAACAGAGATGCTAATCAGTTCCAATGATTCCTTCAAGTCTTCAGCTGTACTCAAGTTTTTTTTTTCCCCCCTCATTGAGCATTCTGCGGTGTGCCATTTTGAGTCATTTGGCTGGATGGTCACTTCTTAGGAGAGTAGCCACAGTACTAAATCGTCTCTATTTATAGACTGTTTGTCTAACTTTGGACAGATGAATATCTAAGCTTTTCGAGATAACTTTGTAACCGTTTCCAGCTTTATGCAAAGCAACATTTCTTGATCATAGGTCTTCTGAGATCTCTTTTCTTTTTTTTGTTCTTTTTTTTTTTTTTTTTTGCGAGGCTTGGTCCATGTCAGCAGATGCTTCTTGTGAATAGCAAATTCAAAATGCTTGAGTGATTTTTATAAGTCAAAGTAGCTCTAATCCACACTTCCAATATCGTTTCATTAATTTTATGCCAGATTTGCCAACTCCTGACTCTAATTAGCCTAAGGGTTCACATACTTTTTTCCAGCCTACATTGTGAATGTTTGAATTATGTATTCAATATGTAAAAGAACAAAACATTAATGTGTGTGTTATTTGTTAAAACAGATTAAGTTTGTTAATTATTGTAACTAAAATGAAGATCAAACCAGACTTTAAGACAAATTTATACATAAATGCAGGTAATTTCAAAGGGTTCACATACTTTTTCTTGCCACTGTATAACAACAGGTGTCCTGACTTTTTGGGGCCACTGTAACTCCAGCACTGTGTTAGAAACTGTTGCTCAACTCTTCTGTAAATTCGCCATTGATAAGGCTGATAAAACCTACAAATGTTACCGAAATTCTTCCCACACTTACAACATTTCCAGTCTTGTGTAGTACTAAATTCATTCGCACATTTTTGATGATATTAACATTTCTGAGCCCTCAATTTGATGTTGTGACTGTCTACAAGAGCAACCAGAATGCAAAGCATTTTAAAGTCCTTCACAGAAACCTTCAGAGAAAGCGTCCCCACAGGCCCACCATGCTTAACTGCCTCTCTCAAATAGCATATCGACTCTGCTGTAATATAAGTTATATTTGCGGTCGGCTGCCCTCACTAAGCAAGTGAAGTCGATGCCATTTTTCAACTTCAATAAATGTATAAAGTCAACGCTAAGGAGAATTATAATTTCAAGTTTCAGAAGAAAAGAACACAATACATCCAGAGAACAGCCTTACTACAGCACAACCACAAGCACAAAGCTTAAAGGCAATTCAGAGTAATTACCCCAAAGGCCGTCATTAACTTGTTTGATCCACAAACCCTGAAAACTCCAACAGAAGCTCAAACAACAGATACTGGCCACTCATGATCATAGTTTCCTTAAAATCCTCCAGAAATTCCCAATAGCCCCTTTGAGAGCCACGGGACGGCCTGGAAATGACACGCGGGTGAGAATGAGGGTTAATGTGTCTGGACCGTGTGCTGTATATATGATATGGGGCATTAACAAGTTTTTGCAAACGTTTGACTTTCTGCAGGACTGAATGAAGGAAAGTAGCAGTGTAGGAGACACAGCTTAAAACATTTGACTCTGTGTTCGACACACCCAGAGGCTTTGGAACAGATCCCAGCTCCAAATGTTCCAGCTTACATCAGACACAACATGCAAAAAAAGAAGAAAAGCAAAACACAAACATGCTAATGTGTATGCACACACATACACACACACACACACACACACACACACACACACACACACACACACACACACACACCAAAATGACAATAAATGCAGCAGGGTTCACACAAACTACAATCACTAGTGTTGAAACAGTAAGTAACTCTTACTTCACGCCTTTTCATGAACTGAGTTGGGGTGTTCATTTTGTAGGACTGGGTATTGATACATATTTCCTGATTCATTTGGATTCGGATTTACAAGCTCTCGATTCTATTCTATTTTAATTTGATTACGATTCATACGGGTACATTTTAGTTAGATGTCCATTTTGCTTACATATGAAAGAAACTCTCTTTCAGCAAAGAGAGAGGTTTAGGTTAATCACAGACATTTTTAGTCAAATAGCACGAAATGTGGTTACATATGCAAGTGATTTACTGGGAATCAGTCTTGGGATTTAAGCATTTAGCATTTTGGTCATTTTGACTGTTCAAGTAAATCGAGAAAAATCAGCTGAATACTCGAGTATGGGTTCAATCTGTTCTTTTTTTTAATTGTTGATATACAGGTGCATCTCAATAAATTAGAATGTTGTGGAAAAGTTCATTTATTTCAGTAATTCAACTCAAATTGTGAAACTCGTGTATTAAATAAATTCAGTGCACACAGACTGAAGTAGTTTAAGTCTTTGGTTCTTTTAATTGTGATGATTTTGGCTCACATTTAACAAAAACCCACCAATTCACTATCTCAAAAAATTTGAATATGGTGACATGCCAATCAGCTAATCAACTCAAAACACCTGCAAAGGTTTCCTGAGCCTTCAAAATGGTCTCTCAGTTTGGTTCACTAGGCTACACAATCATGGGGAAGACTGCTAATCTGACAGTTGTCCAGAAGACAATCATTGACACCCTTCACAAGGAGGGTAAGCCACAAACATTCATTGCCAAAGAAGCTGGCTGTTCACAGAGTGCTATATCCAAGCATGTTAACAGAAAGTTGAGTGGAAGGGAAAAGTGTGGAAGAAAAAGATGCACAACCAACCGAGAGAACCACAGCCTTATGAGGATTGTCAAGCAAAATCGATTCAAGAATTTGGGTGAACTTCACAAGGAATGGACTGAGGCTGGGGTCAAGGCATCAAGAGCCACCACACACAGACGTGTCAAGGAATTTGGCTACAGTTGTCGTATTCCTCTTGTTAAGCCACTCCTGAACCACAGACAACGTCAGAGGCGTCTTACCTGGGCTAAGGAGAAGAAGAACTGGACTGTTGCCCAGTGGTCCAAAGTCCTCTTTTCAGATGAGAGCAAGTTTTGTATTTCATTTGGAAACCAAGGTCCTAGAGTCTGGAGGAAGGGTGGAGAAGCTCATAGCCCAAGTTGCTTGAAGTCCAGTGTTAAGTTTCCACAGTCTGTGATGATTTGGGGTGCAATGTCATCTGCTGGTGTTGGTCCATTGTGTTTTTTGAAAACCAAAGTCACTGCACCCGTTTACCAAGAACTTTTGGAGCACTTCATGCTTCCTTCTGCTGACCAGCTTTTTAAAGATGCTGATTTCATTTTCCAGCAGGATTTGGCACCTGCCCACACTACCAAAAGTTGATTAAATGACCATGGTGTTGGTGTGCTTGACTGGCCAGCAAACTCACCAGACCTGAACCCCATAGAGAATCTATGGGGTATTGTCAAGAGGAAAATGAGAAACAAGAGACCAAAAAATGCAGATGAGCTGAAGGCCACTGTCAAAGAAACCTGGGCTTCCATACCACCTCAGCAGTGCCACAAACTGATCACCTCCATGCCACGCCGAATTGAGGCAGTAATTAAAGCAAAAGGAGCCCCTACCAAGTATTGAGTACATATACAGTAAATGAACATACTTTCCAGAAGGCCAACAATTCACTAAAAATGTTTTTTTTTATTGGTCTTATGATGTATTCTAATTTTTTGAGATAGTGAATTGGTGGGTTTTTGTTAAATGTGAGCCAAAATCATCACAATTAAAAGAACCAAAGACTTAAACTACTTCAGTCTGTGTGCATTGAATTTATTTAATACACGAGTTTCACAATTTGAGTTGAATTACTGAAATAAATGAACTTTTCCACGACATTCTAATTTATTGAGATGCACCTGTATGTAGTAGAGATCAACTGATATATCGGTTTTACCGATTAATCAGCGCTGATAGTTCAGTTTTTTAACCCTTATGTTGTGTTTTGGCACTGACGACTTTTTTTTCTTAGGATTGTTTTTTTACATGTTCCAGTTGGAATAATATTCCTTGACTTTGTTCACATATGGTATCTGAAAACACACAAAATGTTTTACTATTTTCTTTACATTTTTTGGTTTTATTTAACTTTGTTACACTTGTTGTGTTCCCGGTCGAAAATGACCAGCCATTGGAATTTAATGGATTAGATTACAAAATACAGAAATATTAAGTGTTCAATTTCAGGAATATCTCAATCTTTTAGATGATCACATATGTGGATGTGCGTATGCACACATAAAGTCCTCAGACATATACACACACACACAACACACAAACACACACACACACACACACACACACACACACACACACTGTGTGTTAAGTGGCCTTTTGCGCATCGTCTTTCCATGTACACTCTGAAGAATATTTCAAGATCTACGTATATTATGCTGTGTTTGGGCTCATTTGAATTGAGATAGTCTGCTGTAGTTACGATATGTCATTATCTATGTTATATATATGTTTCATGAAGCAATAAGGAAAAACGTGACAAAAAGACACTCCTGTTTATTATATTTATGTGTGTCTGTAGGAATTTCATACACTAAAACTCACTGCAGTTTGGCCTCTGAGTGAAACAAATTTGCTCATTGCATTCTACAAATTGAGACCTTTCCAACGATATATAACATATTGCTACCTCATATTTTATTGATGGTTTTACCAACTCTGAATATAATTGTTGTGATAACAAATTTGAAAATGATGAGAACAAAACAGTTCTTATTTATCAGCAAATTATAAACTATCATTTAAGAATTGGTAGGATCTAAGGATTCTAAGCTTTAAAATGACATATTTTTTCAGATCAAGCAAGTGGTTACTAATTTATTATGTAATTATTATATTTATATTTTGTTTTCCACAGGGAGTGTCCCCCACTAGCCCAGTATGAGCTCAGTTTAATGAACCCTTCTAGCAATAAAAATATGCTCAGAATTTAGTCATAATTACTAAAAAAAGAGTTGATGAAAAGATCTAATGCAATATATTGTGATAATATGTGCAATATGAGAGATTTATTATAAACAATCTTAGTGGGCCAGTCATTTTTGACCGGGAACACAACATGTGTTATCACAAAATGAACACAGCACAAGGGTTAACTATTGGTTATCGGAAAAAGCAGCGGCGATATTTTCCAAAAATGTATGTTCGTTTGCTTAATTCCTCTGTAGCTGGCGTTAGAGGGTTCTATAGTATATTAGCGCCCTCTAGAGGTTAAATAAAAAACAATCACTGACTCCCCCTGGAGTTTGTTGAGTCATGTGACTAGGCTATGCAGAGAGTCGGACACTTCAGAAGCAGATTTAAAACATCGACACAGAAAAGCCAAGTTATGTATATAGTACACGTTAATATTACAGATAGTCATGGTATGATAAATAAATAATTTAGGACCAAAAAATTGAAAAGTAGGTGGTTTGATAATTCATTTGTTTATAACTAATTGCAGCACTGGAGAACTGCACTGCAGACATGATGGAGAGGATTAACTTTAGCTGTTTAAATGGTTACAACAATGTCACAAAGCGAATTATGGAAACTGCTTACCATTCATCTTATTTTGCCATTTTGAATAAAAAATTTCAATTATGAATTCATACAGATCCCAAGAGTTTTTATTTTCGGTCAGTTGAGGGGCACCCAATTTGTTCCAGTGAGGTTATAAAAATGAACGCTCCAAAGAGGCTTTGTTGCAAAGTAGATAAATAAGTTAATCATCAGTAATAAACCATAATTTCATGTTAATGACAACCATATGTAAAATTGCTGCCTTAGTTCCCTTTCTGTCACTCGCTCGACGCTGTGTCGATGTAGTGACACTAGGGGTCACTCTTGGGAGCCCCAAACACCTCTGCTTTTTGAAAAAAGGCCAATGGGAATTGGCAAGTGGAATTTGCATGCCACTCCCCCGGACATACGGGTATAAAAGGAGCTGGTATGCAACCACTAATTCAGATTTTCTCTTCGGAGCCGAAGCTTTTCTATTCATTGAAGCTGAATTCATCCACGAGTTCATTCACCTCATCTGCTGGATTTTACGCCCCTCAGCGCTTCGGCAGAATAACAAAAAGAGTATATTCTAAAAAGAGTATATTTTCATTCTAAAAGAGCGGCACACACGGAACTTCTTTTCAAAGATGCCTTTTTGTGTTATTCCTGGTTGCGGTCGTTATCTCTCCGCTTCTGACAGCCACGATCGCTGTCTTATGTGTCTGGGCGCTGCCCACGCTGAGACATCATTCGTGGATGGGTCTTGTCCTCATTGTGAGAACATGACCATGGCAACGTTGCGGTCACGGCTTGCATTCGTAAGAAAGCAAGCCACCCCAGCGGCTCCCCGCCTCGGTCCTTCGACCTACGGGTATGAGGCCGTGCCGGTTAGCACTGGGGGCGATTTGGGGACATCAATGGGACCACCTCCGCTGGGTATCCCCCCATGGACCTCCCATTCCCCAGCACGCTCGCATGCCCTGGTCGGGCGCTCGGAGGAGTCCACCGGCTTATCTCAGGGTGAGTTCGACCTTTTGTTCGGAGCCCGGGAAGATGATGAGTTATCGAGCGCAGCATCGGAGAGCGGTCTCGTCCAGTCGGACACAGAGGTTTCGGCTGGGCTTCCTCCTTCGGGAATGGTCGCCCAGTCTAAGGCCGACGCGGAAATGACGGACATGCTTTCCCAGGCAGCCGTGAGCGTCAGGCTAGAGTGGAACCCTCCACTCTCCCCTGAACCCTTGCGGCTCGACGATTTGTTACTGGGCTCAGGGTGCCGCCCACGGCCACGCCTCGCCCGGTTCCTTTCTTTCCGGAAGTGCAAGAGGAGCTGACAAGATCATGGGAGGCACCTTTTACTGCCCGGTCCCGGTCTTTCAGCTCCGCTGCTCTCACTATCCTCGATAGTGGAGTGGCCAGGGAGTATTTGGTGATCCCCCAGGTGGATAAGGCGCTTGCGGTGCACTTGTGTCTGCGCCCGAAGCTCCCGTCCAGGGCCTGTAGGTTTACATTGTCCCTGACGACTAGGGCCTACAGTGCCGCTGGACAAGCCGCCTCCGCCCTGCACACCATGGCTCTCCTGCAAGTACACCAAGCCAAGGTGCTAAAAGAACTGCACGAGGGTAGTTCTGACCCAGGATTGATGCAGGAACTGTGCTCGGCGACCGACCTTGCATTCCGGGACATTGCCCAGCAGTTCTCGGCGGTGAAGAAGCAGACGGAGGCCATACAAAACATCTTTCTCCGTCTGCTCATCGCCAAGGGCGTCCTCCTGCAGCAACAACACCGGCTCCGCTGCAGCCTGACCCTATGGCCCGGCCCCAGCGTGGAGCCCAACTCAGGTAGCAAATGCCACTCGTCTCACGGCCGGCCGCCAAGAACCCAAGGAAGGCTTTGAAGCGCCCCTGAGACGGGTGACCCAGGGGTGAGGAGACCTGCTTCTCTGGAGCTGGTGAACAGACCACTCCATCCCCCGGTGGAGAGCCAGGAGGAGAATCCTTTGTTTCATTTTTTGCCGCATGTCCAAGAGGCTGCGGTACCCAAAAGTTCGACAAAAGAGTGGTTTTCTTGTTTCCTGGGTCACATGTCCGGCGCGCATGTCGTCATGACCACCGTCCACCATCCCATTTTTGTAGGTATGGCGCTCCAGCGGCGGACCCCCCACCCCTGTGTGCCCAGCTATGGCACAAACACGCCCACACGGGATTGGTTCCTGGTGGACTACGGGGACCTCCTCCCCCCTCGTCGGCCAATCTTATGGTGGGCGGCAGGAGCCAGGAAAGTGCCTCGACGTGGCACCACTGGCCGGTACATCTGATGTGATCATTCCCTCGCCCGGAGTTTGGGCTACCTTGCATGCGGAGATCGCAACCCTTCTGCACAAGGGAAGCCATTACTTCATCGTACTGAAGAAAGGTGGTGAGTTGCGACCAATCCTGGACCTGCGAGTACTGAACCGGGCTTTGCACAGACTCAAAAACGCAGCGGCGGTAGACCTGAAGGACGCGTACTTCCACGTCTTGGTCTTACCTCGACACAGACCCTTCCTGCGGTTTGCCTTCGAAGGCCAGGCATTCCAGTACAAGGTCCTCCCCTTCGGCCTGTCCTTGTCCCCTTGCATCTTCACGAAGGTCACAGAGGCAGCCCTTGCCCTGCTAAGAGAAGTGGGCATCCGCATCCTCAACTATCTCGACGACTGGCTAATCCTAGCTCACTCTCGAGTTGCTGTGTGCACACAGGGACCTTGTGCTATCCCCCTCCACCTTGAAGGTGTATGTAGCCACTATTTCGGCTCATCAAGATGCAGTAGATGGTAAGTACTTGGGGAAGCATGACTTGATCATCAGGTTCCTGAAAGGCGCTAGGAGGTTGAATCCCTCCAGACCGTGCCTCGTACCCTCGTGGGACCTCTCTGTAGTCCTTCGGGATCTAAGGGGAGCTCCCTTTGAGCCCTTGGAGTCAGCTGAGCTTAAGGCACTCTCTTTGAAGACTGCCCTCCTGACTGCGCTCAGTTTCATCAAGAGGGTAGGGGACCTGCAGGCGTTCTCAGTCAGCGAATCATGCCTGGAGTTCGGTCCAGGTGGTGAACCTGCAAGCGCTGCCCCAGGAGGAGGCAGACCCAGCCTTGGTGTTGCTGTGTCTGGTGCGAGCTTTATGCATCTATTTGGATTGCACGCAGAGCTTTAAAAGCTCCGAGCAGCTCTTTGTCTGCTTTGGTGGACAGCGGAAAGGAAGCACTGTCTCCAAACAGAGGATCGCCCACTGGGTCATTGACGCCATCAGGACATGCCACCCCCTGTGGGGTTACGAGCCCACTATACCAGGAGTGTGGCGGCCTCCTGGGCCCTGGCCAGTGGCACCTCTATGGCAGACATCTGCAGAGCAGCGGGCTAGGCAGCACCCAACACCTTTGCGAGGTTCTACAATCTCCTGGTTGAGCCGGTCTCGTCAGGTAAGTTCCGGGACAGCTGGCCGGGTGTACCGCTTGCGCATAGCACCTTTCCCCTCCCTTGAGGTGAAGACATGCGCTCATGACTCCCAGTCGTGTTCACAGACTGTGATCCCTGGATGACTTTCCTCCTTAGCCCTCTGGCAATTGAGTTTGCGGAGAAACTCGCTGCAGGCCCAGTACGTGTGCTAATGAGGCCCTGTACTGAGGTAGGTGCTCCACATTTGCTGGTTCCCCGAAGGCGACCCCATGTGATATCTTCCACAAAATTGTTTCCCTGTTGGTAAACTGTGTCTTCCTTGGGCAGAGGCCCTTCTGCCCCCGGTCGCCATGCTTTGTAGAAACTCCTCCCCCTTCGGGTAGGACCTACCATGGGACCTCTCCACATGACATCCGACAAAACTCGGTAAGACCATGTGACGTATTCCACTCAAAATCCCCCCCCCCCCCTCTCTTTTTGGGCAGGGTGTGGTGTCCGTGGTGTCTTCCCCTTGGGAGGGACACTCCCCGACGTAGACACTTATGGCTCCCAGTCGGTTAACAAATTCCACTCTTTTTGGGGAGAAAAAAGAGAGAAAAAGAGGCCTCGGCTGGGCTAGTGTGTCCCTATTGTTGGGCAGTCGACTTGTTCCTGAAGGACCGTTCGATGCTCATAAGAGCGTTGGGGGAGGTTACGTGACGGCCTTGTGCGCTGGCTACGAGGCACACAGCGGTCTGCCCGTCTCACACCGCCAGTTCACGTAACACAGTTCAGATAGTTATGCCGTTTTTTTATAGGGACCCCTAGTGTCATCGACACAACGTCGAGTGAGTGACAGATAGGGAACATCATGGTTACTTTTGTTACCTCTGTTCCTTGATGGAGGGAACGAGACGTTGTATCCCTCTTGCCACAACGCTGAACTACCCGCTGAAATGGCCGGGACCTGGTCTCGGCTCCTCAGCACTAAACCTGAATGAGTGGTTGCATACCAGCTCCATTTATACCCGTATGTCCGGGGGAGTGGCATGCAAATTCCTCTCGCCAATTCCCATTGGCCTTTTTTCAAAAAGCAGAGTTGTTTGGGGCTCCCAAGAGTGACCCCTAGTGTCACTATATCGACACAACGTCTCGTTCCCTCCATCAGGGAATGGAGGTTACGAAAGTGACCATGACGTTTTTGCTTTGGCTCAGCCGATCGGTTGATTCAGAAGACAAAGTGTGAGCACAGTACATTGCATGAATGCACGTGCACAGGAACAGACCATTTAGCATTTTTGATTATAGTTTTCTCCGTTCTAATAAATGTTTGTCCGAGCTTCCAATAACTTTATAGTTATGTGCAAAAGAAACGTAAGAGCACGGATCTGATATTCATGAGAGTGCACATTGTTATATAATATATACAATGCCATTCTTAAATTACATTTAAAAAGACAACCTGAGTTGATTTTTATTTCTATCCCCTTTTCTATCTCCTCTTCTTGTACATCATTCATATTCATATGACATTAAAATAAAAAATATTGTCAGTAATGATGAAGCATTCAGTAGCTATTTGGATTTGTAAAGCAGTGTTTTATGTTACTGATGAACAACAAACACATTTGACTGTAATATTTTAATTTTAATATTTTCATTAATTTCAGATGGCTAAGGCTTTGAAGAAGGTACCAGTGGGAGTACTTCACTGATGTGTCACCAGGGAAAGTAAAATGTAAAATCTGTTACAAAATAATCAGCAAGGGGGAATGTTCATTTTGTCATACAGTTCAGCACTTTTTTTACATTGAGTGAAAAGTTTTTATTCATACTATGAATTTTGAAAACTATCGGCCGACAAATCGACTATCAGCCTGGTTTCCCATATTAGTTATCATTATCGGCAAAACCCACTATCGGCCAAGCTCTACTATGTAGACATCTATCAGTCTTTGGGAACTGCATTGTGATCCAATGTTTTTTCAGCATCTCTCACTATGAGCGACATGTTTTTAAGACAGTGTGTCAATTTAAAGTAGTTCAGCTTTTGGATGTTTTTTAACGCAAGAATGTGTTCTGTGTTTATGGCCTAAAAAGCAGAGTTGCTATGATATATATTTGAATTTAAATACAGCAAATATGATGTACACAACATTTATTTTGCATAATATTTCCTCAAAATTCACTAAAAATACTTTTAAGTAATGTTCAATACAAGTTAAGCTCAGTCGACAGCATTTGTGGCATAATGTTGATGACCACAAACATTTATTTATACTTTTCCCTACTTTTCTTAAAAAACAAAACAAAACAAAAACAAAAAAAGAGCAAAAATTTAGGTTACAGTGGAAGTGAATGGGGCCAGTCCATTAATGCTAAAATACTCACTGTTTTAAAAGTATAGCCACAAGATTAAAACATTACACGTGAAACATTATACGTGTTAACATGATTTTAGTGTGATAAAATCACTTACAAACCTTAAACGATCTGTGTGAAGTTATACCCAATATTACAACTCCGTTGACATGAAAACGAAACCCTGTAAACCCTGTATATATACAGTATTATATATGCAGTAACTTTGCACAGAAAAGGTTAGCAAGTGATTTTATCACACTAAAATAATGTTAACATGTATAATGAAATGAGCTTACCATGAGCTGCACTCTCTCTGGCCAGATTAGACAGCAGCAGTGATGACAACAGCCTCATCTGAACACATAAACCGTTCTTTTGTCTGTGAGCGCAGAGCATAATGCATATACTCTGAGCTCTCATGGGCGGGGCCTGGACTCATCTCACACAGGAAACAGCATCACTGAGTACATAAAGGAGTGTTCCACACTCATATCCTCAAGGATACAATCAAAGATGCAGTTAACAAATCTGCAACATTGGCCACAATTTTAACATTGCACAATACAAAATCACTTCAACAGCGCTAATTTAGGTAAGATACTTTTTTTTTTGTTGTAGTATTAATTGTTGAGTAACATAGTAGAGCAAATACAGACTTGATTCAAACATCATGCTGTCTATTTACTGCCCTTATGCAGATACAAGTTGAGACAAAGTAAACCATGTTTTATTTGCATCACGATTAACAGGGAAAGTACAGCACTTTCAGTCAGTACAGAGCTTTTTTTTTGTCCTTGATTTGAAGGTCATGCTTACAAAAGTGAAAGTCAGATTATCTTTCACACAATTTGATGTACACTTTGTATTTTTGCCATTCCTAAGGAAATTATCAGCCAGCTGTTGTGTAATGTAATTTTATTTACTCACCAAAGCAAATTTGTACTTGCATTTGGTGAGTGCTAATTCTGATACCTGGCTATAAAGCTAGTTTTTTAAAGTGTTAGAAACTGAGAATTGTTTACATAAAAAAAAAAAAAAAAAAAAAAAAAAAAAAAAAGCCCTGGAACTGTATGATTTTCATGACTTTCAGTTCTGTTAGTTACAAAACGTGCAAATTTTCCACCGATGCAAATGGAACACACTACGAACATTTTGTTTTTTGTGCAATTCAGCAACAGCGCTCCACACTACTGAATCAACAGCGTAAAACACAAAGTGTGTCCAGTGTAGTCTGATTTCCAAATGATGACTCTTATAAGCCAGTTCTTTTGAATCTCCAGTGCGAAACAAACAACGCATACAGTGTAGTCTGATTCCCAAACTAGTGACTCTGAAGGCCCAGACATACTTCATATGAAATTGAAGAACAAACGGTTATGACGCCTTTTAGAACTAAATCTGCCAAAAAAGAAGGTGCCATTGGTCCACGTCATCGGTAGGTGTGACCTGAAGCTCCACCTTCTACTTGGTTTAATTTTTCAGTCAGTATTCAACGTGAACACATCGGCATGCAAGACCATGTCATGCAATTTGTTCCCTATCTGTCACTCACTCAACGTTGTGTTGATGTAGTGACACTAGGAGTCACTCTTGGGAGCCCGAGACACCTCTGGTCTTTGATAAAAGACCAATGAAAATTGACGAGTAGTATTTGCATGCCACTCCCCTGGACATACGGGTATAAAAGGAGCTGGTATGCAACCACTCATTCAGATTTTCTCGTCAGAGCCGAACGGTCATGCTCACTGAGCTGAATTCTCACGACTGTTCATTCACCTCTGCTGGATCTGACGGCGGATTTCAGCGGCTTCTTCCTCCTCTGTACTGGTGCACTGCAGAGAACGCCCCTGGGCGCTTCGGCAGAAAAAAGAGAGTATATTTTCCTGAAAAAGAATATTTCTCTAAAAGAGCGGCACACACGGAACGTACACACCATCTGGCACCCGCGACCAGACCTCTGGAATCTCCATGTCTGGCCCCTGGACGGGACGCGGAAGACCTATGCGGTCTACCACCTGTGGTGGTAGACACGATCACTCAGTCTAGGGCCCCCTCTACGAGGCGCTTGTATGCCTTTAAGTGGCGTCTGTTCGCTAAGTGGTGTTGTTCACGACAGGAAGACCCCCAGAGATGCGCAGTCGGATCGGTGCTTTCCTTCCTGCAAGAGAGGTTGGAAAGGCGGCTGTCCCCTTCCGCCTTGAAAGTGTATGTTGCTGCTATAGCAGCACACCATGACACAGTGGACGGTAAGTGCTTAGGGAAGCACGACCTGATCATCAGGTTCCTGAGAGGCGCCAGGAGGCTGAACCCCTCCAGACCGCGCCTCGTTCCCTCTTGGGACCTCTCTGTAGTTCTTCAGGGTCTACAGAGAGCCCCCTTTGAGCCTTTGTAGTCAGCTGAGCTTAAGGCACTCTCCTTGAAGACTGCCCTCCTGACTGCGCTCACTTCCATCAAGAGGGTAGGAGACCTGCAAGCGTTCTGTGTCAGAGAAACGTGCCTGGAGTTCGGTCCGGGCTACTCTCACGTGATCTTGAGACCCCAACTGGGCTATGTGCCCAAGGTTCCCACGACCCCTTATAGGGACCAGGTGGTGAACCTGCGAGCGCTGCCCCAGGAGGAGGCAGACCCAGCCTGTCATTGCTGTGTCTGGTGCACGCTTTACGCATCTGTTTGGATTGCACGCAGAGCTTTAGGATATCTGAGCAGCTCTTTATCTGCTTTGGTGCACAGCAGAAAGGAAGCACTGTCTCCAAGCAGAGGATCGCCCACTGGCTCATTGACGCCATAGCTATGGCATATCACGTCCAGGACGTGTGCCCCCGGTAGGGCTACGAGCCCATTCTAACAGGGGTGTAGCAGCCTTCTGGGCCCTGGCCAGGGCTGCCTCTCTAACAGACATTTGCAGTGCAGCGGGCTGGGCAACACCCAACACCTTTGCAAGGTTCTACAACCTCCGGGTGGAACCGGTTTCGTCTCAGGTAGTGGCATGCAATACAAGCGGATAAGCCCGGGATAGCTGGCCAGGTGTATCGCTTGCACATAGCGCCTTTCACCTCCTCTGAGCTGAAGACGTGCGCCATTAATTCCCAGTAGTGTTCACAAACTATGTTCCCTGGTTGACTTCCTCCGAGCCGTGTGGCAGTCGAGTTTTCGGAGAGACTCGCTGCCGGCCCAGTACACGTGCTAACTAAGAGCCCTGTTCTGGGGTAGGTGCTCCGCATGTGGCGGTTCCCTGTAAGGTAACCCCATGCGATGTATATCTTCCGCTAATTCGTTTTCCCTGTTGGCAAACTGCGTCTTCCTTGGGCAGAGCCCCCTCTGCCCCAGTCTCCATGTTTGTAGTAACTCCTCCCCCGTTGGGTAGGACCTACCATGAGACTTCTCCACATGGTTGGCAAGACCATGTGACGTATTTTCCACTTAAATATTCCCCCTCTCTTTGGGCGAGGTGTGGTTCTCCCCTTGGGAGGGACACCCCCCAACTAGACCTGGCGGCCCAGTTGGATAATCCCCCTTTTTTTTAGGGAATAGAAAAAAAGAAGGGGAAAAGAGGCCACGACTGGGTTAGCCTGTCTCTATCTTTTGGGTAGTCGACTTGTCCCCAAAGGGCCATTCGACACTCATAACTATGTTGGGGGAGGTTACATGGTGTGCTGGCTACGTGGCACGCAATTGTCTGCCCGTCACACACCGCCAGTTCACGTAACACAGTTCAGCCAGTTGCGGCGTTTTGTATAGGGACCCCTAGTGTCACTACATCGACACAACGTGATCGGAGGGAACGAGACGAGCTAAACTACCCGCTGAAATGGCCGGACCTTGTCTCGGCTCCTCAGCATAAAACCTGAATGAGTGGTTGCATTCCAGCTCCTTTTATACCCGTATGTCCGGGAGAGTGGCATGCAAATACCACTCGCCAATTTTCATTGGCCTTTTATCAAAGACCAGAGGTGTCTCGGGCTCCCAAGGGTGACCCTTAGTGTCACTACATTGACACAATGTCTCGTTCCCTCCATCAGGGAACAAAGGTTACGCAAGTAACCAAGACGTTTTGTTTTGTTTAATTACTCTACAAAAGGATTCAAATCTATTTAAATACTCTCTAGTGCCCATTCACTAATGTGCCATCTGCAGCAAAAGCCATTCACACATATGTCCAAAGATATGCCTCTCTTATCATCATTTATTTGTCTGTATTTTGTCCATTATTACTCTTTTATACACCCAACTGTGCAGTAGTATCGGTGTCATCATAAATTACAATAACAGAGTGTAATCGGCACATGTTATGGCTGCGTATAGCATGTTAGCATATAAGCATAATGTAAACAGAATGTAAACAAGACAAATTCAACTTTTTCTACTGCATATATATTACTTTAAATCATCATTATGTGGTTAAAAAAGCTTATTTTACGGACCTCTTATGAATTCTACTCATAGAATGATAACACATTTTAATGTCATATTAGTTAAGTTTTACATGTAGCTCATATTTAAATGTACTTCTAAACACCTCCCACAGTGGTGTGGTGGGTGTCTGAATGTTCACAAACAGAATACTGTTGCTTGGCTGTTTAGAACTTCTTTTTACCCCTGAACGAAGAACATCTCTGGAACTATTTCGGGGCCTTTATGCACCGGTTCATTTAAATCTAAAGCGCAAAGCACATAGCACATCCAGTGAACTCCAATTTCCAGAAAATGACACTTTTGAGCCAGTTCTTTTGAAACGACAGCGCAAAACACACAATTTGACCAGTGCAGTTTGATCAGTTTTTTTTTTCAAACTAGAGCACGAAACACAGGGTTACCATTGTAGTCCGATTACAAGCTGAATGATGTCAGTTCTTTTATGAGTCGGTTCTTTTGAATCTACAGTGCGCAACATACAACTTGACCAGTGTAATCTGACTACCGAACTAATTCATCTTTTGAGTCCGTTCTTTTGAATCTACAGTGTGCAAAATACAACTTGACCAGTGTAGTCTGATTACCAAACTAATTCCTCTTATGAGTCAGATCTTTTGAATCTACAGTGCGCAAAATACAACTTGACCAGTGTAGTCTGATTACCAGACAAATCAATCATATGAATCGGTTCTTTTCAATCTACAGCACACAACATACAACTTGACCAGTGTAGTCTGACTACCGAACAAATTCGGCTTATGAGTCGGTTCTTTTGAATCTACAGTGCGCAACATACAACTTGACCAGGGTAGTCTGATTACCAAATGAATCAATCTAATGAGTCTGTTCTTTTGAATCTACAGTGCGCAACAAACAACTTGACCAGTGTAGTCTGACTACCGAACAAATTCGGCTTATGAGTCGGTTCTTTTGAATCTACAGTGAGCAACAAACAACTTGAACAGTGTAGTCTGATTACAGAACGAATGAATCTTTGAGGTGGTTCTTTTGAATCTACAGTGTGCAACATACAACTTGACCAGTGTAGTCTGATTACTGAACTAATTCACCTTATGAGTCAGTTCTTTTGAATCTACAGTGCGCAACATAAAACTTGAACAGTGTAGTCTGATTACAGAACGAATGAATCTTTGAGGTGGTTCTTTTGAATCTACAGTGTGCAACATACAACTTGACCAGTGTAGTCTGATTACTGAACTAATTCACCTTATGAGTCGGTTCTTTTGAATCTACAGGGCACAACATACAACATGACCAGTGTAATCTGACTACCGAACTAATTCATCTTTTGAGTCATATCTTTTTAATCTACAGTGCGCAAAATACAACTTGACCAGTGAAGTCTGATTACCAAAAGAATCAATCATATGAATTGGTTCTTTTGAATCTACAGCACACAACATACAACTTGACCAGTGTAGCCTGATTACTGAACTAATTCACCTTATGAGAAGGTTCTTTTGAATCTACAGTGTGCAACATACAAGTTGACAAGTGTAGTCTGATTACCAAATGAATCAATCTAATGAGTTGATTCTTTTGAATCTACAGCGCACAACATACAACTTGACCAGTGTAGTCTGATTACCGAACGAATCAATCTTATGAATCGGTTCTTTTGAATCTACAGTGCGCATCATACAACTTGACCAATGTAGTCTGATTACTGAACGAATGAATCTTTGAGGTGATTCTTTTGAATCTACAGTGCGCAACATACAACTTGACCAGTGTAGTCTGATTACCGAATGAATCAATCTTATGAGTCGGTTCATTTGAATCTACAATAAGCAACATACAACTTGACCAGTGTAGTCTGATTACCGAACTAATTCCTCTTATGAGTCTGTTCTTTTGAATCAACAGTGCACAACATACAACTTGACCAGTGCAGTCTGATTACTGAACTAATTCATCTTATGAGTCGGTTCTTTTGAATCTACAGTAAGCAACATACAACTTGACCAGTGTAGTATGATTACCGAACTAATTGATCTTATGAGTCGGTTCTTTTGAATCTACAGTAAGCAACATACAACTTGACCAGTGTAGTCTGATTACAGAACTAATTCATATTATGAGACAGTTCTTTTGAATCTACAGTAAGCAACACACAACTTGACCAGTGTAGTCTGATTAGAAAAATAATTCCTCTTATGAGTCTGTTCTTTTGAATCAACAGTGCACAACATACAACTTGACCAATGCAGTCTGATTACTGAACTAATTCATCTTATGAGTTGATTCTTTTGAATCTACAGTGCGCAACATACAACTTGACCAGTGTAGTCTGATTACCAAATGAATCAATCTTATGAGTCGGTTCATTTGAATCTACAGTGCACAACATAAACCTTGACCAGTGTAGTCTGATTACCACACAAATTCAGATTATGAGTCAGTTCTTTTGAATCTACAGTGCGCAACATACAACTTGACCAGTGTAGTCTGATTACAGTAGGAATTAATCTTTGAGGTGGTTCTTTTGAATCTACAGTGCGCAACATATAACAGGACCAGTGTAGTCTGATTATTGAATAAATTCCTCTTATGAGTCAGTCCTTTTGAATCTACAGTGTGCAACATACAACTTGACTAGTGTAGTCTGAATACAGAACGAATTAATCTTTGAGGTGGTTCTTTTAAATCTATAGCGAGCAACATACAACCTGACCAGGAAAGTCTGATAACCAAACTAATTCATCTTATGAGTCGGTTCTTATGAATCTACAGTGCGCAATATACAACTTGACCAGTGTAGTCTGATTACCAAAAGAATCAATATTATGAGTCGGTTCTTTTGAATCTACAGTGCACAACATACAACTTGATCAGTGTAGTCTGATTACAGAACAAATCAATCTTATGAGTCGGTTCTTTTGAATCTACAGCAAACAATATACAACTTGACCAGTGTATTCTGATTACCAAACTAATTCATCTTATGAGTCGGTTCTTTTGAATCTACAGTGCGCAACATACAACTAGACCAGTGTAGTCTGATGACCGAATTAAGTCCTCTTATGAGTCGGTTCTTTTGAATCTACAGTGCGCAACATACAACTAGACCAGTGTAGTCTGATGACCGAATTAAGTCCTCTTATGAGGCAGTTCTTTTGAATCTACAGTGTGCAACATACAACTTGACTAGTGTAGTCTGATTACAGAACAAATTCATCTTATGAGTCGGTTCTTTTGAATCTATAGCACACAACATACAACTTGACCAGTGTAGTCTGTTTACAGAATGAATCAATCTTATGAGTCGGTTCTTTTGAACCTATAGCGCACAATATACAACTTGACCAGTGTAGTCTGATTACCAAAAGAATCAATCTTATGAGTCGGTTCATTTGAATCTACAGTGCACAACATATAACAGGACCAGTGTAGTCTGATTACTGAATGAATTCCTCTCATGAGTCAGTTCTTTTGAATCTACATTGTGCAACATACAACTTGACCAGTGTATTCTGATTACAGAATGAATGCATCTTTGAGGTGGTTCTTTTGAATCTACAGCACACAACACACAACTGGACCAGTGTAGTCTGATGACCGAATGAAGTCCTCTTATGAGTCAGTTCTTTTGAATCTACAGTGTGCAACATACAACTTGACCAGTGTAGTCTGATTACAGAATGAATGAATCTTTGAGGTGGTTCTTTTGAATCTACAGTGCGCAACATATAACAGGACCAGTGTAGACTGATTACAGTACAAATCAATCTTATGAGTCGGTTCTTTTGAATCTACAGCAAACAATATACAACTTGACCAGTGTACTCTGATTACCAAACTAATTCATCTTATGAGTCGGTTCTTTTGAATCTACAGTGCGCAACATACAACTGGACCAGTGTAGTCTGATGACCGAATTAAGTCCTCTTATGAGTCAGTTCTTTTGAATCTACAGTGTGCAACACACAACTTGACCAATGTAATCTGATTACCAAATGAATCAATCATATGAGTCAGTTCTTTTGAATCTACAGCATGCAACATACAACTTGACCAGTATAGTCTGATTACCGAACAAATTCAGCTTATGAGTCAGTTCTTTTGAATCTACAGTGCGCAACATACAACTTGACCAGTGTAGTTTGATTACTGAACTAATTCATCTTATGAGTCGGTTCTTTTGAATCTACAGCATGCAACATACAACTTGACCAGTGTAGACTGATTACCAAATGAATCAATCTTATGAGTCTGTTGTTTTGAATCTACAGTGCGCAACATACAACTTGACCAGTGTAGTTTGATTACCAAACTAATTTATCTTATGAGTTGGTTAATTTGAATCTACAGTGTGCAACATACAACTTGACCAGTGTAGTCTGATTACCAAATGAATCAATCTTATGAATCTGTTGTTTTGAATCTACAGTTCGCAACATACAACTTGACCAGTGTAGTCTGATTACTGAACAAATTCAGCTTGTGAGTCGGTTCTTTTGAATCTACAGTGCGCAACATACAACTTGACCAGTGTAGTCTGATTAACAAATGAATCAATCTTATGAGTCGATTCTTTTGTATGTACAGTGTGCAACATACAACTTGACCAGTGTAGTCTGATTACCAAACTAATTCATCTTATGAGTCTGTTCTTTTGAATCTACAGTGCACAACATACAGCTTGACCAGTGTAGTCTGATTACTGAACTAATTAATCTCATGAGTCTGTTCTTTTGTATGTACAGTGTGCACCATACAACTTGACCAGTGTAGTCTGATTACTGAACTAATTAATCTTATGAGTTGGTTCTATTGAATCTACAGTGTGCAACATACATCTTGACCAGTGTAGTCTGATTACCAAACTAAATCATATTACGAGTCGTTTCTTTTGAATCTACAGCGCACAACATACAACCTGACCAGTACTGTCAGATTCCTTAAGGAATAACTCTTAGTAGTCAGTTATTTTAATCAACAGCAATCAGTGTAGTCAGATTCCCAAACGAATTACTCTAATGTGCCAAAAATATTTATTTAAGATATAGTTAGGATAAATTATTGAATTTCTGTTTAAACATGCCTTTTACAAGAATTTTATTACATTTCTGAATTGTTATATTTGCCATGTTGAAATCTGAAATGATCTTGGCAACATGCTGTTGAGGGCAGTAAATACAGAATTGCATTTCTTATTTCCAAATAATTCTTCTTCAGAAGTACTATATAATTAATTAATGGAAATGGAATTGTTAAGAGGAATCAGAAATGGAACGGGTGTTTGTATTCGTTGAATCTGTGTATGGAGTATATACACCGTAATATCAGCCAGGCTGATTAACTGGCTAATACTTGCTCTCAGGAAGGTCATTTGTAAACAAAACAATTGCTTTCAAGAGCAATGTAACTCTCTAGTGTTATAAATAGGGCTGCCAGTTTAACGTGTAAATTGAGAGCAATTTACTATATAAAAATATTAATATATATATATATATATATATACACACACTACCGGTCAAAAGTTTTGAAACACTTACTCATTCTTTATTATAATTCTTTTCACATTTTACAATAATAGTAAAGTCATCAAAACTATGGAATAACATAAATGGAACTATGGGAATTATGTTGTGACTAAACAAAATCCAAAATAAATCAAAACTGTGTTATATTTTAGCATCTTCATAGTAGTCACCCTTTGCTAGAATTTGGAAAATTATATAAAATATATTCATACAATTTATCATGCTCTTTGACTGTTCTGTAATAACAGCTAAATGCTGTAATAAGGAATTTTCCAACTGATGAAGCAGTTCAAGCTTTAAGTACCACCTTCATATTTTTGCAAGATGCAGTCAACAACGGGCAGTCAGTGCAACACCAACTGTACAGGCAACAAACCACACTTACCAAAAGCAGGAGAATAAAATGAGATTGAGTACAGCAGGATGTGTTCTTATGTGCGACTACAGCTGGACAGAGCAGCTGAATGGTTCAAAACACATTTTTTTAAAGTTTCAAACTACGTTTTAACACAACTACCAGAAAATGCAGTGTTTATGGCACGAAATCTAAAAGATGTGATGCAACCATTGTAAGATACTCCAAAATGTGTACATAGTATACAAATAGCGTTGCCACCCATCCCATAAAATTCAGGATCATCCCGTATTTAAAGATAAAATGATTCAGTTTGTCCCGTATTTAAGCTGGTCAGATGGCGTCACGGTGAAATCATTCCAGATCGCCAATTTAACATTGATATAAGTTGGAAAATTTGCCTACGGTGTGTAAGGGACTGTCTGAAAAGTACACACGTTATGCTAAAACGTGCTAAAACTGTGGAGGGTGTGGTAAGGGACTGTCTGAAATGTCCACAAATGGTGGTAAAATTGTGGAGTTTTTTCTATATAAATGTTCAATAAGATCAAACAATGTCTGAATACAATCATAAAGACAAGTACATGTGAAGGAAAAAAATAAACAAATAAAATAAATAAAAATGATAAAAAAAATTACAAATATGTATAAACCATCCAAAATGTATACATAAATAAAATAAAGAAGACAAATAATATATATATATATATATATATATATATATATATATATATATATATATATATATATATATATATATTTTAATAAATACATTTTTTACATATAAATGATGTATTTTTTTTAATTTTAAGTCATGGGTCAGGAAAGTTCTCATTTTAGCATATAAGGAAGAATATACCATTTTTATTAATAACGCATATTAACGCATGTGGAGGATATGGTTAGGGGCTGTGATTCCTCCCCCATTCAAGTGTCTCTTATTTTCAAACTTCAAAAGTGGCAACCCTATGTACAAATGTGTACATAGACCAACAACAAATAGCACCGTGTCCAATAAGAACAGCCCTAAAGTCTTTAAAAAAATTTGCTAAGAAAAACCCAAATATATGGGTTTTCTCTGCAAATATTGATATACTGTATGTGATTCATTGTGATTAGTTCAAATTAATTGGCACATCATGTTATTAACTCGACAAAAACTTTCATCGATTGACAACTCTAGTTATAAATAGTAAAACAATATCTCTAGATATCAGAACTGGCCAAAGAAAAAACCCATCCTGACGGCAAGTATGAAGGGTCGCTGGCCTGTAAGATTTCCCAAGACTGAAATATATCATCGTGTCTCACTGCGGAGTAAATTCAGCTCTCATCAGCCACTTATCTGATTTCAACATATGCTTTCAATATGTGTTTGGGTGCTGTTACATGATGCAGAAATGAGTGTAATGAAAGATGACGTGCTGGATCTGCATGACAATCAGCCCAATATTGAGCAGCTTCTGTAGGCACAATGGATGAGTCCTCTAGTGAATCACAATGCCTGCTCAGCACGTCTGACTCCATCGCCACTGTATTTCAGTTGCTCTTGCATGAGCAGCATTAGCATAGCGTGGGTTATTTAATCGAGAGGAAAACTCCATGGATCTGTTCCAAACCCTCGTAAACTTTCTTGCTTTCTACATAGTCTAAATACTGTCAACATCCTAAGCAAATGTGACTGAATTTAAACACTCATAACGGGCAGTAGTTCTGTTAATGTAAGTGCATTACAGAGTAATGCTCACAGTTGATTCCAAATAGTTCCAAAAGAACTTGATACAATAGTAAGTACATATACAGTTTGTGAATGTTGGGGTCAATGTGAAGTTGACCATTTAGGCAACTAGTCTTGATTTACTGATGTACAAAGTATTTTAAGAACACAGTTCTCATCTTGTTTTGGATGTGTAGCCAGCATAAAGAAAAAAGCATGCAGTTGATCCACCCAAAATAATTATTTTAATTAGAGGTTGACAGATATATTGGTCTGATAAACTGGCACCGATAGTTGCTTTTTGAAACTATCAATTATCAACAAAAAATGCAATCTCTTCGCTCCGAATGCTGCTAGTCGACATTAGAAATACTACTTTGTTAATAAGTTGATAAATAAATTATAATTACATGTTAGTGTTTATGTTGATTTTGACTGACCATGTCACTAGAAAAAAGTCTGTTTTCATATAGTACAGATTCTGTCTGGGCCTGACTATAAGACAGTGTTTACAGTGTTAACATTGTAAAACATTATAGATGATTGTAAGAGTGCATGTTTTGTTTCCCTTATGTGTTTGTGTGAGCTGGGAGCACAGACATTTCAAAATAAGAGTCTTCAGTGTATTTCGGGCTTGTTCATAGTTAAAAGTTCTGTGTTGAGCACCAAATCTTTATTTACTTATTTTTAAATTATTATTGTGATTTTGTACTCATGTAGCCACTATGTCTGTGCCTTTTATAGTAAGGAAAGACTTTTTTAAACGTCAATAAATCGATTTAAAAAATGATCGGACGATTAATAATTTATTAGCCTTTTCCCACCAGCTTAGCTATCGGTATGAGGCAAATCCAATATCGGTCGACCTCTAATTTAAATGTAAATTCACTTACGAAAATATAAATACACAGCAAACATAAAAATTCTGTTAAATATTCCATTTTAATTTTCATTGAATAAAATCTATTTTAAGCCTATTCATTATTTTCAGCTTCATCCACCATCTTGGATACATTATTTTTCCACTGACATCATCGGAATGCATTGTAGGATTGCCTTATCGGTGAAGGACACATGCAATGCTGCCTAAAGGTGCGTTCACAATAACAGCGATTAAAACTTGAAGGTCGCAGAGTCTCTGTACTGTTGGTTTCTAGTAGGTGTTCCTGCTAGATTGATTGCTGGGGCGACTAGGGCTGTGTCAATACAATCAAATATCGATATATCGTGATACTTTTTCTCATGATATTGTATCGAAACTTAGATCCATGTATTGTGATATATTGTGATATTTTCAGTGCAGTCAGAGAAGCTTCTATGAGGCATGAAATTGACAAACTGATCCTGCAGGATTTGGTTTCTATCACAGACATGCTGGACCTCTCTCACGCGTTTGGATCTAGGGCCAGGCAAAAATATTGATTTTCTACTTAATCTTCATTTGTAAGATCCCAATGTTGATTCTTAAAATGTCAAGATTGCTCTTTCTTTCTATCTGCAATCCCCTACAATGATATATGTGCATCAATACTTCCCATTTTCTACCAAAAATGTCTGTGATTTGCCACTGGCTGGTAATATTTTTGATTTCACTCACCAGTGTTTGAGTGGTGTAGTGATGATGAAGTTCACCACAGAGAACTTTTCACTGCATGCTGAGAGTAAAAGTTTTGACTCTTTCTTCGTGATGTGAGTCCAAAGACTAGATCCAAGCAAACCATTTGTTGTTTAATAATGTCTCTTTTAATATCATCAGATATTTATCAAAAACAACAAAAGAATCAATTAATTCTAATCACACATAGAATGAATGCTGTAGAGAAGGCATTCGACAAAACAAACACTGCTGTCAAAGTCCCTGACTTAAAGATGATGTGCATAACAGACATTTTTGAATTAGCCCTTTGAACAATACAAACAACTGATTATAGCTCTTGAGAGAGAGCCACTGAATAACACACAAACACACACTCCTGATGACCCAACCTCAGTCACATGACACAGAATATCAGGGAAGCGTGACTGGAGAAAAGACACAACATGATACAGTGAAAGAGAACAGAAATGATGCAGCACCTCTAGGCTCGTGATGCAAACTATTGCTTTAAAGGAATGTTCTGGGTTCAATACAAGTTGAGCTCTATTAACATCATTTATGCACAGAAATTAATTTAGACTCTTTCTTTTTATTTTGTTTTAAATCACTTTTTCTATAATGCACTTACAATGGAAGACTATGTGGCAAGTCATTCCAGGGGGTTTAAAGCAGAAATATAGAGCTCATACTTATGTGTGCTTATATTAAGTAGGATTTATTTTTATATTTATAATTAGGGCCCCCATATGCTCAGAAACGGCCCTGATGTTGTTAACACATTTCTTCAGTCACCTCGGCATTCCTACAGCTGAACCATTGTAGTGAAAACCCACCGTATAGTTTCAGAAGTTTACCGATCATACATGGTCATGACATTGAAGTAAAAAGATTGGATATAACTTCAGACAAGGTCAGTAAGCGATGCTATCACACTGGTCTAAAAAAACATGTATAATGTTTAAGTGCTATACTTTTGAAAAAGTATGTATTTTAACATTTACTGCATGGTCCAGTTTACTTCAATTACAAATAAGGAAGAGTTTAAGTTATTTTCTGTGTTAATGGACATTATGCCACAAGTGCTGTTGAGAGAGCTTAACTTGTGTTGAACCTGGAAGTGCTTTCAGCAGAAAGAGTGGAGAGAGAGAGAGAGAGAGAGAGAGAGAGAGAGAGAGAGAGAGAGAGAGAGAGGTCAGTGCATGAAGGAATGAGGAAAGAGAATGTTTTTGTTGCAGATGGAGTATCCTCTCTCAGGCTGTCCTGCATTAACAGTGAATTATACACTCATGCCAATGAGACACGCTCAGAAACACCATTGTCCAGTTGAATAAAGACTCTGCTATAGTAGTATTGTGCTGCCAGACTTTGGGCCAAGAAATGCCCACTGAGACAGGACGGTTTTATTTATTTATTTTTTACATGAAGTAGGGGTACTTTTAAATCTGAAATCAATGGTGCCACAAAAACAGACCAATTAACTGAACTGCACAGCAGTCTTAGAGAAAGCCTGAAAAGACAACACAGACGAAATTAATGTAAAATGTGTGTATGAAGTGAATTTGCGTTAAGAATCAGTCATTATTACTAAAAAAGAGAGGGTAATATACACTTGTGATCAAGGATACAGTATCTTGTTGTCTTGCAGTCAACAGCTTCCACCAAACCCTTGAATATCTTTCAAAAGATTCAATGTCACGAATGTCATGAGTTTACATGTGCACTAAAGGTCGAATGATATTGGATTTTGCCAAATAGATAACTAAGGTGTTTTAGAGAGCCGATAACCAATTAATCGTCCGATAGGTCTTAAAATCGATATATTAAATAGGGATGTGCGAGACTAGTCAATTAAATGGTACTGCTGCTGCAAGTCAGCATTGGAAACTAGTTTGTTATATATTTTTTTCTCCATTTAAACTATTCAACATTTTATTTATTTAAACATTTTAAATACACATTTACATATGGCTTTATATCTTCACAAAGGCTACACTCAAATTATGCACATGTTAATGTTACTTTTTAAATATAATAAATAATACAATCATTAAAAAAAGAGGATATCTGGAGCGGATGTATACAAAGTTTGTGGCCGACAGGTTTGTGGCATCAAACTTTTGAAAGATACTCAGAATTTTGTTAACTAGACATCCACCAGCACAACTGAACATTCCCCTTTGTTTTTCGAGTTATATATGTGAAATTATGTTATTACTGTTGGACAGAAATTCTAATCACAAAGTCTACACATTTCCATTAATTTCTTTAGTGTTGACTGCACTGTTACAGGTCACAGACCTTCACTTCTGCACATTTAGAGGAATATTTACGGTTCAATACAAGTTATGCTCAATCAGCAGCATTTGTGGCACAATACTGATTATTAAAAAAAAAACAAAAACAAAAAAAAATGTTTACAGTGAGGCACTTACAATGGAAGTGAATGGGGCCAATCTGTGGAGGGTTTAAAGGAAGAAATGTGAAGCTAATCATTTTAAAAAAGCAAGTGCAAGTGTCTCACTGTAACACAGATTTGTGCTTTTTTTTTTTTTTTAAAGAAAACGAGGGACAAGTCGAAATTATTTTTGTGGTAATCAACATTAATGCCACAAATGCTGTCAGTGATTGAGCTCAACTTCTATTGAACCCGGAATATTCCTTTAAGTTTTCCAATGCCTGTCTATTTTGTAATATCTATTTCAGATATTCCGCCCCCTCAATTGAAAACAAAAAAAACTTTATTGTATTAAAGATTGTGTCATCTAACTGATGCTGTCCTAATGACAGACAAACCCCGCTCTGTCCCAGGATAAACCATATGCCTGTCAGAACACATCAACGTTTTCAGTGCTGCAGAGGAGCGGCCTCATTACTGACCTTAACCCCAAGCTAAAGAGTCCTTTTATCTTAACATACCATTTCAAATATTTCAAATAAGTTACAGATTTATGTCCAAGCCACAGAACATACTCTATGGAAGTATGTGTATACAAAACCTTTACCTGTGCAAGCTCGATTTCACATGCCATTATACATATATAGTTCTAGTCCTCGAATTTCATTAGCCAAGTGGTGTTTAAAGACAGCTGATATTTGGTATAAAGGTCCGGTCCCACAAAATTTGTGTAGGGAAATTCCTTCACCACAGGATGTCTACCTAGGAATGGGTTCCCTTTCAGATGACTGTATTTTGCCCATGGTAGTTCACCCATGCAAAGGTAAATGTGAGCGAGCCTTAACAACACTGGGTTGGTTTATCGTTTATATTACTATATACTTGTCTGTGTCTGCAGCTTTTCAAATAGTGGTGGGAATTTTGATTTATTGTTCATTTGATTTTGATCATTTGTTGACCATTTCTGCAAATTACATCTTTACACAAGTAGGTGGCAACAACTTACTCTTTAAAGGGATAGTTCACCCAAAAATGAAAATTCTCTTATTATTTTCTCACCCTCATTCCATCCCAGATGTTTGACTTTCTTTCTTCTGCTGAACACAAACAAAGATTTTTAGAAGAATATTTCAGCTCTGTAGGTCCATACAATGTGAATGGTGACCAGTCCTTTGCAACTCTATAAATCACGTAAAGGAAATATAAAAGTAATCCATATGACTCCAGTGGTTAAATCCATATCTTCAGAAGGGATATAATAGGTGTGGGTGAGAAACAGATCAATATTTAAGTCCTCCTTTTACTCTAAATTTACTTTACTCACTTTTACATCTGAAAGCCACATGTGGTGCCTGTTTAGTTTCACTTTCACATTTGAAAGAGAAAGTGAAAGTGGAGATTGAAAGTATAAAAAGGACTTACATTTTTATCTTTTCTCACCCCCATTATCATATAACTTCTGAATGTCTGGATTTATCCACTGGAGTCATATGAATTACTTTTATGCTGCCTTTATGTGATTTTTGGAGATTCAAAGTTCTGATCACCATTCACTTGCATTGTAAGGACCTACAGAGCTGAAACATTTTTCTAAAAATCTTTGTTTGTGTTCTGCTGAAGGAGGACAGTCACACATCTGGGATGGTATGAGGGTGAGTAAATAATGAGAGAATTTTTATTTTTGGATGAACTATTCCTTTAAAAACACAGAGACAATAACTCAATGGAAGTGAACGAAAACAATCTATTCACTTAAAACATTCATTCAAAAACACTGATTAGTTTATAAATTAAACAGTTGAAAACTAAACGAAAAAGACGCATAATTACGATAATCAAACTGTTTTAATTAAAACATACTGTTGACGGAAATATGAAAAGACAAAATAATACTGCAAGATATTAATAATGCACTAGGTAAACTTGAATTAAGTTACGCTAGTCAGAATGCGTAACTTGCATTGTGAATACGGCGTTTCCCTAAAAATGTGCTACAGGATATCGACACAATATCAATGTCATGTTTATTCTGTTGATTCATGTTTTTCATGTCTTTTATTTTGAAAAGTTTAGTTCCTGTTTCATGTCATGTGGTTCCCTTGTCATGTGATTTCATGTTTCCCTCCAGGTTCATGTATCTTGATTTCATTGGTTTATTGTTTGATTATCTTGTTTTCAGTTCTGTCTGTTCATTGGTTCCCTCATATATGTTTTACCCCTTGTCCATGTATTTAAGCCCTCATGTTTACCATTGTCCTTGGTCAGGTATTGTGTTTGTTTAGTCAAGTCAAGTCAAGTCGGTTATGTTTGTTATGGTTTGGATATCACTTATGTAAATATACTGCACTTGGGTTCATCTTTACTTCACATCCTCATCGTCATTGCCAACGTTACAGAACGTTACAGAATACCTGACCTACACTATATGAACCCAGCGGGCCGACTCCTACGCCAGCGGAGTCGTCCCCTAGAGGATTATGTGGAGGACTTCTGCGTTCCAGTGGACAAGTTCTCGATACCAATTTCGATACCACAGAAAACATTTGCTAATATGATCATATGATATTGAACACACTCCTTTAGCCTATTTAAAGTTACATTTTTAATGTAAATAATAAATTAAAAGATATGCATGTTTCCTTTGTGTTTCTAACACTTTTTTTTTTTTTTAAGCAAAAGCTACTGAAATCTGTTTTATTTTTTCCCCAAATCCTTTTTTCCTTTTTTATTTTTTATAATTTTTCCAGAATCCCATGTTCCCTATCTGTCACTCACTCGAAGTTGTGTCGATGTAGTGACACTAGGGGTCACTCTTGAGAGCCCCAAACACCTCTGATCTTTTTTTTAAAAGGCCAATGAGAATTGGCGAGTGGAATTTGCATGCCACTCCCCTGGACATACAGGAATAAAAGGAGCTGGTATGCAACCACTCTTTCAGATTTTCTCTTCGGAGCCGAGCGGTTCTATTCATTGAGCTGGATTCATCCGCCGAGTTCATTCACCTCTCTCTGCTGGATCTTACAGCGCATTTCAGCGGCTTCTCCCCCTCTGCATCTGTGGTTTGCAGAGAACGCCCCTGGGCACTTCGGCAGAACATTTAAAAGAGTATATTCTAAAAGAGTATATTTTTTTCTGAAAGAGCAGCACACACGGAACGTCTTTTTAAAGACGCGTCTTTTTAAAGATGCCTTTCCATTTGTGTGTTATTCCTGGATGCGGTCGTTATCTCTCTGCTTCCGATGGCCACGATCGCTGTCTTACGTGTCTGGGTGCTGCTCACGCGGAGACATCATTCGTGGATGGATCATGTCCTCATTGCGAGAACATGACCATGGCAACGTTGCGGTCGCGGCTTGCATTTGTAAGAAAGCAAGCCACCCCAGCAGCTCCCTGCCTTGGTCCTTCTACCTATGGGTATGAGGTCGTGCCGGTTAGCACTGGGGGCAATTTGGGGACCTCAATGGGACCACCTCCACCGGGTATCCCCCTACGGACCACCCATTCCCCAGCACGCTCGCTTGCCCCGGTCGCACACTTGGACGAGATCGCTGGCTCGTCTCAGGGCGAGTTCGACCCCTCGTTCAGAGCCTGGGAAGAGGATAAGTTATCAAGCGCAGCATTGGAGAGCAGGCTCGTCCAGTCAGATGCAGAGGCTTTGACTAGGCTTCCTCCTTCGGGAATGGTCACCCAGTCCCAGGCGGATGCAGGAATGACGGACATGCTTTCCCGGCCGCGAGTGTCTCCCCAGAACCCTCGCGGCTCGATGATTGGTTCCTGGGCTCGGGGCGCCGCTCACAGCCACGCCCCACCCCGTTCCTTTCCTCCTGGAAGTGCATGTGGAGCTGACAAGATCGTGGGAGGCACCTTTTACTGCCCGGTCCCAATCTTTTAGTGCCCCTGCTCTCGCTACCCTCGATGGCAGAGCAGCCAGGGAGTACTCGGTGATCCCCCAGGTGGATATGGCGCTCGTGGTGCACTTATGTCCGCAGAGCGCCGCCACCTAGCGCCCCCATCTCCCAGGTTTGCCTATTTGGTGACACCGTCAGGTACTTTGCCAACAGTTCTCAGCGGTGAAGCAGCAGACGGAGGCCATATGTCACATCCTGCCCCGGCATGGTGCAAGACCCCGCACCCTGTCTGCTCATCGTCAAGGGCGTCCTCCTGCTGCAATGACATCGGCTCCACCGCAGCCCGCTCCCATGGCCCGGCCCCAGTGTAGAGCCCAACGCAGGAAGCAGACGCCACCCATCTCACGGCCGGCCGCTAAGAACCCGAGGAAGGCTTCAAAGCGCCCCTGAGATGGGCGACCCAGAGGCAAGGAGACCTGCTACACTGGAGCTGGTAAGCAGACCACTCAATCCCCCGGTGGAGGGCCGGGAGGAGAATCTTTTGTTTCTCTTTCATTTAATTGCGCCGCATGCCCAAGAGGCTGCGGTACCCAAAAGTTCAGCAAAAGAGCAGTTTCCTTGTTCCCTGGGTCACATGTCCGGTGTGCACGGCCGTCGTCATGACCACCATCCACCGTCTCATCTTTGCAGGTATGGCGCTCCAGCGGTGGTCCCCCTGCCCCTGTGCGCCCAGCTGTGGCCCAAACACGCCCACACGAGGTTGGGTCTGATAGACTATGGGGATGAGACTCCTCCTCCCCCACCCTTCGGCCAATCTTATGGTGGGCGGCAGGAGCCAGGTAAGTGCTTCGATGTCCCTGGACTCAGCATGGCCACAGGGCTCGGATCCCCTCGACGTGGCATCTCGAGCTCCACCCCGCCACGGGCCCCACCCGCCAGTACGTCTGACGTGATCATTCCCTTGGTCCCCCTCGCCTGGAGTTTGGGTGCGTGGCTCCCGCTTTCCAACCCGTCGCGATGGCTGGTCCGGACCGTCCAACTCAGCTATGCGATTCAGTTCGCCAGGCACCTGCCCAGGTTCAACGGCGTCCGCTTCACCTCGGTGAAGGGCGAGAACGCCGCTACCTTGCATGTGGAGACTGCTAATATTCTACGCAAGGGCGCGATAGAGCCTGTCCCTCCAGCCGAGATGAAAAAAGGGTTCTACAGCCCTTACTTCATCGTACCAAAGAAAGGCGGTGGGTTGCGACCAATCCTGGACCTGCGAGTACTGAACCGGGCTTTGCACAGACTCTCGTTCAAGATGCTGAAAAAAGCAAAAAGTGCATTCTAGCAAGCGTCCGTCATCAAGATTGTTTCGCGGCGGTAGACCTGAAGGACGCGTACTTCCACGTCTCGGTCTTACCTCAACACAGGCCCTTCCTGCGGTTTGCCTTCGAAGGCCAGGCATACCAGTACAAGGTCCTCCCCTTCGGCCTGTTTCTGTCCCCTCACGTCTTCACGAAGGTCGCAGAGGCAGCCCTAAGGGAAGTGGGCATCTGCATCCTCAACTATCTCGACGACTGGATGATCCTAGCTCATTCTCGAGAGTTACTGTGCACACACAGGGACCGCGTGCTTCGGCACCTCAGCCGACTGGGGCTTCGGGTCAACTGGGAAAAGAGCAAGCTCTCCCCGGTTCAGAGCATCTCTTTTTTCGGTTTGGAGTTGGACTCAGTCTCGATGACAGTGCGCCTCCCGAACGAGCGCGCACAGTCGGTGCTGAACTATCTGAAGGCATTCAGACAGAGAACAACGGTTCCACTGAAACACTTTCAGAGGCTCCTGGGGCATATGGCATCCTCAGCGGCGGCCACACCACTTGGGTTGATGCATATGAGACTGCTTCAGCACTGGCTTCGGACTCGAGTCCCGAGATGGGCATGGCGCTGCAGGACACATTGCGTGACCATCACGCCAGTCTGTCGCTGCCTGTATAGCCCTTGGACTGACCTGTAATTTCTATGGGCAGGGGTTCCCCTAGAGCAGGTCTCCAGGCGCGTCATGGTTACAACAGACGCCTCTAAGACGGGTTACCCTCAGGGGAGAGTGGAGACTCCACCCTCAGGTGGTCCAGCTGATTTGGAGTCGATTCGGTCGAGCACAAGTAGACCTTGATTGCTCAGTAAGTGCGCTAATGAGACCCTGTACTGAGATAGGTGCTCTGCATGCGCTGGTTCCCCGAAGGCAACCCCATGTGATATTTTCCGCAAAATTGTTTCCCTGTCGATAAACTGCGTCTTCCTTGGGTAGGGGCCCCTCTGCCCCCGGTCACCATGCTTTGTAGAAACTCCTCCCACTTTGGGTAGGACCTACCATGGGACCTCTCCACATGACATACTTCCGACAAGGCTCGGTAAAGACCATGTGACATATTTCCACACAAAATACCCCCCCCCCCCCCCAAAAAAAATTATTGCTTAATTTGGATTATTATTACAATCATTATTAATTAATCATTATTTATTATTATAATAATAATTACTATTATTTCTACAGTGAGGATTACATTTTACTATGCAGCTATAATATATTTCTGTTGCAATTTCTTCAATTTCAGGCATTAAGCTTTTATTATGAATCATGCTTTTATTTTGACGTGTATTTTTGACAGAAGTTTAACTTCTCTGGATAAACAGTTCGCTACATGGCCCAGTGTGATCGTTAAAGCACAAATGCTGCGATTTAATTATATAAATTATTTAAAAATAACTCTTCAGAGTGGATTAGTGCTGTGCTCTGTCATCTCTCATACAACATGAATGAGTCTCAATGTCTGTGGAGTTTCCAGTGAATGAGCGGTCTGCTTCACACATTCATTTAAAGCTTATGCATCTTATACAGACTAAGATTACAGCATTTCACAGTTTAATAATCACACTAAGACATTAATTAGGATGGCTCTAATTTGATTAGTTGTACATTTTAGTGTAAAAGGAGTAACAGACCACATGCTCAAATAAGCGTGAGAGCATTTGAAAGCAGTCGTGTGTCAGTAAGACAGTGTGCAGGTACCGAATTAAGTCAGTGCTCGGTACTACCGGTACTGGTATCACTACATCTTTTTCATTTTAGTACCGACTTGGTACCAAAGTACCGGTACTTTTGACAACACTACATAATACTTGTGTATTTAGTTAGAGTATGTAGAGTATCTGTCCTAAAAGAACAGACAACTGAAATCAAATGCTACCTGTCCCGGGATGCTGTAGGTTTTTTTTCTTCCTTTAAAATGTCAAGCAGAAAATGCCTCACCTTAAACACTGCAGACAGCTTTCTAGAGTAAATGTTAGTGGCCTGTGCTTTCAAAAATATGATTCCAAGAATGGCAGACAGAAGTTGAGGGTTTATTGCACAGATTACTCACAACTGAACAGATTATTCTTCTGTTGATGTTTACCTTCAAGGGCCCATCAAAGTAAATGTGACAAAATGCAGTTTTCCATTCAGCTTCAGACCAGAGGACAAGAAGCCAGGTGGAAAAGAAGGAAATTAGTTTTTGATGAAAATGGCCAGTATCCAGACATCCATACTGTGTGTAGCTCACATTACACCATACTATTTAAAAACAAAATGTCACCCTGTGGTAAATTATGTCAGAGAGGCTTAAATGTCATTTATAGACTAGAATCTTCTTAGACTTCAGCAGCAACTAAAAGCCTGATAACATACAGAATAGGGCTGGGCAAAATGACGGTCTAAACTAGAGGTGTGAATTTTCACTGGCTTCACGATTCGATTGCAATTAAAAGGGTAACGATTCAACTACAAAATGATTCTCAATGCATCACGATGCATCTTGTCCTCACATTTTTTAATCAATACACACACTTAGTATTAAATAGATGTCGGGATTCTGGGCCGATTGGCTGCGTCCAATTGATGTGTGCGTGTTTCTGTTTGCTGCTTGGCATATCGCCTTGTGGGTTTGTTTTTTGTGCGAGTTTGACAGATGTCACATGCCGACGCGCATGTGTTGCCCTCCTCTGGCAATCAGCGCGCCGGTTCAGTTGTGTGATTGTTTGTCATTTGTCGGCGTGTATTTCTGTCTCCTTTGTGCGCTCACTTGTCGCCAGGGTTGGGAGGGTTACTTTTGAAATGTATTCCACGACAGATTACAGAATACATGCAGTAAAATGTAATTTGTAACGTATTCCGTTAGATTACTCAAGGTTAGTAACATATTCTAAATACTTTGGATTACTTCTTCAGCTCTGGTAGATTTTTTCACTTGTTTTGACTATAAAAACTCTGCCAGTACAGTAAGACAAAATACACATTATAAAAATACATTCTCTGAAAAACATGTCTTATGCAGTTTTGTTTCTAAAACAAGATCAATCTAATTGATCTTGTTTTAAGGATTTTTTGATATTTTTACAGGAAAAAAATAAAAAAATATATTATCAAGAATATGATTTTTGCCCTAATATCAAAGGTCTTACTAGAAAAAAAGAAATTATTATCCAATGTGAATTTTCTTGATAAAAATATGATCGTGCCTGGTAACATGTGCATGTAAAATGGCTATAAATAGCATTTTAGCTTAGTGTAAAGCTGACAATTTACACAAGGTTTATTTCTATTTTTTCTGCTCCAAACTTACTTCAAACTTACTTCTCTGTCTGCTCGTATGAATGTAACACATCATAAGAAAGTGTTTCACCGCTGTTCAAATGCACTTTGGATCACATCATTTATATGTATAAATGTTTTTCATCTGAAAGGACTAAATATTAAATGAAACAAATGACAATAAAATGCAAAGCAATCTCTTCAGTAATCAAAATACTTTTTGAATGTAACTGTATTCTAAATGCCAATTATTTAAATTGTAACTGTAGTGGAATACAGTTACTTATATTTTGTATTTTAAATACGTAATCCCGTTACATGTATTCCGTTACTCTCCAACCCTGCTTGTCGCTGGATTTTCTCTTTGACTTCTTAGTCTCTGCCAGTCATGCTGCTGTAAGATTGTCACAAAAATGATCTGCATCACTTCCGGGAAAGTCAAAGAACTCTGCGAGAACCAACGTCATAAAACTCTCACACAGAGGAGCATCTCCACCTGAGAAAACACACCCCACTGATTGGGGACCATAAAACGCAAATCACACTCACATCTGCTCTCTCTCTCTCACCATAGGTCACTTTAAGGACACTAAAAACTAAGTTATGACTTATCCTGTTCAGTAATGTAAAAGGTTTTCTGATCATACATGTTTGGTATCATTCAAGAGGTCTCAGTGCAACTGATAAAACGGTCTCATTCCCTTTCAGCAAAGTCAAATCACAAGTAAGATTTCAGAACTTAATAAAATACAGTATTCTATCTGGGGCATGCCCCTCTCAAGTCTCACACAGAGACCAGATGCTGTATGCAGATTAGGTGTATTCTTTGTAAACATCAAACAACCTACTCAATCAAAGGTCGACTTACAACTCCCTAAATTGTAAACCAAATCCTAAATAACATCAAACACACACATCTGAAATAACAATGGAATCGTTCGGTACTTAAGGAAGGATGGCAGAGAAGCTCAGGGAATCTGTAAATCAGATCTCCCATGCTTCATTGTTTGCATGTAGTTTTTTCTCTACCAGGTATTTCTTATTATTGATAAATGTTTGAAGGAATCTGTAAATCAGATCTCCCATGCTTCGTCGTTTGCATGTAGTTTTTTCACTACCAGGTAATTGCAATTTGTATTTCTTATGTTTGGTAAATGTTTGAATGAAATACAACTTTAAATATATTATTATGTTTGGTTCACTGATAGCTTTGAGTTTGATTTATTATTTTAATTGGATTGTTTGAATGTATTACTATTACCTGGTAAATAAATTGTTATTATGATTCATTCTGAAGGACTGTTTTCTAGTATATTTCTTGTTAACTACAAATCTATGGTCAGAGTTGTAATTAAGAGTAATTAAGCTACTTCAGAAGTAACCCATTAGTTAAGTATGTAAGAGGCTAAACGGTAAACCGAGAATCTATTATAGAACTTAGCCAAGTAGAATTAAATGGGAATACTAAATGTAGGACCGAGAACCTGTAAAACAGGACTTGATTGACTGGGGTTAAACGGTAAACCGAGAATCTATTATAGAACTTAGCCAAGTAGAATTAAATGGGAATACTAAATGTAGGACCGAGAACCTGTAAAACAGGACTTAATTGACTGGGGTTAAACGGTAAACCGAGAATCTGTAATAGAACTTAGCCAAGTAGAATTAAATGGGAATACTAAATGTAGGACCGAGAACCTGTAAAACAGGACTTAATTGACTGGGGCTAAACGGTAAACTGAGAATCTATAATAGAACTTAGCCAAATAAGACTAAACGGATAAAGCCAAGAACCTATAAGGACTTAGTCTAATACTTACTAATATCTGAAACTGATGAATTTGTAGTTAAAGGACCTGTGTCTGACCAGCACAGGACCCAAATAACATTGAAATAACAAATGCAGTCTAGAAGAGAGAATTACTAAAATTCAGAGCATAGATACATCAACGAGGTTTTTCATAATTGGAGTCAGATGAAATAAAGAAAATAATTAATGATAAGATTAATAAAAAACATGGAACTCAAATCAAATAATCAAAGTATTATTTAATGTCGCGCACGATAAGACAGAACACGCAGGAGACCTTCAGCCATGCCATTGGATACCGTCCTTGGGCCAGTGGGTGACTTCCCCCTTACACTGCTTATATAAGCAACATAGTTATTTCTCCAGGAGGGATAGTCCGCTCTCAATCTATGTTTTTTCCTACTTCAGCGATCATCCATTCCTGTATTAATTATTTTTCCCTCTCTCCTCTGCCAGCCCAGTGTCTGCCTCCTCTGTTTCCCCTCAGAACCTGTGGACCTGTTGGTGCACACCATCTTGATGTGACTTCTCACTCTCTCCAGTGAGCTGTTTTCGATGCCTGACTTGAAGGCCTTGTGTGATATTTTCCTGATCTACTGTATTACCTGCATCTGAGTCCCGCATCCATTCCTTGACAATTGTAATAAATAATGAATTTGAATTAATCAATCCCTAGCCTATAACTATAACCACAACTATCGGTTGCTGGTCCAGGATGGCTACATGATATATCTGCTTCTGTGAGAGTACAGATGTCAGCATCTCCTTTCCACACCAAAGGTGATGGTAAAGTGACAGAAATAGTGGGGTTGCTGCTTAAGAAATCAATCAAGCATTTCGTATGCACACTGTTCCGATGAGCGAGAGACCGGCAATGAGCGACAGCCAAAGAAATGGAAAGTGCAAGAGGAAAGAAAAGCACTGGGAAGCAGTAGATAAAAAAATAAGCAAGATCTTTTCACTGCATTTTGAGAGGAAAAGTTTGGTTTGACTCGTTGCAATCCATTTTGTCATTAAGTAATGTCTCTTTTAGCACCTGTTCTGTTCTTTACAGTCAGTTGTTGTTGAATAAAAACAACAAAATTAGAAAAGATCAGAAAGATGCTGCCCCGGGCGGCTGCCCATGTCCCCAATGCCTAAATCCACCACTGTGTAAAGCTGTTTTTGCAATGATAATGCATTCTTATCATGTATTTGTTATGAACAAGCCCAGACGGATTGTGCATGCTCAGAAATTGCTACATCTGTCATTCATAGTTCCAAGCATTCGCCAATCATTGCATGTTTGTTCATTAAAGGGGTCATGAAGTGCTATTTTTCATAATTTTATTGTCTTCCCTGAGGTCCAATGATAATGTTATAAAAGGTTTTTTGCACCAAAACGAATTTAGTAATATATGATCTTTTTCCACCCTGTTTTTGGCTTTCTGTCTGAAATGCTCGGTTTTGGCCTAAGCGCCTCCTTAAATTTCAACGTAAAGGCCCACTGTTATGATTGGCTAACATCACGCAGCCTCTCAAATTTAGCAAACTCAATCGGAAGAGAATGGACAAGCCCCTCAACATCATAAAAACAAAATGTCATGGTTTAAACACAACGCACATCCAACACATTGCATCAAAATATATTAAACTGTTCATCTCAAGCACAACTGTTAACACTCAGCACCATAAACTATCAAACAGTCATGACATTTGAAATATTCATGAATTTACTTATGTTTTTGTTAGGATCCAAGTGTTTTAACTGCCCCTTTCTTCAATAACAGTTCCTTTGCAAAGCTTGAATTGTATTATAACTGGTACACAAGCAATCACACAAAGTCCAAAGCACGGTGAAATGACGCACATACATACTGAAGGCGCACTGAGGCGCACACTGCCGGAAACACATCGAAACAATCAAAGACGTCCATATAGTTCATGTTTACATACACCAACAATAGGGCAGATGTGCAAAAGAACACGTCCATGATGCGTTTGTGCTCAAAACAACAAGAGGCAGCAGCTGAATGAGAGAATTGCTTCTCCCTTTCAGAGTTGTAACTTGACACTACATCTTTTAAAAGTGGCAAGATACATGGCTGCGGTCAAAGAGTCTGTGTAGTTCATGTTTATATACAAAATAATTATAAATAGTCCAGATTAGAGGTCTGCAACCCAACCCGGGCCCAACGGGACCCAAGAACCCGATGGGTTTCGGGCCGGGTTCGGGTCAGTTTTTCAAGTAGGACTTGGGGTTCAATTCGGGTTTGTATGAATGAAAAAAATACATGAGAGAGCACATGCTCTCACTCACAGACACGCGCGAAAGGATGAGTTAGGGGCCGTTAAAACCGAATGTGTTTTTGCGTGCGTCTGTTCTGTTTTCCCATTGTTTTCCTATGTAAACAAATGCTGGACTACTTTGACATTTACACCATGTCTTGATTTTTCTTTAGCGTCTCGCGCAGTACTGACAAATTTTAAACACCATGTCAAGTTAAAAAGAAATTTCACATTTTCAAAAACGCATGTTGAGACACCTGCGCTCTGTTTCATCCTTTGCGCTGCGTCTAGATTTTTTTCAGCACAGTTGTCACAAAGATTCAACATTCTAAACAAGTTCAGGCTGCATAGAGAGGACTGTTGCATTGTTTCATATAATTCCAGATTGTTCTGCACCAGGTGAAGTTTCAGTGCATAAACTGTAAGGCAGTGCTTTTTTCCCCTTTTGCTCTAGTGTGCTAAGGGGCTGCTGTGCCTTGTTAAAACTGTATGTTTACTGTTTCAGTACTGTTACGAATGTTGCTTATATGCTTACATAAAATAATTTTTTGCAACAGTACTTGCTAGGAGAAGAAATTCGATAGTAAGCGATTTCGGGTTCGGGCTTAAAATCTGCCGGTATTGTTAGGGCCGGGTAGGGTACGGGTCAGGTTCAGGTTTCATTTTAAGGCCCGTGGAGACCTCTAGTCCAGATGGGTCTACAGATTCCGTCTGGGCCTGGTTATGAATAATTTTATCTTTCGGTTTGCATCCATCAAGTTTCCAATTTTTTTTAATAAAATTAAATAATGAGATGAAGTGCCTTTCAATTATATAATATTTAATTCACTGGATTATTCAATAGAATTATTATACAATTTTAAATATCATCAATATAAAAATATTAATTTTAAATATCATAATTTGCTCATTGAATTTCCAGAAAAAAATAACTATTTTGTGATTTAAACCATTATATGCTGTTAAAAAGCTGTTATTAACTCTCTGTGGCAATGTAGTACTGCTTTAGACCACACCTCAAGACACATAAAATGGCTTACTGCTTCAAAATACTGATTTGATGGGGCATTAACGATCAAATGCCTTGGAAAACTTCATATGGTAGTTAATTCCACTGTAAGGGCCTGTGAAAACAGTCTGTGAGTGAGGCTTATGGTTGAGGGGTGTGTGGTATATATCTGCAGCATCTGTACCGAGAGGTTAATTAAAAAATATATCTGTTTCGCCTTAGGTGAGCTGTGGGTAATGAATCATTGGTGTTGTATGCGAGTTAGTGTGGGTGGTGGAATGTGTTTTATCAGAGGTGCGAGTCACAACTTATATCTGCAGGGAGTTTGCATGCAACTTTCTTTCAGAGAGGACCGGATGTCTACAGTGGGCTGGGGTATGTAATCTTGACTCACAGGTCTTGCAAAAGGTTTAAAGGACAGAATGTTCATTATGAGCCCTGAAGGCAAGCCAAAACCCCAACCCCAAAAGTGACCAACCAGAAGATTTCAGCTAAGAAAATCCAGGCTGCTTCCTTATTTAAGCATTCTGAATGTTTCTTAGAATAGGGTTCTGAATATCCCATTCATTTTCTCCAGAGTCTGCTGTCAGTGTGATTTCATCTTTCATTTAAAAAAGTTATGTACTTGTCATATTCTCGGTGAAGTACTATACTACCCATAATCCTGAAGTGAGATCCACCAATCAGAGAAGTCACTGTTACAAATATAGCAATAAACAGCAATTATCAGGTTCCAAGCAGTTTGGAAAAGTGAAGAAAATTACAAAAATTGCCAAATTTGACAGAACAGATCTGTCAGGGGCAGAGCATGTGAGCGGAGCGAGAGCAGAGCGGTGATAATTTCACCTGAGCAGAGAGTGCCTTTTTGAAGATTTTACTCCGCTCACTCAAGCCGCTCAGCGCCGCTCGCTCAGCCCAGAATGTGCTTCATGATATGCTGGTTTGGGAATCTGCTAAATAAGCAATAGGCCTGAGGGAGTTCAAACATTGTTTTAGTGAAGTTGCAAACCTTAAACATAAATGCAATGTAAAAATCAAAGCTAAGATTAAGAACGAGGAAGGAGAAGAAATCTAAAGGGAGTGAAGAGTCTGTGAGAGTTAGCAAAGATTATCTTTGGCATCTTACGCGTCACATTGACAGAAAGCACAAGGATGTTTTACACGAACATTGTATTGCAGCAAAAGGTGAGTTAGTAGGCAACACTTCCATTCGATAATAAATTAAGAGATAAGAAGTAAGGTATCTTGTTGTTTTGCAGTCATGTCAGCGCAGCTGCCAGCTAGTTGTAGGCCCGGTTCTGCTGGGTTGCGAACGTTAGAGCACCCTCAATTGAATATGTAAGCTTAATAATACTGTATATTGGCAAAGCATTTTTCCTTGAATCCCGGCAAACACACACACAAAATCCCTGCATCAAAACTAATAAACATGTATGATCTTGCAGATCAGTGTTTCCTAATTTGCAGGCACAGCATTCTGCTTTCATGTCTTCATTGTACAACTGAGCATTTGATTAGTAAAGATTTCCGCTCTTGCGTAGAGAATTTCATAGCAGAATTATCTCACTTAAACGACCGCCTGTTGCTTTCAATTTCTATTTCGGGATAAAGTGGCACATAACTGCTGGTCAGTTTCCCAAAGCTAAATCCACACCTTAACGATTAGTGAAACTTAAAAAAACAAAAAATATTGACACTGGATAAGTGACTGTGGATTAGTGTTGTCAAAAGTACAGGTACTTCGGTACCAAGTCGATACTAAAATAAAAAAGATGTAACGATACCAGTGTTCCGGTAGTACCGAGCATCGACTCAATCCGGTACCAGCGCACAGTATGACTGACACATGACAGCTTTAAAATGCTCACATGCTTATTTTGAATGCGTGCTCTGTTACTCATTTAATCAAATTAAAATCGTGACATAGTATGATTTACTAAACTGCTAAAGGCTGCAAACTTACTGTGGATGAGCTGCATACTTTAAATAAATCCGACCATTCAACCATTAGAAAATCTACAGACATTGAGAATCATTCACGTTGTTTGAGAAGACAAAGCAGAGCACTAATCCACTGTGAAACATGCAGCACATGTAAACTATATATTTATATAATTAAATCACAGCATTTGCTCTTTAATCTCAACTCAACTCTATTTATATCACATTTAAAACAACAGAGTAAACAATTTAAAACATAAAATTTCAAAGTTACCACATACACAAACACCAGTAATCTAAAATACAAACACTTCAAAACTGTGTCCTACATTTCATTTGTCAGACTCAAAGGCCAGTGTAAAGAGATGAGATTTCAGACCTGACTTAAAAGTCTTCAGTGATCACACAGGGCCATGTCGTGAACTGTTTATCTGGAAAAGTGAAGCTTCCAGCAAAAAACACATCATAATAAAAACACGATTCAAAATAAATGCTAGACACTTGAAATGGAAGAAATTAAATAAAAATTTAATGAAAATATATTACAACTGTATAGTAAAATATAATATTCTCTGTAATAATATCAATAATTAATCAAAATATCACAAGCAAGACAGCTGCTGAATAAAAGTTTGGCAAAAAATGCAATGACGTTATATTTTCACTTATTAAAAGTTTTAAGAATTAATTGAATAGACACTATTTTGCTGATTAAATTGAAATTTTGGTACCGTGACAACACTACTACAGTATAATCATTCTGTTGAGACAACTGAAATACAATTATGAATTTCACTTTTACCTGTAATATTTTCCTGGTACCAGTCCATGTTTTCATTACTGCCATAAACGACTCGAAAAAACTTTAAAGTTTAAAAGATTGTGGTTTTCTGGGTCAGTTGTGTCACTCAGATCCAGTTTAAACTGAAAAGCGTGAATTTGCATGTATGTGAGTTTCCGTGCCAACACACATATGTTTTATCACTTGCAGAGGCATGTTTGATGAATTGTTTAAAGTAAATAAAGGTAATTAGAACTGAAATGGAGGCATTAATTGAAGATGTTTAATGACATATGTGCTAACAGAGAAATATTTGACTGATTATAAATGATAAGGAAGGTCTGGTAGACCTGATTGTCTAACAGCCGTTGTAAACCAGTACAAAATAAACAGCAAGGTTTTATTTACTAAAACACAACAATACAATCACATAATTTCAGATGTGTACGTTACTAAGCATTTTGTAATTGAATAAATGTCGGCATATAGCCTATACTTCACCCAGAGAGGCACCTCAGTCCATGTAGGCAAAGGGGCAGTTGCTTGGGCGTGTGTGCGTGCCTGAAAAAAATGATAGCCTACTACAGAGAAACTTCATGTTGGAGCCAGATTTGAGCGAACTTTTTTTTTATTGGTGAGTGTGAGAGCGGGGTCATGAGTGGTTGAGTGGAGCGCACGCATAGAGCAAGTTATTGAGTGGAGTGTCACACCGCTCCGCTTCGCTCACATGCTCTGGTAGGGCTGCACCATAATGGTGAAAATGATAATCCTGATTATTTAGCACAAAATTTAAATCACGATTATTAATCACGATTATTATGTCATTTGAGAACTTTTTTTTTATTATTACAGGGCTGCACAATTTATGGAAAAAAATCACTGTTGCCACTGCTTAAATATTAATTCTAAAAGAACAACAAAAAAACAACCAAACAAAAACATAATAAAAAAAAACATTTAATTACATTAAACAACAGCTCTCAAGTTGAAAAAGGTGTTAAATCTACAAACTAGTAAGTTATTCCTATTGACCAAAATTAAGCCATGTTTTGGCCATGCTTTACAGACAATAGAAAGAGTTAGACTGTATGGTGTTCACACTTGAGTCCTCTCAAGTGGGGGAGACGAAGACAAAATATATATACATATATTTATATATATATACATATGTATAAATACAATAGGGTCAGGGTCAGAAATTAAGGGGAGCTCAACGCAAAAATGCCACAAAAAATGACAAAATGCCCTCAATTGAAACAATTGTTTTCTATGAATGTATGCATACCACCGCCACCGCTCGGCATCTATCGGCGGTACCCATCTAAAACTTAGGATGCTGCTCAAATTTCTGCCGTGCCACAGAGCACAACTCAAATATTTTTCATTAACTTCTACCCAAATTATTATCAAAGGACATGTATTATTTACTCTAGCCTTGTTCATTCTTGAAGAAGGGAAAAACCTTTGTAACTTTTGTGTGTACTGTCTGCCACCTGATCCGCACTGACGTGCCAACCATGTTTGATACCCGTTTCTTGTCCTAGCCGCGACGCGCTGTGTGCGCCTTTAAAATATGCCCTTATAAAGGTAAATGCCCCTAAAAATTTAATTAGGGGGAAAATATGCCTGTTGACAAAAAAAAGTCGATTTCTGACACTGAATAGAGTTCCAGCATCTTCTGTATTGAATATTGATAGCCTTTATTTAAACCTTTTAAAACTGAAAACTCAAATATCACAATTTATACTTATAGTCTGCCGTGAACACCGCTGCTTTTCTGCTGGATGAGCTAAATACATTTTATGCTCGTTTCGAGGGAAATAACACCGCCCTCACGGAGAGAGCTCTCGCGGCCGAAGCTACAGAGGTTAGTTCATTCTCCGTTTCTGTAGCAGATGTAACCCAATCCTTCCGACGGGTGAATATCCGTAAAGCCGCGGGTCCAGACGGCATTCCGGGTCGCGTCATCAGAGCGTGCATGAACCAACTGGCTGGTGTTTTTATGGACATTTTCAACCTTTCCCTCTCCTAGTCTGTGGTCCTCACATGCTTTAAAACATCCACCACTGTGCCTGTACCAAAGCAATCCAAAATCACATGCTTAAATGACTGGCGTCCTGTTGCTCTGAGCTCCATCATCAGCAAATGCTTTGAGAGGCTAATCAGAGATTACATCTGCTCTGTGCTGCCTCACTCACTGGACTCACTGCAGTTTGCATACCGCAACAACCGCTCCACTGATGATACCATTGCATCTACAATACACACTGAAAAACAAAGCCGTCGTGTTATCCGGTCCAAAGAGGAAAAGGACCATCCAAGTTGTTATTTGCATCAGGTCCAAAAGCCAGTGTCTGTATGGGCCAGGGGTGTGTCAGTGCCTATGGCATGGGTAACTTGCACATCTTTGAGAACACCATGAATGAAGACAGATATGTACAAATTTTGGAGCAAAATATACTGCCATCCAGCACCGTCTTTTCCAGGAACGTCCCTGTATTTTCCAGCAGGACAACCTCAAACCACATACTGCCAGGATGTCAAGTGCATGGCTGTGTAACCAGAGAGTGTGGGTGCTAGACTGGCCTGCCTGCAGTCCTGACCTGTCTCCAATTGAGAATGTGTGGTGCATTATGAAGCACACCATACGGCAATGAAGACCTCATACAATTGTGCAGCTAAAGATCTTTTTGTTTTTAGTAGCATTTTTCATACTGTCCCAACTTTTTCGGAATTGGGGTTGTATATGTAGGAAATCATGAGCACTCACATGAGATGAAGACTCATATCAGTAACCTTATAAAATCTGTTTTATTCTACATGGAGAGGGTCCGCACATGGGGGCTGCCATGTTAGAATCACATGACCAGCTGAATACTACTCACTTAATCTCAGTAACCGTCATGTTATTTGACACTTTCACTCATTGATTAAAGTAATCATGGCTGACTGTTAATACTACATTTCTATAATGACATCTGAAACTGAAAACTGTTGATTTTGAATGATGCTGCATCCACACCACTAGGTGTTAGTGTAAGTCCAAGACGACAAATTCAAAAAATGACTGAGTGCTCCTTTAAGGTGCATTGTTCATATTGTGCGCGTTCCATTCCGAAGGGCTCATCCCTATGCCCTAATCCCTTCAGAGGGTTTGCCCTCCAGTGTGAGAGCTTCAGAGGGTTGAAGGGTGTAGGGCTCAAAAATATCAGTAATTCAGAATGCACTTCAGTGTCATCTATCCATGCCAAAGGAGCCGCTGCCATTGCACAAAGGCTGATGCTAATGAATTTCACCTGCACCTGATCAAAAATATTTACACATGATTTTGCATCACTAACTGCTTTCAGAATAGAAATTGAAAATAAATTATTTAAATCTTTATGACTATTTAAACTTCGTGTTTAAATTTTTTTTTTTTTATTTTAATAAAAAAGAAAACAATAAAATAAATAAATAAATAAATAAAATGGCACTTTTTATTATTCTTTTATTTAAACTCCTTTAGAATAACTGATCCAGTGAATTTACATTAAAATGCCACAAGTTCAAACAAAAAGACAGGGGTTTAAAATCATTTTTAAAAATTCATTATAATAATTACAAACTTTTATAGACTATGGAGATGAAGGGATGTCACATGTTTTTGTTTATACACTAAATTACACTTGTCAAATCTCCATATTTGTGACGTATGCTCCGGTTCCAGTCCACTTGGCAGCGAAGTGTCCATCTGTTGAACCCTACAGAAAAGCCCATTTCAAAGGGCTCTTCGAAGCAGCTATTTATGAGCCCTTCGGTTTGAAACGACCCTACAACATTGTGGCCACAATCGTTCCCACTTCGAAGTGCCCTTCGGAGGCGGATTTATCCCGTTTGGAACGCAGGGATTGTTAGAAGTTAAATATTTAGTTATAGCTAAATTTAGACTAAAAAAAGACATTTTCCTTACTGTAATTTAACTATATGCTATACTGTCAAAAATAATTTTTGAATTCTTTTAAGATTTATGAAATTGAATTTAGCAAAAACTAAAAAAACGAATAATTTATAATGACTACTGCCCAGTTCAGATATGCATTTGATTAAGTAATTGGTTGCTTTTGTATTTTAATGTAATCCTAAACAATACCTGCTGAAAAATATGTATTGGTGTTTCTTCCAATACTGTCTGATTTCTGCTACAGTATCACTGCATATTTCCTGTACAGCCAAAACATTTTGTAAACCCTATTTATTACTTTACAAATAAACAATATTAGTAGTAGTAGTATTAAACACATAGTAGGCTTACTGTTGCGCTGCACTTAAAGCTGCACTACAGAAGATTTTTTGGTTAGAAATGAACAAATTGCCATTACTGATTGAGTACATAAAAATATCAGTGTTCAAAACTATGACCTTGCCTTACCCCGATTCACTATAATGAGCCTACAAAAACGATTTGTATTTTGAGCTGTCGAGTCGGATTTGACACAAAATTGCAGGCTTATGTCAGTCATCCTTGCGTCTTGACATCATGTCCATAAACACAGAAAAGAAGAACCAGCTGTCTCGTGTTCTGGCTGGAGAAACTACATTCAGTTCAGAATCACACAGTTCAGGACAGCATCGCAGAAGTCTGGATGGATGTTTATCTGTTAACTTTTTGGCAAAGTTGTTTTCTTGCTACAGTGCTTGGATATGTTTTCTGGTAGGGTTGTTGAAGCTTATATTGGTTGTCACGCTTTTATGAATCGAACGTTACTCGTGTGTTAACCGATTACGATGTATCTATGTTTTCCAGTTAAATTACTGTAACATGTTTACTAATATTCATGACCTCTGAGTATTTAATAACATTAATGTAGTTTGGAGATTCCCTTAGACTGTGTGTGTGTGTGTGTGTGTGTGTGTGTCTTGCTGTTTTCTTATTTCGTTTACCCCTACTAGTCTGTTTAAAAGGCACTATAGGTACAAGTTAGGCTACTACAAGAAAGTTCCCCATGAAATGTATAATCATCTCAAGTTGTTTATATTGTATAGATTTCATAGCACTCCACACTAACTCTATCTCAGATGTACAGTAGATGCTTGAAAGTTCTGTTTGCTTAAAACTTTCATTGAGAATGGCATCAGAGGATCATTTTAACTGATGAGAAACATATTAAAACTACCGTGAACTAGCCTACACACAGAAACTTGAAGTTCTTCCTGAAGTGTTATGCAAAAATAAAAGCCAGAGGGTTTTAAAGTAAAAAAAAGAAAATGTAAAATTTAAAAATAAAATAAAAAGATCTTTTATTACTGTATAAAATATATAATTATTATTTTTATTAATAACAATAATAAAAAATTATTGTATATTACAAATAATTATCATATTTAAATTGACTGAGTAATGTGATATCCTCTCACAACTAAAATGAACACAAAAGAGATCAACTAAACAATCCATTCCACATACAATGTGAAGAAAAAGTGTCAGTAGAGCTGGCTTCATGTTCACTGAAGATTTCATTAGTTAATTACTGTTCATTTTGCTGCTGCATTACCAGTTAACAAAGGTTTTCTGAATAGGCTACACATTTAAATGATCCTTCAAAATACATAAACACACAGGGGGAAAACACATGTGAAATTCTCTCTAATCAGAGTTGAACACAGCAGTGAAATGACTCTGTCCCCTACAGCCTCTCAAACACGACATAACACTCAAAGAATGACCAAATAAACACACTTACCTCTGCTGATGTGTATATTATTCCCAAGGCATTTCCAAAGAAAAACGAAGCACTTGAGCAACATTAACCTCATACTGTGATTTACACACAGCACACTAGCTCTATGGGCCCCATCACTGGACAAAACCATTCTGCGTACCTCATCTGAAAAGTGCTGACTTTGGGATAAAACACTCTCAATTCAGCTATTGTCCATCCAAAGCACTGAGCGTGGAGTATTATCATGCTCTCTGCTCTACTATGATGTCAGAGCTTGCTCATTCATGCATTTATAAAGTACACAAACTGCTTCAAAAACAAGCATGAAAATGGCCACACTTTAAAGGAATAGTGCACCCAAAAATGATCATTTACTGTCCCTTATGTTGTCTCAAACTCGTAAGACTTTCTTCCTTCCGTGGAACACAAACAAAGATACTTTAATAGAGATATGATGTCTGTTTGTCCATAAAATGCAAGTGAATGGTGACCAAATTTCCAAGCTCTAAAAAGCACTAGAAGGCCCTATAAAGTTATGTAACTCCTTTTTCACTATAAATCTTGACATCTGCAGTCTCCTTGCTGATCATGATTTCAGTCTCGATTACACTTCTTTACACTATCTAGCAAGCATGCGTCAAGCACTAGGAAGTGTAATCAAGCTTGAAATCATGATCATGCCTAGAGACTGCAATGGCAAGGTGTAAAGTGAAAAAGGAGTTAGCCTATATTTTAGTCTGTTCTCACCCAAAATTGTTTAGATTGCTTAAGAAGAAATGGATTAAACCACGGAGTAAACATTTTAACGCTTTTATACATATTTAAATAATTAAAATAAAAGATGACTAACTAATTTCTTGCAAGTTCTTTGAGACAAAGTATAAAGTAAATATATTTGATTATATTTTAATGTTTGTTTTAATGTACCATGTCCTATGATTAATCGCAATTAATCACAGAAAACGATTAATTAATTACAACTTTTGAATCGATTCACAGCCCTAATATGGTTACATTAGTTAATGCATTAGCTATTAGGGATGTGTGAGACTAGTCGACTTATTGGTTCTGATGCTGTTTGTCGGTCAGTATTTTGCTCCATTAAACTGTTCAACATTTTTACACATTTACGTTTGGCTTTATATTTTTACAAAGGCTGCACTTAAATTACTGTCATGTAAATGTACATTTAATTAGTAAAAAAGTGGATATCTGGTTAGGGTTTCACCAGCTGTGGGTAAGTTCTCACATAAGTTAGGACATAAAGTTCACACTAAGGGCTTAGTAACTACTAGTTAGTTTGTAACTAAGTCAGTGCTTAATTTGGTTGAACCACCTGTTCTTAAGGCAAGACTTTACTAGTAGGTCGTAAGCTCTCCGTAAAGTAATGCGTAGTCGCATAATATGACGTTTACATTAATTGATCCAATAAGCAGCCTTCTCATTTTACACAGAAGTATAAAAGTCGTGAATTTCAGTTTGATCTTGTTACGGTTGATGGTCAAACCTTGTTTGCTCACGTAACTGTCAGCTGTAATAATTTATATCCCCATTAAAATACGATACGTAATAAAACAAGATTTCATTAATGGTATATTTAGCCTATGTAAATAACAATATTTAATAACTGTATCTAAAATGAATAAGGGACAATAAATAAATAATTACTTACACAACAGCCTGGAAAAATAGACATTTATTCATTTTAATACTTCATAAATTTTGTATATGTTGAAACTTGACAGCGTACACAGGAAAGTGCACCGTTAGAACGGTTTCATGCTGAAGAAGTAAGTTTTTTACATAATGTATTCTCCCGTAAATGTAAACGAGTATAAATGCCAACATCATCATATATGTCGAAAGGACTGAAGCCTTTCGACATATATGGAAATCTATGGAAAAGCGGATTTTCTTAAATGTTGGCTTGCAAGTCGCTATGGATGTTTTCACATTTAAAAGAATGCGTGTCATGTTCTATATTTAATTTACAATGATCATGATGCAAGGCAAGCACCTTGCAGATAAATGCTCCTTTTCAGTGAAATTTAGTGTCAAATTTGGCTGTTGTTGGAATAGATTAAGTATTTTAAATGGGTTGCATAAACACACAGTGTTTTTTTGACTGTTTTCTGAGGGTTTCTTATTTTTTAGACTAGTCGACTCCAAAATGTACATTTGAACTTCAGTGAAATTAGTCGTTACGCACGTCACTATTAGCTATAATTATCTAACAAAGACCAATAATTTTTACAGCATTTATTAATCTTTTTTTGGGGGGGGGGGGGATTTTCTCCCCTTTTCTCCCCAGTTTGGCATGCCCAATTCCCAGCATTTATTATTAATTTTAGTTATTGTTAAATTATAAATATACTACTGCCCGTATGTTCTGGTATCAAATTTTCATATTGTGATAATTGCTGATGATTTTATCTTGGTATACAGTTTTATTGCAGTATTATAGCTATTAAATTACAAAACAAGTTGAAAGATAAACTTTAATGTTGTTCTTTAATATCAAGTTTAATTACTTTTTTTAAACACCAAGTTGGCTTTTTAAATAAAAAAATCACAAAGAAGCTTTGAAAAGAACCTTGAACATTTAAGGAAATAAATTGATTTAAATAAATAAACAAAAAATAAAATACATATTTAATCACGTGGTCACTATGTCTTCAAAAATCCCCCACTTCCGACCCTTTTAGAAGGGCCATAAAGGGTCGGAAGCGTGCCTCTTTCAGCCATGCTTCTCGACCATGTTGTTTTTATTTACATTCTCTCCATAAAATATAAAAAAAAATATATTTATATGGTTGCTATCTTTCTTGGCCAGGTCTCTCTTGTAAAAGAGATTAAAAAATCTCAATGGGACAAACCTGGTTTAATAAAGGTTAAATAAAAAAATTATCATTATTTTTATTTAAATAAAAAAAAAAAAAAACACGTGTTTATTTTTCAACACATTCATCATGATTTTTTTTTTTTTTTTTTGGTGCTTTAAAGCAAGAAATATTTCAGATATGTTTCACCAAATGGAGTTCTGAGGAAAAATAACTTTGGCCATAAAGCATTCCATAAGCATTCCACTCAGGTAAAGAAGACGCATGACTCGTGACAGATGTTTGCAATATATAATTTCAATATATTTCATTTGAAACACTCACATCACTTACATCAGTAAGGGTCATAAGCGAGTGATATCAATCTTACGATTTAACTTAACCCTTGTGCGACCTTTCAGGACATTTTTATCTTTTTCATTTTTGTTTTTTCAATCATTTTGGCTGTTAATGCCAATGGCATACATTTTATGTGTATTTTTGGGGGAATTTTGATATGTTAATCTCAGTTCCTATAATACATCTATATTACACTGTGTACATAAAATAGTTACACTCAGGACATTAAGGAAAAAAATGCCCCCATTGAAACCAATTGCAACTGCAATAATTGATCCCAGTGCCATTAAATCATAAAATCATGAATCATGATGCTATATGCTTTCATTCTGGAGCCTTGGCTTTTTTTTTTATATTTTCCACCAGATGGCGCCAATTTTCTCATGTTTAGCCTATGGAGCAAATACATGATTTTTCCCTATTTTCTGTTTGCTGTATTATAGAGCACTGCAGACCAATTGAATAAATGATGCAGCTAAAATTGTGTGGGTGTGTTGGTATGGATGTCAGTGTGTGTTTTGTATGAGTGTCTTGAAATTTGAAATTTGTGTGTGTGTGTGTGTGTGTGTGTTTAAAAAACAACAGCGATATTATTTAAACAAACTGGCATTTAAAGGGTTAAAATCCTGAAAATGAATGAATATTTGGTAGTTATGATCAGGACTGATGTTGGTTAAATAGCTAAATCAGTGAAAGTGGAAAATAATATGAATATATAATATTTTATGGCAGTTTTTTTGACGCTGACATTTTTGTCCTCTAATGTACTGAGTACAAGTTTTTTTTTTTTTTTTTATCTGACACTGCACAAAAAATAATAATGCATCAAAATCAATGTTGTTGCTAATCATTGACATATCCCAGACTGTGATAATCCCAAAAACAATTCCCCTTAACATTTAGTATATGGAAAATAATTCATTTTTTGCGTTTTTTTTTTTTTTCATAAAAAAACAACAGTGGCATTATGTAAACAAACTGGCATTTAAAAGGTTAAAATCCTGAAAATGAATGAATATTTAGTAGTTATGATCAGGACTGATGTTGGTTAAAAAAATTAACTAATTGAAAGTGGAAAATAGTATTAATATATCATATTATTATGGCAGTTTTTTAACGTGGACATTTTTGTCCTCTAAGGACCTCTGAGTAACTTTTTTTATTGACACACAAGGGTAAAACCATCATCTGGTAACTTCATAAGGTTTGTATGCATTGGGTCTGAATCATCCAACAACTGTTCTTACATTTAAATTTTTGTATTATATTATGTTGCAGTTCCTAAAAGGAAAGTATAGCAAATAGCAAGTATAGTAAATAACTGCACGCTTTTAGCGCTTGGCAAGTGTAAATTTTGATCACTGGTTTGTGACTCTTGACATGTTGATGAAAATTAAGCTACAGTGCGTTCAGAAAATCTAAACAATTTGATTAATAGGTTATTAAAAAAATTTTTAGATTTTCATACTATATTCACAGCTTTATATGCACTATATGCTTCTCACATAAAATGTGCATTTGCGCAGTGCAATTGAGTCCTGGTTTCCGCATGAGCATGGCGCGAGCCATCAATAAACATCTTGAACAAGTAATCCACTCTGCCCTATCCTACTTTATCTCTGGAGCGCACGTGTTAACCGGGCTTCCCCTGACATAGTGGCGAAAACCACAAAACTTATGTAACCTGTTTGACTTCCACTGAGAATTTTCTAGTTTATAGCACTATGGAGGAGGTCAAAACTTACATATAGTTAATGACCTTAATGAACAAATATAATACAAGAGGCATACTGTTTTTTCCCAAATTAAAAGTTTATATGTATACAGCATAGAGTTGCATAGCAAAGAGATGCATAGATCTTGAGGTTATCTTCTTCACGGAGTGCGTCTAGACATCTGAGCAGCTACTTCCCGGGTCCTAGTGCCTTCCGCATGTAACCTCTGTCAGTGTCTGGGTTTCTATCTAACTTGTGCGCATTTTGAAATTGCACATAAGAAATCCTTTATCAAAACGCTTGGCATGCGAATAAACTCTCAAAATTCGCTTTAAATTTAATGCGCTTGGAGGATGTATATTTTGCAGAGTTTCGTGTTAGTTTATTCGCAAAACAATGACGTGTTTTGACCATTCGTGCATGTGTTATGAGTGTGCGAAAGCTTGATGTCTGGCCCAACGAAAAGTCAGACCTTGGCACACAATTCTTTGAACAATCAGAAGTGTTTAACCAACAGCTGGTCGTTAAAGTGGGTTCTCATTTATCCGTCAGAACAGTTGAGTGCAAGTGCTCACAGGAATGCGGAGGCTGGCGGCATGTGGGCATCGCAGCCTTTTCGGCCCTCATTATATCAGATATTACACTTATTCTGAGGCGTCTCCTAAGCATTTCATAAAACGAGATACAATCCTGCAATTAAAACTCTCAAAGCAAGGAGATCATTCAGCTGCTCCCTCAAGACAATGCGCATGACATAGTAAATGGAACCGTACAACATTTCATATTTTCTTTAGTCAAATTTTTAGAAATGTGCTTAATGCGAAACATTTAGATGGAAACCCAGCTGGAGCGACTTAAACAGAGATGTGACTTATCTGTGTTTTTTTACTCTCAACAACACAATTTTGACCAGGTGAGGTTTATTTTCAGGTGCGACTTTATTTCCGGAAAATACAGTAGTCCATTAAATATAACGTGTCAATTAAATTACATTTGATTTCGCATAGCATCTTGAAGTAAAACATTCTGTGTCAAATTCAAAAGGTTCCAAATGATTACATGATAAAGACTAACTCAAATCCAATGTCAACATGAAATGGAATTAAGTAATTGTGTTCCATATTAATTAATTGCAATTATGTAATAAACCTCGAATGTGCATGTGGACATTTTTGACCCAGGAAAAACACTGGTTATCTCAAATTTGTTTCACAGTATTTTGAAGTGTCCTCTTACAATTTTGAACATGCTAATTATTGTAATATACTGTATTACTGAATACCATCACGTTGAGTTCTGATTCAGGCTGAAGCACCATCGGTCTGACTAACTCCGACCCCCCCCATCTCTGGAGGGGAGACGCTACCCATCCGGTGGTCCACCCCGCCTCCTGTGAACCTGGGAGAGAGATGAGGGGAGGCATGGGGAGAGGAAAAGGGCGAGCAGAGACACAGAGAGAGAGAGAGAGAGGAGAGAGAGAGAAGAACTTGCTCACCGGCTCCCGGACCCGCTGTCGCCTCAACCGCTCCTCCGCCCTCTGGCAGACGCCAGCTTGCCCCTCCCCTGGTGGATGGCAGCGAGTCCTCCAGCCCCTGGCAAACAGAACTGCTCCTCCCCGTCTTTGGCGGATGGCAGCAGTTCCTCCGTCTCCCGGCGGCTGGCAGCGACCCCTCTGTCCCCTGGCAGAGGCCGCGGCTGCTCCCCTGGTGGATGGCAGCGGTGAGGACTCTGGGACGGTGCATCCCTCCTCCCTCCCGGGTTTCGGCACCACTGTACCAGTTAAAGGACGGGCAAGGAGGAGGTGGGAACCGGCTGAACAGTAAACATAAAGTTGAATGGTAAACCTCAACTTAAAACAATATAAAACAAACATGAACACAGACACATACAACGTGGCCGTGTGCATCTCTCTCTCGAACTGTCGTCTCCATCTCCCCTTTATCTTGCTCTCCCAATGATCAGCTGATTAATTGCCGGCCGTGCACCCTCACGCCCTCCTCCTCGTCACACAGAGATTAATATGTTCTGAAAATAAATTGTTCTTTGCTAGTTCATGTTAACTATTGCATTAACTGTTAACGTTAAAAACTCGTTTAGTGTCACATAAGTTTTTCAGTTAAAAAACGTTTTCAGTTCAAAGCAGAAGATATCCAAACTTTTCTTAAAAAAACGCTGATGATGTAGGAACATATTACACGCCACAGAATGAATTCCTCTGCTTGATTACTTATGGTTGGCCTCAAGGAAAAAGACTCTCCATAAACCATCCGCAAACTAAAATAGCCTTATGAAAACACAGGCTACAGTAGCAGTAAAAGAGGGGAGAATTATCTGTTTATACTCCTGTGAAATTCTCCAAAGACTAAGTGCTTATCATCTAATAGGGCAGCATCATCACCTCAACAACTGCACAACTGACTGCTTCATTACAACACAATCACATTGTACGGCTGTACACACTCGATCCAGAGCCACAGATCATCTGTAACCTCAACTACACTCTTTACTCAAGGCCAAGAAAATGGCTGACATTACAGCAAGAATCTAATTTTACCACAGAGTAAAATACCACACAATTTTCAATGAAGAAAAGATAAAACCAACACTACTCAGCTGGCTATCCTCTTAAATATACTCTACTTTGAGTAGGCAGTACAGTCGGAGTATTTTACCAACACAAAAAGATTGAAACAGTAAACTGTAATATAAAGACACACCACACCTATTTTGAGTTGCTGTGCCTTTATACTCAAAGAACACTCTTGTGACTTGGATAAAACATGACAATAGCACAGCACAGAGAATAATATAATGAATATCTGACACACCTGGCATCATTGATTCAAAAAGCATGCAAGGACCTTAATAAGATACTCTAATTCACCCAAAATATCCTTGTGGCATTGAAATCCCACATGACTTTGTTTCCTCCATGGATAACAAAAGGGAAAAGAATAAGTCTTCATTGCAATGGCAAATCTCATCCTTTGGATGAGACATTAAACAGAGGTCCTGACTCTCTGTGGTCACTAAAAATCCCAGGGCACTTCTTGCAAACAGTAGGGGTGTAACCCCGGTGTCCTGGCCAGATTCCCCCCATTGGCCCTTATCAATCATAGCCTCCTAATAATCCCCATACATGAATTGGCAATATAACTGTACTCTCTCCTCTCCATCAACAGCTGGTGTATGGTGAGCGTACTGGTGCACTATGGCTGCCGTCACATCATTCAGGTGGATGCTGCACACTGGTGGTGGGTGAGGAGAGTTCCCTGTTCAGTATGTGAAGAACTTTTAGTGTAGTGTCAGAAAAGCACTATATAAATATAACATTCATTCATTCATTCATTCAAATAAAATAATTTTGATACATAGGTCAATGGTAAGATGATCATTTGTTTTTTTTTTGTTTTTTCTGACCAGATTAAATTATTTAAAAATACATTGAAAATGCAATGATGAACATGTGTTCAATTATGGAGTTCAAAGTCATTTTTAGATTTTTTCTGGGGCTTAAATAAAAAATGTCATGTGGTGTGGTTGTCCAGACACAGAACAAAAAGTCTCATTAAAGCTGATATTCTTGAAAAAGAAATGTTGGCATGAGTTGTGCTGAATAATCCTTTACTATTATTTGTTATTTCATATACTGTATAAGTAGTGAAACAATTTTATTTTAAAATATGATTAAAGTCATGTGGTGCAACCATCATTTAGGTAGCCATTTTGTTGTCATGTGACAAAAAAAAAAAAACCCCTATAAAACAGAGAACACCCCTTTAGACTCTCATGACTGTTTGTGAAGTTTATATTTAAGCAATATCACACGAGCAAGAGTGCAATATGTCCCTACATCAGCACTGCTGTGATTCGGTCGCAGGCACGAGGCCAAAGGTCGACTGCCGTAGGAAATCACAGCAGTGCTGATTTAGGGTCATATAGCACGATTGCGAGTGTGATATTGCTTATATACAACAGTTCAATGAACAAGTAAATTTTAAAAAATTAGGAAAAACTGAGTACGGTCATAAAAACGCATTTGTGCATGGAACTACTTTCTTATGCGATGGATCAGAATCTGCCGTTGCTGGTTCAGTCCAAATGATGCGTCCAAGCCTCCGTTAATAATTCAAAAATTTCACTTCAGAAATAGTATAACGACTCGTGCTGTTTCTAACAAGTTATTGGATAAACAAGGATGGATGGATGTGTGTGTGTGAGAGAGAGAGAGAGAGAGAGAGAGAGAGAGAGAGAGAGAGAGAGAGATGGAGCATGTGCGATCGCCTGTTGCCACTCCCAAGCAGAGATGCTGTCAGCTTTCTGAAGATCAGCTTTCTCAGTGGTAAAATAGCCATCCAAGCAGGGGTATTTCTCCCTATTTCGCGGTAGCCGGTGCGCAAGAGTCATTCACTACAGAAACCAAATTTGTCCTCCGCCATTTTAAACAGTGTGTATCCAATGTGGAAACTCCGGTAAGAGGTAAGCGCCTTGAGTTATGTAATCAATCAGTCTGTTGAGTCTCTCAGCTTTGATGAGCTGTAATGCTGAAGTTGTTCGTTTAAAGCTGTTTAAAGCTATTGCCTAGCTTTAGTAGTGTAGTAGCGATCACAGAGGGCTGTTGTATGTAAACAGTGGCTGACGTGGATTCACCTCACATCACCAACTGGCTCATATTACACACAAAAATGATCTTTTGCCACCACCTGCTGGCTAACATATGTAATGTAAAAAAAAAAAAAAAGAGACAAACAGTAGGTCTAAACACATCTGTGCTGCTCTTCCACTTTAGTTTAGAATGGCACGAACACAAGCGGAGTGATACACACACAGTGAAGCGTCTGAGTGCTGATGGTGTCAGACCATCAGTGCTCATGGAACGCTGTGTGTGTATATATATATATATATATATATTATTCTTTTATTTTTTTGTTGTTGTTGAAAGGCACATTTTGTTCAGGGCAACCCTGAGAAAACTTCTTTATGTTCTTCACTCAAAAATTCATGATATTTGTACAAAATATGTTTCACCTTGAACATTTTTTTATTAATGATTAAGTATCATACTTTATACAATACCATTTACTTTATGGTTACACCACTTGGTATTAAAACATTTTCAACTAGATTTTTAAAGATTTCTCATTTTTATCACCTCAGACAACCTTATTTGTCATGAAAAACACCTCACAGCTTTGTACAAAATATCAAACAAAGAAGCTGTTGTTTTGATCTCTGCTGTACAGCAGTTGCAGGAATTCTTAAAAAATCAAGATATCAGCTGTTGAGTACTGCAGAAATGTGTGTCATGAGGAAAGAGATGAAAAGACCAAAAGGAGGACTAAAAAGATTGTCCTGGTTTAGAAAGAGGGGAACCTTTTGGCATTTTGCTTATCAGTGATATTTTATGTAGTCATGATAACGTGTGTCCACGTGTGTTTATCAAACTAATTAAATCCTTCTGTGACATATAACAAGGACAAAGACTTTTAATTAACTCCTCGCTCTGCTCAGAGAGATAATTAATTAAAGTGGATATGACCTTGCCTGTCTATATATAGCCGGAAATAACACTTCCATCAAAGGAACACTACCATCAAAAGTTTGGACATATTTGACAAAATTTATAGGCACTTTTCCTTCATCAGGCCAAACGGTTCTCGCATCAAAACCGTTACGGTTTCTTTTTCCACTGTTGCGCTTAATTGTACATAACAAATACATAAGTTGGTGACAGCATGAGAGGTAAACATTGGAGCGAGTGTGCTATGGAGGATGATCACACATTCCAGTTTTTAGGACTGCTTTTCCCCCGTTTATTTGCTCTGCTAAAGCTCAGAAAAAAGCTCAGGAAAGACACAGCCCATGTCACAAAAAGAAAATGTCGAGAAGTTTATCGCCATATAGTGAGGGGTTGTGTATGCCACCAGACACGGACACTCAGAAAGGTAAAAGTTCCCAGACTAGCTAAAAAACACATTTATTGACAAAATACGAGTAATATAATGATATATTATACAAGCTTTAATAACCTAGTTAGCGTAATCTACCTCCCTAACGAAAAAGGAGTGCAGAAAAATAATGTACTACACTAGTTAAACCATCATCGTAAAATCATTAAGTTTAACTTACCATAGCGAACTTTGCCAGCTACCTAAAAACAACTTAGCTACCTTGGTGTTGGCAAATTGACAATTGTGAGTCGCCACGTACTAAAACCATTCCACCAGCATGGTTGAGTGCAGTTAGCTAAGAAATCCGGGCCGAGAACGGTTTGTAATTGTACTGTGCGAACTGTGCTCAAGTAAAATTGGTACTGGAACCATTCCTTACCGCGCTCAGAACCGTTGGCCTGATGGTGGAAAAGCAGTTAATGTTTCTCATGATCTTAAAAATCTTGTGGTCTAAAGGCTTATGCTTAAAAGCTTGAAATTTGCTTCAGACAACAAATTGTGCCTATGTATGATTTCTTTACATTACAAACATTTTTTCTTTTTTTCTTTTACAGTAGATTTAGATGAGTTGGAGTAGATTGTGAAGGAAAAGCAGCCGACCCAAAAAAAGAAAAATTACAAATGAGATCTTTGTCTCAATTGTTTCTCCTAGACAGTAATGAGATTAAATGGAGAGCAAATGAAAACAGACACCAAAAATCTCACGTCTCAGAGATCTCATCAACATCTTAAACTGTGACCTTGCCTGCCTATTTCCCAAGAAACTAAAGTCTGCAATCAAAAGTTAATGAACTTAATATGAACGCCAACATTTCTCAACATATGCTTTCCAACTATCTGAGCTATGCCATCCACATTCATTTTTCACTCTATACTCTTACTGTACACTGAAAAAGTTTTAGTAACGGAAAAAGAAAGTAAAATGCTCCAGTGAAAAACTGTTAACTGGTTAACCTTTGTAACAAGGTTCTATATATGTTGTCAAAAAGGAAGTGGAGGATGGAAACTTCAACTCAAAAATGGGTTTTATTTTCACATTCAATAGATAAATACTGCTTTTCAGCACAGTCTTTCCAAACACATTAACATGTTGACACACACAGGACAAGCGTGCCAGTCTCTCTCTCTCCGCCTCTGCTGTTCTCTCCCTCTTCATAGCTCTCCACAGCATTTCTGCAACGAGATACAGCTGTTAATCATCAAGAGTGCTCTCAGGTGTGAACCCTTACCGCTCTTTCTCTCCGAACGAACACTCAATCACGCCCCAAACTCCACATACTCCCTCCACCCGACTCAGGCCAGGGAGCCATCCAGCCTGTCCCCCACTCCATACCCCTCCCCCATTTCTGGAGAGAAAGTCAGCAACAGCCATCTGCACCCCCGGTCTGTGGACCACCTCAAACTTAAAAGGCTGTAAGGCCAGATACCAATGGGTGATCCGTGCATTAGCATCCTTCATGCAGTGGAGCCCCTGGAGTGGTGCATGGTCAGAACAGAGGGTGAAGGCCCACCCCAACAGATAGTATCGGAGGGTAAGAATGGCCCATTTGATGGCCAGACATTCCTTCTCAATGGTGCTGTACTTAATCTCTCTCAGCGACAGCTTGCGAATAATGTACAGCACTGGTCACTCCTCCTCCTCCACTACCTGCGTGAGCACCGCCCCCAGCCCCCTGTCTGAGTGTCCGTCTGTAAAACAAATGGGAGAGAGAAATTAGGTGCATGTAAAAGCGGTCCGCCGTAAAGTGCAGCTTTTACCTGTGTAAATGCCTGTTGACACTGCTCCGTCCACTGGACTGGGTCTGGAGCTCCCTTTCTAGTGAGATCGGTCAGCAGGTTAGTGACATCCGAATAATTAGGCACAAACCTTCTATAGTAGCCAGCCAGTCCCAGGAACCATCTCACCTCCTTTTTGGTCTTGGGTCTTTGGCAGGTCGCAATCGCTGTGGTGTTATCAATTTGGAGATGCTCCTGCCAGTGACCCAAGTGGAACCCCAGATACCTTACCTCCACCTGTCCAATTGCGCACTTCTTAGGGTTTGCCGTGAGTCCCACTCATCGCAGCGACCTCAGAACAGCCCTAAGATGCTGCATATGTCGCTGCCAATTGTTACTGTATATAATAATGTCATCCAGATAGACAGCGGCATAAGCAGAGTGTGGTCTGAGGACTCGGTCCATAAGGCACTGAAACGTAGCCGGAGCCCCGAACAAACCGAAATGTAGGGTCACAAATTGGTGCAAGCCAAACAGTGTGGAGAAGGCCGTTTTTTCACAGACATCGGAGTTATTGGCGGGATCTGCCAATAACCCTTTGTCAAATCCAGTGTCGAGTAAAAGCGAGCTGTGCCCAACTGATTGAGCAACTCATCAATATGATACACTGGGTATGCGTCAAATTTAGACACCGCATTGACTTTCCAATCATCCACACAGAACCGCACTGACCCTTCACTCTTAGGGACTAGAACGACCGGGCTGGACCAATCGCTGTAGGATTCTTCTATTACTCCCATATAGAGCATTGCATCTAATTCTTCCCGAACTACTTTTTTCTTGTGCTCAGAAAGTCGGTAGGGATGACCACGTACCACTACCCCAGGCATAGTCTCGATGTGGTGCTGTAAGAGGTTTGTACAACCAGGTAGAGGTGAGAACATGTCTGCAAATTCTTTTTGCAACTTGGCAACCTCTGTAACTTGAGACGGTGAGAGGTGGTGCCCACAAGTGACCGGGGTGACATGATTGGCTTTTAAGTTCACCTCTGGCCCGAGCTCCACCCTCTCCGGAACCACCGTTGCCAACATCACAGGGCCTGCCTCCATAATTTCATGTGGTTAAGCTGGTAAATTTGACGTGCATCACCCCTATCTGTTAGTTTTACCTCATAATCGAGATCTCCAACTCGCCGTGTGACCTCAAAGGTTCCTTGCCACTTGGCAAATAATTTGGAGCTTGATGTTGGGAGTAATATAAGCACTTTGTCTCCTGGTGCAAATTCCCATAGCCGAGCTCCCCTGTCATACAGTCGGCTTTGACGTTCTTGAGCTTGGAGCAAATTCTCCAAAGAAGTGCAAAGTTGACCCAAAGTGTGGAGTTTTGCTCTAAGATCAAGAACATACTGAATTTCATTTTGACTGTTTGAAGGTCCCTCTTTCGCTTGAGATCCGGGCTCTTCGCTGGACATGGCAGAACACTGACATTCCTGTCTTGCAGGAAATCACACACAGAACGAGCAGTATGGCTGGTGGCATTGTCATGCTGGAGGGTCATGTCAGGATAAGCCTGCAGGAAGGGTACCACATGAGGGAGGAGGATGTCTTCCCTGTAACGCACAGCGTTGAGATTGCCTGCAATGACAACAAACTCAGTCCAATGATGCTGTGACACACTGCCCCAGACCATGACGGACTCTCCACCTCCAAATCGATCCAGAGTACAGGCCTTGGTGTAACGCTCATTCCTTTGACGATAAATGCAAGTCCGACCATCACCCTTGGTGAGACAAAACTGCGACTCGTCAGTGAAGAGCACTTTTTGCCAGTCCCGTCTGGACCAGCGAAGGTAGGTTTGTGCCTATAGGCGACATTGTTGCCGGTGATGTCTGGTAAGGACCTGCCTTACAAAAGGCCGACAAGCCCTCAGTCCAGCCTCTCTTAGCCTATTGCGGACAGTCTGAGCACTGATGAAGGGATTGTGTGTTCTTGGTGTAACTCGGGCAGTTGTTGTTGTCATCCTGTACTTGGCCCGCAGGTGTGATATTTGGATGTACCAATCCTGTGCAGGTGTTGTTACATGTGGTCTGTCACTGCGAGGATGATCAGCTGACCTTCCTGTCTCCCTGTAGCGTTGTCTTAGGCGTCTCACAGTACGGACATTGCAATTTATTGCCCTGTCCACATCTGCAGTCCTCATGACTCCATGCAGCATGCCTAAGGCACGTTCACACAGATGAGCATGGACCCTGGGCATCTTTCTTTTGGTGTTTTTCAGAGTCAGCAGAAAGGCCTCTTTAGTGTCCTAAGTTTTTATAACTGTGACCTTAATTGCCTACCATCTGTAAGCTGTTAGTGTCTTAACGACCATTCCACAGGTGCATGTTCATTAATGTTTATGGTTCATTGAACAAGCATGGAAAACTTTGTTTAAACCCTTTAGAATAAAGATCTGTAAAGTTATTTGTATTTTTACAAAATTATCTTTAAAATACCGTGTCCTGAAAAAGGGACGTTTCTGTTTTTGCTGAGTTTTTATGTTGTCAAGGAGGAAGTGGAGGACGGAAACTTAAACTCAAACGATGGCTTTTATTTTCACACTCAATAGATAAATATTCCTTTTCAGCACAGTCTTCCCAAACACATTAACACGTCGACACACACAGGACATGCGTGCCAGTCTTTCTCTCTCTCCGCCTCTGCTGTTCTCTCCCTCTTTATAGCTCTCTCCAGCATTTCTGCAACAAGATACAGCTGTTATTCATCAAGAGTGCTCTCAGGTATGAACCCTTACCTCTCTCTCTCTCTCTCTCTCTCTCTCTCCGGATGAACGCTCAACCATGCCCCAATCTCCACAACCTTACCACTTACGGTGGAAAAATTATATTGTATTTAAGAAGACAATAAATGTAATTTTATAGTAAAATATTGTAGAATTTTTTTTATTATGTTTAAGAAGACAATACATGTAGTAAAATATTGTTAAAATAACAGTGAAAATGGTATTTTATTGAAATATTTCTGTTACTTCTATTTTGGTATCATTTTATGTAGTGCCCTATGATGTGGGAAACGCTGAAAGAATCGCAGAATCCAGTCATAAAACGTCATGGTTACTTGCGTAACCTCCGTTCCCTGATGGAGGGAACGAGACGTTGTGTCGATGTAGTGACACTAGGGGTCACCCTTGGGAGCCCGAGACACCTCTGGTCTTTGATAAAAGGCCAATGAAAATTGGCGATTGGTATTTGCATGCCACTCCCCTGGACATACGGGTATAAAAGGAGCTGGTATACAACCACTCATTCAGGTTTTATGCTGAGGAGCTGAGACAAGGTCTGGCCATTTCAGCGGGTAGTTCAGCTTTGTGGCAGGAGGGACACAACATCTCGTTCCCTCCATCAGGGAATGGAGGTTACGCAAGTAACCATGACATTCCCTATCTGTCACTCACTCGACGTTGTGTCGATGTAGTGACACTAGAGGTCCCTATACGAAACGCCACAACTGGCTGAACTGTGTTACGTGAACTGGCGGTGTGTGGTGGGCAGACCACTGTGTGCCTCATTGCCAGCACACCAGGTCGACACGTAACCTCCCCCAACATAGTTATGAGTGTCGAACGGCCCTTTGGGGACAAGTCGACTACCCAAAAGTCGACGCGCTGGCACACTTCTGGGAAGAAAGGAACGGGGACAGGGCATGGCTTTGAGCGGCGCCGCGAGCCCAGGAACCAATCATCGAGCCGCGAGGGTGCAGGGAAGAGCGGAGGGTTCCACTCTAGCCGACGCTCGCGGCTGCCCGGGAAAGCATGTCTTCATCTCCGCGTCAGCCTGTGACTGGGCAATTGTCCCCGAAGGGAGGAGCCCAGCTGAGGCTTCTGCGTCTGACTGGACGAGCCCGCCCTCCGATTCTGTGCTCGAGAGCTCATCACTTTCGGCTCCGAATAAGAGGTCGAACTCGCCGTGAGACGAGCCGGCGGACTCATCCGGAAGCCCGATCGGGGCAGACGAGTGTGCTGGGGAATGGGAGGTCCGCGGGGGGATACCCGGCGGAGGCGGTCCCATTGGGGTCCCCAAATCGCCCCCAGTGTAGCCGCTCTGGCCTCATACCCGTGGGTAAAAGGACCGAGGCGGAGAGCCTCTGGGGTGGCTTGCTTTCTTACGAAGGCGAGCCGCGACCACATCGTTGCCATGGACATGTCCTCGCAATGAGTACATGACCATCCACGCTGTCTCCGCGTGAGCAGTGCCCAGACACGAAAGACAGTGATCGTGACTGTCAGAAGGTGAGAGATAACGAGCGCAACCAAAAAATATCACACAAAGGAAAGGCATCTTTAAAAAGATGTTCCGTGTGTGCCGCTCTTTTAGAGAAATATACTCTTTTAGAGAAATATACTCTTATTTCTGCCGAAGCGCCCAGAGGCATTCTCTGCAGTGCACCAGTGCAGAGGAGGGAGAAGCCGCTGAAATGCGCCGTCAGATCCAGCAGAGGTGAATGAACAGTCATGGGAATTCAGCTCAGTGAGCATGACCGTTCGGCTCCGAAGAGAAAATCTGAATGAGTGGTTGCATACCAGCTACTTTTATACCCGTATGTCAGGGGGAGTGACATGCAAATACCACTTGCCAATTTTCATTGGCCTTTTATCAAAGACCAGAGGTGTCTCAGGCTCCCAAGAGTGACCCCTAGTGTCACTACATCAACACAACGTCGAGTGAGTGACAGATAGGGAAATAGAATTAACTATAAAACGTGAAATGTCATGGAACTTGCAAAAGGTTGCGATTTAATTAATTAAATAAATAGTCTGCATGTGTGTGTAGTAGATGAGGGCACAGCGCTCATTCATTTTAATGTGCACAGTGCATACAGACTATACACCCATCAGCCAAAACATTAAAACCACCTGCCTAATACTGTGTAGGTCCCCCTCGTGCTGCCAAAACAGCGCCAACCAGCATCTCAGAATAGCATTCTAAGATGATATTTTTCTCACCACAATTGTACAGAGCGGTTATCCGAGTTACCGTAGACTTTGTGACAGGCTGGTTTGAGTATTTCTGTAACTGCTGATCTCCTGGGATTTTCACGCACAAGTCTCTAGAATTTACTCAGAATGGTGCCAAAAACAAAAAACATCCAGTGAGTGGCAGTTCTGTGGATGGAAATGAGAATGGCCAAGTCTATGGTAACTCAGATAACCACTCTGTACAATTGTGGTGAGAAGAACAACTGTACAGGTTGCCGCTGGTTGGCGCTGTTTTGGCGGCACGAGGGGGACCTACACAATATTAGGCAGGTGGTTTTAATGTTGTGGCTGATCGGTGTATATTCATTTAATTAAACTGCAATCTTCTGCGTTTAAATAATCGCATTGGGCCATGCTGCAACCTGCTTATCCTGAAGTGAGAAACTACACTCAAAAACACACAGAAACTGAAAGGGCTTCAAGTAGAAATATGTCACTACTGTATAGTTACATAATATTCACTGTTATAAAATACATTTATCATCAATAATAATTATTGTATATTGAAGCAAAATCTTACATCTGTGATGCTCTGTTGTGCAGCACATGATTTGACAAAATCAACAATGTTGTATTTTGGACTTTGCTGAGAGGACCTGTATAAAAGCACTTTGTTTAATAAAAAGTAAAACAATGTTATGCTGACAATGATTTTTTCAATTTTCGTTTGATTAAAGTTTTAATGAATTAATTTTTTGAGACATTCTTTTGATAAAATGTTATTAAACTGTCAAATAAGGAATTCAGAAAAAATAAAACTGAAAACAGAATTTGTGAAAAAAAAATGAATTAAAATTAAAAGTGATTTTATAAGACCCTTGTTATGTACATTGCAGTGATTTATGTTACAGTTGATGTTGTTTAGTAGTTAAGATTTATTGCATTATTTTAATGCTATACCTGCTACCCCGATGCTGTTTTGTGTTTGTGTGAGTGATACTGTACACTGTCTATACATTTATTTATTGGCCATTCCTCCTCGAGTCAGTCTTGAAGAAATTTAAGCCGTCATGTGGCCTTCTGTGTTACCACTTGTGTTGCTATGGTGTTTAACAGTACATTTAAAAGTGCAAAGCAGATTTATTGTAGATCCAGTAGGTTCATTAACACTATATATTATATTTTATATATATAGCATATATATAATTTAATAAACAGTACATACGGTACATACATAATTGTGTTATTTCAAAGTTATTTTAAAATGTGGAAAATAATAATACAGAATGAGTGTGTCCAAACTTTTGTCTGAAAGTGTAAATATAGCTCAGTAAGTACTGAAAATGTATTTTCTATGAACTAGTTTTTGTTTTACACAAAGTAAAACAAAATCAGCCTTCATATAAAATGTATCATTTGCATTCTCAAAAGCTGAAATGTAAAAGAGCAATTTATATGCTACATTATATTCTGTGTGCACTGATCTAATAGGTTCACTTCGACAACAACAACCGAGAAAACCACAAATACAATCTCAACCCAAGCTCTCAGCATTGAGGTCATATTGCAAGATCCTCAGTCCTGAAGGGTTTCCTCTATAGGTTGTCAAGATATGGATGAGAGTCAAGATAACTACATCTATCTACACAGTCACACATGGCATGCGGCCAGAAATCTTCAACAGCAACACACACTCACTCACTCATGTGGTCAGTCCTGTTTCTGAACACAAGTTAAATTTGACAGGAAACAGAAAATGAAAGCTACGCTGAAGCATTTATACTTTTTGACTGAGCGTGGAAATAACGTCAATTCAGCAACAACAAAGAAAAGTTTGTAATTTAAAGGTAAAGTGTGTAATGTATGCACCACTAGCGTCAACAAATAAAAACACAACTGTTCAGGGCTCCAGACTAAAAAAATGACTTAGGAGCCATTGGCTCCTAAACTTAAACATTAAGGAGCCAAATGGCTGTTTTTAGTCGCCAAATCACAGAATTGTTCAATTTAGATTGTTCAGAAACAAAATAAAAAGCCAAAGAAAAGTAAGTCAGCTGATAGCTCATTAATCAGAGGTTTAATAAACTGTATATATTGTTGAGAAGATAAGTTTGCATTCCCTTTTGTCTCATAAATGTTCACATCCCTTTCATAATTTATACAAACAGATTTTTTTTTTATTTAATACTGCTCTTCACAATCTACATTACAGATATTTACATATAGTATAGTATGCATATAGTAGTGTGCTGTCTTCTTGCGCATCAATGAATGTTTGCACCTTGTGTAATAGTAGTCTTTCTTTACTGTTCTCGGATGGCCCAGACATAGAGACTACAAGAGAGCAAATTTAATGAAATTCCAGATGCAGTTTATTGTGTTACTCCAATCCCAATCAATAATTACCAGAAGAAGAAAAAAAAGGTACACAATATGGAAGCCCGAAATACACATGGGACTCTTATTTTGAAATGTCTTCATTCCCAGTTGTGAGCAAACCGACGGCTGATTTGCTGAGAAAGTGAATCTGGTTCCTGAAGCTGAGCTCCTGAGTTCAAACCCCTCAGTTCTTTTCAGGTGATTCATGAAAAAGACCCGGTTCAAAAAAGTAATTTGTTCACGACTCTCTCGCGCTGGGTTTGTTGTTGTGTGTGGTGCAGCGAGCTCGTCAGAAACAGAACGGGTGAAAAGCGGCACGAGACACACTGGTGCACGCTCTAAAGATATATTCAATAACTCACAAGATGATATCTGACGAAACCACATATGAACGCACACAACCCGACTGTAGCCAACGGCGACTAGATTTTAAATTATTGTCACAATCAATTAATTTTGGTCGCATTTGCGACTATTTTAGTCGCAGTCTGGAGCCCTGCTGTTTTAGTGTTTTCAAACAGGTTTCCTGAACACTCTTACTGTCTGTCATTGGTCAAACACAGGGATGGGTATTGTCTTTAGATTTCTCAGATCGATTCCCATTTTGATTTGATTTCAATTTATTTGGGTATATTTAATTTATAATGTCATTTTGCTTACATATGAAAGAATGTCCCTCTCAGCTAATGCTGTTAATTATACACAGGACTAGAGCCCGACCGATATGGGATTTTCGACACCGATACCGATTTTAGAGAGGGAAAATTCACTGATTACAGATATGGTGGCCGATATAGTTCATTTTTGAGCTAGAATGAAAACAGACCTTTTCTATGTGGATTTTTCACCAATTTTGCACTGACATGACTATGCAAAGGTACTCAGAAGGCTGCTTTCTTAAACAAATATTTTTATCAAAGAATATTTGACATTATTATTATATATTGTCAACAAATTCTAGAAATGAACACTGAGAAAATAAAGAATAAATAAAAATACAATAAATAGCTAAATAAACATCAGTACTGTATGTTTAGTATAAGTCAATTGCTGACCATTTAAATAAAGAATAAATAAAAATACAATAAATAGCTTAATAAACATCAGTACTGTATGTTTAGTATGTCAATTGCTGACCATTAAAATAAATAAAAATACAATAAATAGCTAAATAAACACCAGTACTGTTTAGTATCAGTCAAATGCTGACCATTAAAATAAAGAATAAATAAAAATAAAATAAATAGCTAAATAAACATCAGTACTGTTTAGTATCGGTCAAATGCTGACTATATTAATACTGCCGAGTCAAGATAAACAGCGGCAGTGGTGTTACATTACATTTTGTAAATGCAACGACTGGAATTGTTCGGTTGAAGGGGGTACCAGTTAACAGTTTGGTGAATACATGTTTACACATTAGCTTCCACTCAGCTGACAAGCTTTGAAAGTAGCTACGTGCTTAGCTAGTTAGCTATAAGCTCGTTGTCACGGAGAGTAAAATACGGACGTTGTTTATTTTACTTTCCAGCATTGTGTCTCACCAAATAGGTAACAGCGTAGCATGAAATCAACACTCAGCAGACACAATCCACCACCACACCATTGTCTACTGAGCTGCAAAAAGATGCTCTGATGTTTACCTTTCAATCTGCTACATTACAGACTGCACTGACAAACTATAGCTGGCTAACAGCAAACAGACATGAGTGACATGATTGTCAGGGACAGGCATAACGTTATATTAGTAATATTGAAAAGGGAAAATGATGGGGTCATTGTTTATTAACTTTCCAGTATCTATTTCACAAACTAGTTAGCAACTTACCGACACACAGCTCAATTCCGCCACCGTTAGTTCAGCTCTGTAAACAATGGAGTCGGAGCGCGCTCTGCTGGACAAACTACGTAATGACACCAACTCTAAAGCATTGTTTTCTGCGTTATATGTTCTGAAAAAAAGTTTTCATATCGACGCATATCGGTAAACATATACACCGATACCGATATATCGGTGAAAGGCTAACATCGGCTGACCGATATATCGGTCGGACACTACACAGGACCTTCTAACGTGTTACATTACAAAAACAGTAGTGTTGGGAAATAAAAATTTAAAAAAAGAACACATTAAGCAGTCAACTATTAATAGCAGAAATTAATGTGTTAAAAAAATAACGCAATTAATGCAGTATCTGTTTTTTCCACTCCTGAAACCTTATTTGGAGGTTTGGAGATTTTGTGTTAAAGGTGCACTCAGTGGCGTGCTGACTCCAGGCAGGTCTCCTAAGCAACCAAATTGGCCCGGTTGCTAGGGAGGGTACAGTCACATGGGGTAACCTCCTGGTGGTCACGATTAGTGGTTCTCGCTCTCAATGGGGTGCGTGGTAAGCGGAGAGTAGCATGAGCCTCCACGTGCGGCGTCTCCGCGGTTTCATGCACAACAAGCCAAGTGATAAGATGCATGGATTGACTGTCTCAGAAGCGGAGGCAACTGAGACTTGTCCTCCACCACCCGGATTGAGGTGAGTAACCGCGCCACCACGAGGACCTACTAAGTAGTGGGAATTGGGCATTCCAAATTGGGAGAAAAGGGGATTAAAAAATACAATGAAAAAAAAAAGGTGCACTCAGTAACTTTTGTCTTTGTGTCATCTTGGACTTACACTGACACCTATCGGCTTGGATGCAGCATCATTTAAAATCAATACTTTTCAGTTTCAGATGTCATTGTAGAAATGTAGTATTCACAGTCAGCCATGATTACTGTAATAAATGTGTGAAAGTGTCAAATAACATGACGGTTACTGAGATTAAGTGAGTAGTATTCAGCTGGTCATGTGATTCTAACATGGCAGCCCCCATGTGCGGACCCTCTCCATGTAGAATAAAACAGCATTTATAAGGTTACTGATATGACTGGAGTCTTCATTTTAATGTGAGTGCTCATGATTTTATACCTGTTTCAAAATTACTATGAATTTATTTAGGAGTAAACTTCTTAATGAAGAAAAAAATACCGAGTGCGCCTTTAAATGGAAAAAGTAATACAGGTTTGGAATGATATGAGGGTGAGTAAATTATGACAGAATTTTAATTTTGGGTGAACTATCCCTTTTATTATTTTCAGCCCTTAGTGGCATTTGAGTGTCAATATCTGCTCCAGCTCCTCCACAATACACTGCTTTCATTTCCTTGGATTCAGGTTGTGTGAACACTGAATGGGCTGCAGCACACAAGCTGGGTCATAAAGGACACCAGAATCTGGAGTAAGGAAGAAACAAGCCACAGATAACTGTTCACATGGCACCTCAATGGAACCAAGTGACATACAATTCTATCATACGTTATATCCAGACTGTTCTTGTAGAAATCTTAACATTGCATTACAGTGATGGATCAATAATGTCAGTACTCAAGATTGCACGGGATGGCAATATATGAGGTAAAAAAAGAGTATTAGACTCCGCCCCCGACGACTTCGCATTCCCGGGATTCCTGCGCAGTCCTCACCTGCGTTTATTTACCCTCCACTCACCTTCAGCAAAGACGCATTCATACTGTCTAATACTCGCTCTCTTACTGTTAAAAGTGCACAATAGATGGAGAGTAAGATCAAGTATACAGTAACCAGTATGGAGAATCGAGGTAAAGGTGCGCGTGCTGCCTAAGGCAGTCACAGGAGACAGATAAACATAGTATTAATTTAAGATCCCCCTCCATATGCATTAATTTTCCTCTAAAACAGTTTAAACAAACAAACAAACAAAAAAAAAAACAAAAAAAAAACTTTTCCTGTCAGAAAACCCGCAGTCAATGCTCGTATTTCTTTCGCCAAACTCCTCTCATGACCAGCAGGCTGCTCAAACTTGAAGCGTTAAACTACAGCACATTTTCAGGTTAAAGAATTGAAATAACTCGCTCTCGTTACCTTTCGTGGGACTCTTTAATCTATCCGGTGTGTTGAAGTACCGGAGCTCATCGGTTCGACATATTCTCCACTTTCGAAGCTTGCTCGTTAGTTCCGCGGATCCGTTGCCATACTCCTACTGGAGCTCTAGGATACTCTCCACCCCGCGTTCCCTACACTGAGCTCCGGACAAGAGGAGTACGCATGACGTGAGCGCACCGTAGAATTTAAGACCCGCACGCCATTGGCCAGCAGAGGGTAGAGCGGGCGCGTTATTGGACGGTTGTGTTGTTGAATTGGCTAGTAGGAGAGGAGGAAAACGTTTCTGTGGTTACACAGTATACACAAGAACAGTTTTGCAACAGAGCTATTATAAAGGTAATACATTGTTTTATTTTGATTCTATTCTGGAGTGCTGTTCATATTTTAGTCACATTATTTTAGGTTCATAGAGAGATGTTATTATGTTATTATTATGTTATATACCTGTAACTAGAGTAAATTAACTCACAAAATGCAGATTTAATAACAATGCATGCCAGAATGATCTTCATGTCAACCTTGCTAGTGTTATAAACAAAACAAACACTTGATGTAAACAATTTTACTTATATGTTCCTTAGTGTTGGAAGAGCTTGTGTTTAAACATCTTTAGTGATGAACACACAATTCCATTATTCTGCATCTGAATGCTTACAGGGTTATAATTAATGTTTTAGTTAATATTCTGTACTTTGAGTGTTTTTTGCATTGAATGCCGTGTTGTCATGGCAATTCTAACAAAACACATTTAATAAGGATGATGTTGGCTAGTTGAACTGAGAAAATACAAACATTACCTCTAATAATGGTTGCAGTTAATGATATTTATCAGCGACGTGTGCCATCTCTCATTGGAAAGAACTCTATTCCTTTGTAACTATATGCATTCAGCACACATGCACACACACACACACACACACACACACACACACACACACGCATGTCGGTGCAGCTATCGTTATGACATAATGATTTTTATACTGTACAAACTATAGACTCTATCCCCTAACCCTAACCTACCCCTAAACCTAACCCTCACAAAAAACTTTCTGTATTTTTACATTTTCAATAAAACATCGTTTAGTATGTTTTTTTAAGTGATTTGAATTATGGGGACACTAGAAATGTCCTCATAAACCACATTTATAGCATAATACCGTTGAAATGACCAGTTTGTAACCTAAAAAAAGTCCTCATAAACCACTTAAACCTGCCCATACACACACACACACACACTTGTCTGAATTATTATCTCAGTACAATACAGAGGTAGAAAACACGACTGTGCATTAGGAGAGAGAGGAGGAGGAGAAATAAAGTGAGAGTGAATGGCATCATTTTTCATTGTCATGGCTTATGATAATCAACATTAACCGAAGACATCATTAATCCTCCCATAGTCTTCACTTTATTAAATTGATCCCAATATTAAAAGACATTTGATGTCGGTTTGTTACTCTGAGATGTTGTAAACACCTACCTAATTAAAAGTAATTTACCAAGGACAAAATGAAACTACCTCTGTGTATTACTATTACTCTGTGTAATGATAGATTTTGTGCAACTGCAATGAAGTTATTCTCATGAAACCAGTCAAGATAATGTCCTGGTCCTAATTTACTCCAGCATCAAAAGAAACAAATAAGAAATGTTGTTTTGCATATAGAAAATTAAGCCCATTTTTGTAGCCATTACGATTTTTCACATTGTGACAATATTTTCTTGACAGTTACGCACATATTCACCCCCCCCCCCCCCCCGTATTTATGCTGTATTTTTACAGCATTCCCTCAATAGTGCCTGAATTTGTTTCCACAGATTTTAATTTTAAAAAATCGCTGTACAACAGCATCTTTTTTACTGCAATATAGTACAAAGATGACCGGCACACTAATAAGAATCATCACTGAAAACAATAGGAATAGTATAAGTAAAACGTTACAGTTATGAGAATTGGAGGGTAAAATGTGCTTAAGTGTCCTGAAAATAATGTCACAATACAAAACATCTTAATGGTTCTAAATGTAGAGTTCATTTATTCATTTGCGAAATATAGTTTCATATTTTATTTATGTATGTATGTATTTATTTGTGGTTAAATTTGACAAGGACATTTTCATGACAGGTTTACAAGTGTAAATGTGATCTGATCTGACCCTTAAAAATTACTTTTGTGGTGTAATTTAATATCGTCATGTTGATTCTGTCACGGATCCACCAGGCTCTCTCTCTCCCTCTCCCTCACTGCCGGCACTGCGCTCACTCTCCCCTGAGTTTTAATTACATGCACCTGCATGTCATCAGAATGCCAATCATGGACTGCATAAAAACCCCGCTCATATTCTCATTCACTGTCTGTTCTCGTGGATGTTCTCACAAAGACTACAGACTCCCTTGCCATTCAATACTTACCTATTGACTTACCTTGTTATTTGTTCCCTGCATCTGAGATTAATGCTTGTTTCATCCTCTGTGTACTCCTCCAGCGAATTGACTATCCCACTGTTTGCAACGATTCCTACAAAGACCAAAAGACTGTTGTGAGTGTTCTGATCATCTGTACATTGTTAAATTACCCTGTTTGGAGTTTACTCACCTGCTGTTCGTGTCATACCTGTGTTTGGATTACCTCACCTGTTTTTTTCACCTCTCAACCATTCCCTTTGTCAATAAACCCCGCGATTAAGTCCATCCCTCTGCCTCTGAGAGTTCTCTCCATGACAGAAGAACAGACCACCAATGTGGACTCAGCGGGGGCTTCCCACCGATCACCACCACCAACGAGCACCATCTCAGAGGAGCTGGTCAACGAGCTTCATTGAGTCATCACACCACCTGGAGCCTCGAATGCCAGGTCCTCTTCTCTTTCCATATCCACACCTCCATGACCGGTTTCTCACCAGGTAAGTCCCAATGGTCAATCCATCTCCTTATTCAGGTACAGCGGAGGATTGCAGCGGATTCCTCTTGCAGTGTTCGCAGATGCTCGAGATGCAGTCTCAGTGGTTTGCGACGGATAGAGCCAAGATCGCCTACGTCATCTCTCTACTCTCCGGACGTGCACTGCAATGGGAAAACACCTTGTGGCATCAGGATGGTCCAGTCACTCAGTCATTGGATGCCTTCTTCAAACACTTCAAGGAAGTTTTTGGATTACCCGCAGGTGATTCATCGGTGAGGGAACAACTGTATCGCCTTAAACAAGGAAAGAGATCGATAACTGATTATGCCCTGCAGTTCTGTACACTAGCGGCCGTGAGTGGCTGGAATGAACTGGCCCTTCTGACGACTTACAGACAGGGACTGGAACCATGCTTGCGGCTGCAGCTAGCGGCGCACAACAATTCCATCAGCCTCAAAAGCTTTATCCAACTCTCATATGTTTCTCCCAGCGGTTGAAGACCTGCATCAGCGAACAGAATGCCCTGCGATTCCCGCCTGCACACCGTTACCCACACCCTCCAGAATCAGTGGAAGAACCTATGCAACTCGATTAATTCAGACCGTCCCCACTCGAGCGTCAGTGAAGATTACATAAGTGGTTTGTGTTTGTATTGTGGAGCTGGCGGGCATGTGATCACTGAATGTCCTGTTCGCCCTTACAACTTATGGTGAGTCAGACTGTTACCAAGCCAATGATACAGGCTCCATTGTCTACTATGGTCTCGGTGATTTGTCCACATGTCTCTCTCCCAGTCAAGGCCCTCATTGACTCCGGGGCAGCAGGCTGCTTCATCTCCGAACAACTCTGCCGCCGGCTCCAACACCCGACAATCAAATGCTCCTCCCCGATCTTCATCCACTCAGTAATCGGAAAACCTCTGGGAAAGGGAATCATCACTCAGCCAGTTAACACCGGTGGAGCAGAATTATGACATCGGTAACTGGGAGCTACTCACCATCAAGCTGGCGCTGGAGGAGTGGTGCCACTGGCTTGAGGGATCACGTCATCCGTTTCTGGTCATCACGGATCATTGCAACCTTGAGTACCTGAGAGAAGCGAAATGATTGTACCCCCGGCAGGCCCGGTGGGCCCTGTTCTTCACATGATTTAACTTCTCTGTCTCTTATCGTCCAGGGTCCAAAAACATCAAGGCGGATTCTTTATCCCGACTACATGCTTGGAACCTCCCAAGGGAAAACCTGAGTCCATTCTACCTCCCGCATTAATCATCAGTCCTATCCAGTGGGCCCTGGACGACCAAATAAAAGAGGCCATCTGAGAAGAACCAGCTCCGCCGGGATGCCCGAGGGATGCAAATAATTCCCCTCATGCCTTCGGACCTCCCTCATCACTTCTGTCCACTCCTCCCTGGGCTCTGGTCATCCTGGCTACCTTCAAACCCTCTCGCTTCTCCAAAATCAATACTGGTGGCCCCGTATGTGCCAGGAAGTTCAGCGATACATCCAAGGCTGTCCAGAGTGTACCATCTTGAAATCTCCACACTATCTTCCATCCAGTAAGCTCCTTCCTCTGCCCGTTCCTCAGTGCCCCTGGTCATACCTGGGGGTGGATTTTATAACTGACTTACCAACATCGGATTCCTTCATCTGTGTCTTAGTCGCTGTTGACAGATTCTCCAAGGCGTGTTGTCTAGTTCCCATGAAGGGCCTTCCCACCGCACTGGAGACTGCGGAAGCCTTATTCCATCATGTTTTCTGGAACTACGGCCTCCCAGAAGACATGGTGTCTGACCGCGGACCCCAGTTCATCTCACGGGTATGGAGGACCTTCTTCTCTCTCCTGAGTGTGTCAGTAAGTTTAACATCTGGATATCATCCTCAGTCTAACAGGCAGACGGAGCAGAAGATCCAAGAGATTGGCCACTTCCTGTGGACCTACTTCCACAACCACCAGGACAGCTGGAACCGTTTCCTACCCTGGGCCGAGTATGCCCAGAACTCCCTTCATCAACCAGCCACCACACTCCAGTGTGTGCTCGGTTTCCAACCCCCCCCCCCACCCCCCCTGTTTCCATAGTCAGGAGACCCTTCCAACATTCCAGCTGTGAGCCACTGGTTCGAGGAAAGCAAGAGGGTCTGGGACTCAGCTCATGTCCATCTTCAACGGGTAGCACCAGAAGAGCCAGGCCGATGCTAGGAGATCTGAGACGCCTACCTACCATCCTGGGCAGAAGGTCTGGCTCTCCACTCGGGACATCAGTCTCTGGCTTCCCTGTCAAAAGTTAAGTCCCAGATACATTGGTCCCTTCACAATACTCCACCAAGTAAATTAAGTCACATACCAATTACAACTGCCCCTCAGTACAGAATTAACCCCACCTTCCATGTTTCCCTCCTCAAACTTCATTATCCTTCTCTGTCTCCTTCCCAAGAGCCCTGTGCGACTGAGGAACCCCCTCAGTCATTACTCCTGGAGGATGGTTCGGTTTACAAGGTTCCTAGACTCCCGACATCGGAGAGGACATCTCGAGTTCCTGGTGGACTGGGAAGGGTATGGTCCTGAGGAGAGGTCCTGGGTTACCCAAGATGACATCCTGGATCCGACCTTACTTGCCACCTTTCACACAGAGAATCCCACTCGCCCAGCTCCGCATGGACGAGGTCGGCCCCGACGTCGGAGGCTCCGGCCCTCAGGAGCTGTCCCTGAAGGGGAGGTACTGTCACGGATCCACCAGGCTCTCTCTCTCCCTCTCCCCACAGCTGGCACTGCGCTCACTCTCCCCTGAGTTTTAATTACATGCACCTGCATGTCCTCAGAATGCCAATCATGGACTGCATAAAAACCCCACTCACATTCTCATTCACTGTCTGTTGACTACGGACTCCCTAGCCATTCATTACTTACCTGTTGACTTACTTACCTTGTTATTTGTTCCCCGCGTCTGAGATTAATGCTTGTTTCATCCTCCGTGTACTCCTCCAGCGAATTGACTATCCCACTGATTGCAACTAGTCCTACAAAGACCAAAAGACTGTTGTGAGTGTTCTGATCATCTGTACATTGTTAAATTACACTGTTTGGAGTTTACTCACCTGCTGTTTGTGTCATACCTGTGTTTGGATTGCCTCACCTGTTTGTTTCACCTCTCATCCATTCCCTTTGTCAATAAACCCCACAATTGAGTCCATCCCTCTGCCTCTGAGAGTTCTCTCTGTGACAGATTCAGTCATATTAAATAAAATTGTTACTTTAATAAACCAGTTAATTTAAATGTACCAAATGAAAGATGGGTAGCTCTTCATTTTACATGATCTGTTACACATATTACAAGTTACTGTATGAGGCTATTATTTATAAATTGTAATAACACTATGTAAGTATAATTGTAATGATCACACAATACATACATGTAGGTCTATGAGACTAAGTTGGTACTTAGTATACAGTATGTAAATATACAGTATATATATATACATATAAAGTATATATATATATTTACACTACCAGTCAAAACTTTTGAAACACTTGACTGAAATGTTTCTCATGATCTTAAAAATCTTTTGATCTGAAGGTGTATGTTTAAATGTTTGAAATTAGTTTTGTAGACAAAAATATAATTGTGCCACCATATAAATTTATTTCAGTACAAAATTAAAATTGTATAAAAAAAAAACATTTTTTGAAATGGATGACTTGGGCCAAATAATAAAGAAAAGCAGCCAATAAGTGCCCAACATATATGAGTACTCCGTCAATACTGTTTAAAAAGCATCCCAGGGTGATACCTCAAGAAGTTGGTTAAGAAAATGTCAAGAATACATGTCTGCAAATTCTAGGCAAAGGGTGACTACTTTGAAGATGCTAAAATATAACACCGTTTTTATTTATTTTGGATTTTGTTTAGTCACAACATAATTCCCATAGTTCCATTTATGTTATTCCATAGTTTTGATGACTTTACTATTATACTAAAATGTGAAGAAAAAAAAAACATTATAATAAAGAATAAGTGTTTCAAAACTTTTGACTGGTAGTATATATATATATATATATATATATATATATATATATATATATATATATATATATAATACAGTATACTGTATATAGGTAACACTTTTCATTTATGTTCCCTTTGTTAAGGGTTTATAAAGAAGTCCATTAATGACTAATAAGTCATTTACAAATGCATTATTAATCATTCATAGGCGGTTATCACAAAAATACATAATCCCTCCTTTTAATCTCCCTATAATAGTCCATGTGTTGCATTGTGACATAGGGTAAATCATTAATTAGGGTTTTTGTATCTTTTTAATGAAAGTATGAATGAGTGCATTTATTAAGCATTTATAACATGCAAGTTAAAATGGCTTACTATTTGGCCAGTGTTAAATGAAAGTTGCCCTTTTTATTTATGTTGTTATAACTGCGTATCAATGATTTATAATGCATTTGTAAATGACTTATTGATCATTATTGAACCCCTTAATAAATCCTTGACAAAGGGAACATTAATGTAAAGTTTTAGAAAAATATTGTCAAAAATGTGCTTTATGTGGTAACATTTAGATTAACTGGTTTTATTAAAGTAAAACATTTTATTTAATATTTCCAAACTTACCTGACAAATTAGTTTACACCAACAAAAGTCATTTGTGTTGGTTAGATCAAATAGAAATACATTCTTGAGGCAATAATTGCAGGTTACCACAAATTCAGTGTAATTACATTGCTCGCAATGCAACTGTTTTTAATATTCTTATTTAATGAGATTTACATCATATCAGTTGCCAGCAACGTTGAGTGTTTGAACTGTAATGTGAATGCATTTTATCTCTACATTTCAAAAGAGATATTGGAAATGTGTGCATCTTCATATTTTCATCAGAAAAAACAATCTCTGTCTAAATTTAGCTGTTGGAGCGATCAAAGTGAGTACACACACACACACAAGCACACGCGCACACACACACACACGCACACTTAAAATCACTTTTCATATTACAGGTTGGCCTCTCCATTGCAACCTCTAACTGCATATAATCATGCCATGGTTACCTGTACTATATGCTTGAAATTGAATTTTTAAATGAAACGGAATACTGCATTCTGCATCATATTTACATGTTTTCCTGCTGAATTATTCACAGATGAGTGGCAGATATTTCTGTGTTTTCATCATGAGCTGCTGCTCTGAAGAGACAGGTATGGCAACTGTGATCACACTTTCACATTTTATGTAAGAAAGAGTCAGTACACATTGACTGTCCCTCTCCTGCCACTGTGAGTTGATGTTATCGTGATTTCAGTGCTGGAGTAAAGTGAGCGTGTGTCTGCAGAGGTGCAAAAACCATATATGCAATGTATGCAACGCATAGGGGTGCCATATAAAGGTGGGCGCCAGTGGCTCACTATAAGGGGGAGCAATCGGAGAAACACCCAATTGCAATTCCATTATTGTGTTGTTGATAAATGGACATGGACATTAACTTTTTTTAATCAGCATGAGGATTTTAGCTTAAAATAATTTGTAAAGAAAAGTGTATATTTTAGATGCTGTAACAATTTCTTTTTAGTTTTCCCAAAATTTGTAACCACATTTTGGTCTTCAGTTACATTTTAATCTTTTTTTCATGATGGCGCCACGGATGGCCGCCTCGGTGTGGAGTACTCTTTTGTTGTTTTTGTTTGTTTGTCCTGTGTTTAGTAATATTTTTCCAATCAGTTTTTACAAGGGACGAACTGCTGAACATTCAGCAGCATATACCAGACAATCTTTTCCTGGTTTTTGAATATTCGGACGCTTTGCTGGATATTTTAGTCGGAGGGGCAGCTGTGCTGTTCAAGAGACACAGATGAAGGAGACGAGCTGGTGCGCTGGTCAAGCTCCGTCGGCGTGGCTTTCAAACAGCGAACTACATCTCCTCACCCATACAAACAAGGACTTTTCAAACTCTGCTGCACAGAAACCTGGCTGAGTGAAGCCATTCCGGACAGCGCATTACATCTGCCGGGCTTTCAGCTGTCCAGAGCGCATCGCATCGCAGATTTAACGGGGAAAACGAGAGGCGGTGGAACATGCTTTTACATCAGTGAAAGTTGGTGTACAGATGTAACAACGTTAAAGAAGCACTCTTTATTAACTGTAAGCCATTCTACGCACCACGGGTGTTTTCCTCATTTATTCTGGTGAGTGTGTATATCGCGCCAAACACGTGCGTGAGTGCCGCGCTGCAACAGCTGGCTGATCAGATCACAGACACGGAACAACAATATCCGGACTCAGCTATTATTAGAGTAGTTCAAGGTGGCACTGAGTATAGCTGCTGCATTGCGAGCTCTGACCCAACAATGTAGTTTTTTGTTTGTTTTGTCTATAATTCTTATGTTTTTTTGTCTTGGAGGTTGTCTGCCTCATCGTCTATGACAGACAAACACTTTTGGACATTGGCTCTGCAATAGCACAATGAAAACTGGACTTTAAATTCCTCAATGCTGACCCGCTGTTTACAAACACGCCAGTGGAGCCCTTTGTCTGGGCAGCCGGGCCACGGAAACGCAGCCGGAAAAGGGAAAGGAGAGCCGGCGTTCTCATCAGACTAAGAGGTCGTGCAAATCGTCCCCCACTACCCAGTATTCTACTGGCAAATATTCAGTCTCTGGACAACAGGCTATGCGAGCTGAGAGCGCAGATCTCTTTCCAACGAGAGACGAGGGACTGCTGCATTATCTACCTAACAGAAACGTGGATGTCTGCGGAGATTCCAGACTCAGCCATCGAACCAACGGGGTTCTCCGTGCACCAAGCGGACAGAGCGAAAGACCTCTCAGGTAAAAGCAGAGGTGGTGGTGTATGTTTTATGATCAACAAATCCTGGTGTGATCAGAGGAACGTACATTTTATCAAGTCTTTCTGCTCTCCTGATCTGGAATTTCTCATGCTTCTGTGTCGGCCATTCTGGCTACCATGGGAATTCACAGCAGTCATTATCACAGCTGTGTACATCCCGCCACAAGCCGACACAGACTGGGCACTCAAGGAACTGTATGGGATTATAAATGAGCAGGAAACCGCGCACCCTAAAGACCGCATTCATTGTGACCGGGGACTTTAACAAAGCCAGTTTCAAATCAATCACACCAAAATACTTCCAACACATCAGTTTCAACACACGAGGGGACCGGGTTTTGGACCATTGCTACTCTCCCTTCCGGGATGGCTACAAATCCCTCCCCTGCCCACCATTTGGCAAATCGGACCACTCTTACGTTCTGCTTCTGCCCGCTTACAGGCAGAAACTGAAAAAGGAAGCACCCACCCTCAGAGCAATCCAGTGCTGGTCGGACCAATCAGATTCTGTGCTACAAGACTGTTTTGATCACGTGGACTGAGAGATGTTCTGGTCCACCTCTGATGACGACATCGAGGTATATGCTGATAGCGTAACGTGTTTCATCAGTAAAAGCATAGAGGACGTTGTACCGACCAAAACTATACGGATCTACCCGAACCAGAAACCATGGATTAATAGCAATATTCGTGCAGCACTTAATGCGCGGACCTCAGCTTTTAATTCTGGGAATGCGGAGGAGCATAAACAAGCCAGTTATGCCCTCCACAAAACTATCAGAGCAGCCAAACGCCAGTACAGGGACAAGATTGAAGGACAGTTCGACACCACCGACTCTAGAAGCATTTGGCAGGGAATTAATATCATCACAGACTTCAAAGGGAATAAAAATTCCGCTGTGAACACTGCTGCCTCTCTGCCAGATGAGCTAAATACTTTTTATGCTTGTTTCAAGGGAAATAACACCGCCCTCATGGAGAGAGCTCTTGCGGCCGAAGCTACAGAGGTTAGTTCACTCTCCGTCTCTGTAGCAGATGTAACCCGATCCTTCCGATGGGTATCCGTAAAGCTGCGGGTCCAGATGGCATTCCGGGCCACATCATCAGAGCGTGCGCGAACCAACTGGCTGGTGTTTTTACTGACATTTTCAACCTTTCCCTCTCCTTGTCTATGGTCCCCACATGCTTTAAACCATCCACCGTTGTGCCTGTACCAAAGCAATCCAAACTCACTTGCTTAAATGACTGGCGTCCTGTTGCTCTGACCTCCATCATCAGCAAATGCTTTGAGAGACTAATCAGAGATTACATCTGCTCTGTGCTGCCTCCCTCACTGGACTCACTGCAGTTTGCATACTGCAACAACCACTCCACTGATGATGCCATTGCATCTACACTACACACTGCTCTCTCCCACCTGGAAAAAAGGAACACATATGTGAGAAAGCTGTTTGTAGACTACAGCTCAGCATTCAACACCATAGTGCCCTCCAAGCTTTATGTGCAACTCCGGGCTCTGGGCTTAAACAGTTTGCTGTGCAGCTGGATCCTGGACTTCCTGTCAAACAGACACCAGGTCGTTAGAATGGGCAGCAACATCTCCTCATCACTGACTCTCAACACTGGAGCCCCGCAGGGCTGTGTTCTCAGCCCACTCCTGTATTCCCTGTACACACATGACTGTGTGGCAACACATAGCTCCAATGCCATCATAAAGTTTGCTGATGATATGATGGTGGTAGGTCTGATCACTGCCAATGATGAATCAGCCTACAGAGAGGAAGTGCACACTCTGACACGCTGGTGTTAGGAGCACAACCTCTCCCTCAACGTCAGTAAGACCAAGGAGCTTATGGTGGACTTCAGGAGAAAAGACAGAGAACACAGCCCCATCACCATCAATGGAGCACCAGTGGAGAGAGTCAGCAGCTTCAAGTTCCTCAGTGACCACATCACTGAGGAACTCACATGGTCCATCCACACTGAGACCGTTGTGAAGAAGGCTCACCAGCACCTCTTCTTCCTGAGATGGCTGAGGAAGTTTGGAATGAACCACCACATCCTCACACGGTTCTACACCAGCACTGTAGAGCATCCTGACTGGCTGCATCAATGCCTGGTATGGCAACAGCACTGCCCTCAACCACAAAGCCCTGCAAAGGGTGGTGCGAACTGCCAGACACATCATTGGAAGTGAGCTTCCCTCCCTCCAGGACATATGTACCAGGCAGTGTGTGAAAAAAGCTTGGAGGATCATCAGAGACTCCAGCCACCCAAGCCATAGGCTGCTCTCACTGCTACCATCAGGCAGGCAGTATCGCAGCATCAGGACCCACACCAGCCGACTCCATGAGCAATCAGACTTTTGAACACTTGATCTCTCACGATCAATATACATCAGCACTGCACTTTATTAATCTTATAATCTTATATCTCACACTGGACTGTTTTAAATATATTCTCTCTTAACAACACACTGGCAGACGCTGGCTACCACTCCTGGAGTTCGCTAGTTCGCTAGTTCAAATCCCAGGGTGTGCTGAGTGACTCCAGCCAGGTCTCCTAAGCAACCAAATTGGCCCGGTTGCTAGGGAGGGTAGAGTCACATGGGGTAACCTCCTTGTGGTCACTATAATGTAGTTCGTTCTTGGTGGGGCGCATGGTGAGTTGAGCGTGGATGCCGCGGTGGATGGCGTGAAGCCTCCACATGTGCTATGTCTCCGTGGCAACGCGCTCAACAAGCCACATGATAAGATGCATGGGTTGGTGGTCTCAGACGCGGAGGCAGCTGGGATTTGTCCTCCGCCACCCGGAGGTGAATCACTATGTGACAATGAGGACTTAAAAGCGCATTGGGAATTGGGCATTCCAAATTGGGTGAAAAAAGGGGAAAAATCCCCCCAGCCAAAAAAAACAACAACAACACACTGGCAACTGACTATCAACCCACAGCCTGAATGTCAATACAGCACAATACAACATACTGTATATTTTATATATTCAAATTTTATTGAATACAGTGTGTTCTATATTGTGTGTATGTGTATTCTATATTGTGTGTATTGTATACTGTACATTGTATATTATTATTTGTATATTGTGTTGTGTAATTATGTGTATATTAGATATGTAAACTGTGTTGTGTAAATCTGATGTTTATTGTAAATTGGTATATGTCTCATCACTGTCATGACTGCTATGTTGCTCAGAACTGCACCCAAGACTTTCACCCACTGTTGCACTTGTGTATATGGTTGTGTGACAATAAAGTGATTTGATTTGATTTGATTTTGATTTATTATTCTTGGGGATTTTAACAAAGAAAATCTCACATGTGAGCTGCCCAAATACAAACAGCACATTACATGCCCAACCAGAGACAGGAACATACTGGATCACTGCTACACAACAATAAAGGATGCATATCGCTCTGTCCTTAGAGCAGCTTTGGGACTCTCTGATCACTGTCTGGTTCATCTTCTTCCAACCTACAGACAGAAATTAAAATCAGCCAAGCCTGTAGTAAGCACTGGAAAGAGATGGACCAATGAAGCAGAGCTGGAACTACAAGCCTGCTTTGATTGCATGGACTGGAGTGTTTTTTAGGTTGCAGCCACCGACCTGGACGATATCACAGATACTGTTACATCATATATCAGTTTCTGTTAGGATGTATGCATTCCTACTAGGACTTATTTAACGTTCAACAATGACAAACCATGGTTTACAGCAGAGCTCAGGCAGCTTCATCAGGCCAAAGAGGATGCTTACAGGGGTGGGGATAAAGTCTTGTACAACAAGTTTTCAGCTAACGACCCTGCATCAGTGTGGAGTGGCATGAAACAACTTACAAATTACAGGACTCCTACCCCCAACTCTGTGGTGGACCAACAACTGGCTGACGACCTGAATGTGTTCTACTGTAGATTTGAAAGGCCCAATCTCACACCCCACACCCGCTCTGACCTTCACTTCACACAAACACCAACACCTCCTGCAACCCCCCTCCTGATACTTAACCTGCACTTAAGATCTGTGAAGAAGAAGTGTGCCATGGCTTTCAGAAACAAAAGACTAGGAAAGCTTCAGGCCCAGATGGTTTTTCACCAGCGTGTCTTAGATCCTGTGCTAACCAGCTGGCCCCCATCTTCACACAGATCTTCAATAGATCATTGGAGCAGTGTGAAGTCCCATGCTGCTTCAAATGCTCAATCATCATTCCTGTCCCAAAGAAACCAAAAATCACAGGACTTAATGACTACAGACCTGTCGCCCTGACGTCTGTGGTCATGAAATCATTTGAGAGACTGGTGTTGGCCCACCTGAAGGACATCAATGGACCCTTTCTAGATCCCCTTCAATTTGCTTATCGAGCAAACAGGTCTGTGGAGGATGCAGTCAACATTAGATTGCATCATATCCTGCAACATCTGGACAGACCAGGGACATAAGCAAGGATCCTTTTTGTGGATTTCAGTTCGGCTTACAACACCATCATCCCAGCTATACTCCAGACTAAACTACACCAGCTCTCTGTTTCCACATCTGTCTGTCAGTGGATTACCAGCTTTCTGACGGACAGGCAGCAGCTTGTGAGACAGGGGAAATTCACTTCCAGCTCCTGTACAATCAGCACTGGTGCCCCCTTAGGGATGTGTGCTCTCCCCACTGCTCTTCTCCCTCTACACCAATGTCTGCATCGCCAAGGACCCCTCTGTCAAGCTCCTGAAGTTTCAGATGACACCACTGTCATCGGCCTCATCCGAAATGATGATGAGTCTGCATACAGAAGGGTGGTTAAACTTCTGGCTGTCTGGTGCAGTCAAAACAACCTTGAGCTGAACATGCTCAAAATGGTGGAGATGACTATGGACTTTAGGAGGAACACTCCAACACTGACCCCCCTCACCATTCTAAACAGCACTGTGGCAGCAGTGGAGTCATTCAGGTTCCTGGGCACTACCATCTCACAGGACCTGAAGTGGTAGACCCACATTGACTCCACTGTGAAAAAGGCACAGCAGAGGTTGTACTTCCTTCGCCAGTTGAGGAAGTTCAACCTGCCCAGGCGCTGCTGATACAGTTCTACTCAGCAGTCATTGAGTCTGTCCTCTGCACTTCAATAACTGTCTGGTTTGGTTCAGCTACGAAATCAGATATCAGAAGACTACAAAGGACAGTTCGGACTGCTGAGAGGATTATTGGTTGCCCCCGCCCTCCCTTCAAGAACTATACGCTTCCAGAGTGAGGAAAAAGGCTGTAAAAATCACTCTGGACCCCACTCACCCTGCCCACTACCTTATTGAACTGTTACCTTCTGGCCGACTCTTCAGAGCTCTGAGCACCAGAACCGTCAGGCACAGGAACAGTTTTTTCCCTCAGGCTATCCATCTTTACAGACACACAGCATTTCTTTTCCGCTGTCCACCAAAGCAGACAAAGAGCTGCTTGGAGCTTCTAAAGCTCTGCGTGCGATCCAAATAGATGTGTAAAGCTCGGACCGGACACAGCAACGCCAAGGCTGGTTATGCCTCCTCCTGGGGCAGCGCTTGCAGGTTCACCACCTGATCCCTAAAAGGGGTCATGGGAACCTTGGACACATAGCACGGTCGGGGTCTCAGGATCACATGAGAGTAACCCGGACCGAACTCCAGGCACGATTCGCTGACAGAGAATGCTTGCAGGTCCCCTACCCTCTTGATGGAAGTGAGCACAGTCAGGAGGGCAGTCTTGAAGAGAGTGCCTTAAGCTCAGCTTACTCCAAGGGCTCAAAGGAAGCTCCCCGTAGACCCTGAAGGACTACAGAGAGGTCCCACGGGGGAACGAGACACGGTCTAGAGGGGTTCAATCTCCTAGCGCCTCTCAGGAACCTGATGATCAAGTCGTGCTTCCCTAAGTACTTACCATCTACTGTATCGTGATGAGCTGAAATAGCGGCTACATACACCTTCAAGGTGGAGGGGGACAGCTGCCCCTCCAACCTCACCTGCAGGAAGAAAAGCACCAATCTGACTGCACATCTCTGGGGGTCTTCGCATCGGGAAGAACACCACTTAGCGAACAGATGGCACTTCAAGGCATACAGGCACCTCATAGAGGGAGCCCTAGCCCTAGTGATCGTGTCTACCACCGCGGGCGGTAGGCCACTTAAGTCCTCCACGTCCCATCCAAGGGCTAGACGTGGAGATTCCAGAGGTCTGGACGCAGGTGCCAGATGGTGCCCCGTCCCTGAGAAAGAAGATCTTTCCTCAGGGGAAATTGCCGGTTGGGGGGGGGGGCTGTCTCGAGGAGCGTGAGATCCGTGAGACTGGGGGAAATGCATACGGTGCATCCGGAAAGTATTCACAGCGCTTCACTTTTTCCACATTTTGTTGTTACAGCCTTATTCCAAAATGGATTAAATTCATTATTTTCCTCAAAATTCTACAAACAATACCCCATAATGACAACGTGAATGAAGTTTGTTTGAAATCTTTGCAAATTTATTAAAAATAAAAAATGAAAAAAATCACATGTACATAAGTATTCACAGCCTTTGCCATGACACTCAAAATTGAGCTCAGGTGCATCCTGTTTCCACTGATCATCCTTGAGATGTTTCTACAACTTGATTGGAGTCCACCTGTGATAAATTCAGTTGATTGGATATGATTTGGAAAGTCACACACCTGTCTATATAAGGTCCCATAGTTAACAGTGCATGTCAGAGCACAAACCAAGCCATGAAGTCCAAGGAATTGTCTGTAGACCTCCGAGACAGGATTGTATCGAGGCACAGATCTGGGGAAGGGTACAGAGAAATTTCTGCAGCATTGAAGGTCCCAATGAGCACAGTGGCCTCCATCATCTGTAAATGGAAGAAGTTTGGAACCACCAGGACTCTTCCTAGAGCTGGCTGCCCGGCCAAACTGAGCGATCAGGGGAGAAGGGCCTTAGTCAGGGAGGTGACCAAGAACCTGATGGTCACTCTGACAGAGCTCCAACATTTCTCTGTGGAGAGAGGAGAACCTTCCAGAAGAACACCCATCTCTGCAGCACTCCACCAATCAGGCCTGTATGGTAGAGTGGCCAGACGGAAGCCACTCCTCAGTAAAAGGCACATGACAGCCCGCCTGGAGTTTGCCAAAAGGCACCTGAAGAACTCTCAGACCATGAGAAACAAAGATTGAACTCTTTGGCCTGAATGGCAAGCGTCATGTCTGGAGGAAACCAGGCACCGCTCATCACCTGGCCAATACCATCCCTACAGTGAAGCATGGTGGTGGCAGCATCATGCTGTGGGGATGTTTTTCAGCAGCAGGAACTGGGAGACTAGTCAGGATCGAGGGGAAAGATGAATGCAGCAATGTACAGAGACATCCTTGATGAAAACCTGCTCCAGAGCGCTCTGGACCTCAGACTGGGGCGACGGTTCATCTTCCAACAGGACAACGACCCTAAGAACACAGCCAAGATAACAAAGGAGTGGCTCCGGGAAAACTCTGTGAATGTCCTTGAGTGGCCCAGCCAGAGCCCAGACTTGAACCTGATTGAACATCTCTGGAGAGATCTGAAAATGGCTGTGCACCGACGCTCCCCATCCAACCTGATGGAGCTTGAGAGGTCCTGCAAAGAAGAATGGGAGAAACTGCCCAATTATAGGTGTGCCAAGCTTGGAGCATCATACTCAAAAAGACTTAAGGCTGTAATTGGTGCCAAAGGTGCTTCAACAAAGTATTGAGCAAAGGCTGTGATTACTTGTGTACATGTGTGGGTTTTTTTTATTTTATTTTATTTTTATAAATTTGCAAAGATTTCAAACTTTCACGTTGTCCATTATGGGGTATTGTTGGTAGAATTTTGAGGAAAATAATGAGTTTAATCCATTTTGGAATAAGGCTGTAACATAACAAAATGTGGAAAAAGTGAAGCGCTGTGAATACTTGCGTAGTCCAGGGGGCCAGCTGTGTGCCAATGCGTCTATACCGAGAGGTGCCTCGGTCAGGGCGTACCGAAGCGGGCAGTGTGAGGGTTCCCGGGAAGCAAACAGGTCTACCTGTGCTTGACTGAATCGACTCCAAATCAGCTGGACCAACTGAGGGTGGAGTCTCCACTCTCCCCTAAGGGTAACCTGACGTGACAGCGCGTCCGCTGCAGTGTTGAGGTTGCTCGGGATGTGAGTGGCTTGTAGCGACTTGAGGCACTGCTGACTCCAGAGGAGGAGACGGCAGGCGAGTTGTGACATACAATGGGAGCGTAGAACGCCTTGGCGGTTGATGTAAGCTACCATCGCTCAGTTGTCCGTCCGGACCAATACGTGCTTGCCCTGGATCAACGGCCGAAACCTCCGCAAGGTGAGCAGTACTGCCAACAACTCTAGGCAGTTGGTGTGCCAACGCAGCCGTGGGCCAGTCCAAGAACTGGCGGCTGTGTGCCCATTGCATATGGTGCCCCAGCCCGTCTTGGAGGTGTCTGTTGTAATCACGATGTGTCTGGAAACCTGCTCTAGGGGAACCCCTACCCATAGAAATGCCAGGTCGGTCCAAGGGCTGAAGAGGCGGCAACAAATTGGAAAGTGCGTGCCACGCGTCCAAACTCCGGGCGAGGGGGACCAAGGGGATAATCGTGTCGGATGTACCGGCGGGTGGGGCCTCGCGGCGGGGCGGAGCTCGATGTGCCACGTTGAGGGGACTCAAGCCCCGTGGCCATGCTGAGTCAAGGGACATCGAATCACTTACCTGGCTCCTGTGCCCACCATGAGATTGGCCAAGGAGGGGGGAGGAGGAGTCTCATCCCCGAGGTCCATCAGCACTAATCCCTTGTGGGGGTATTCGTGCCACAGCTGGGCGCCCAGGGGCTGGGGGTTCCAAAAAAATGGGGGTTCCAAAAAGGAACAGTGGATGGCGGTCATGATGACGGCTGTGCACACCGGACATTTGACCCAGGAAACAAGGAAACTGCTCTTTTGCTGAACCTTTGGGTACCACAGCCTCTGGGGCATGCAGTGAAAAAAGAAAAAAAAGATTCTCTTCCCGGCCCTCCACCGGGGGATGGAGTGGTCTGTGCATCAGCTCCAGAGAGATGGGTCTCCTTACCCCTGGGTCACCCATCTCAGGGGCGCTTCGAAGCCTTCCTCGGGTTCTTGGCGACCAGCCGTGAGACAGGGGGCATCTGCTTTCTGCAATGGGCTGCACGCCAGGGACGGGCCACGGGGGCGGGCTGCGGTGGAGCCAGAGATGTTGCTACAGGGAGACGCCCATGGCGATGAGCAGACGGGGTGAGGGATCTTGAGCCGCGCCGGGGCAGGATGTGTTATAGCCTCCATCTGCTTCTTCACCGTCGAGAACTGCTGGGCCAAGTCCTCGACGGTGTCGCCAAACAGGCCAACCTGGGAGATGGGGGCGTCAAGGAACCGTGCCTTGTCGGCCTCTCGCATCTCTACCAAGTTGAGCCAGAGGTGGCGCTCCTGGACCACGAGAGTGGACATCGCCTGCCCGAGAGACCACGCTGTGACCATCGTCGCCCGGAAAGCGAGGTTGGTTGCCGAGCGCAGTTCCTGCATCAATCCCATGTCAGAACTACCCTCGTGCATTTCTTTTAGCACCTTGGCTTGGTGGACCTGCAGGAGAGCCATGGCGTGCAGGGTGGAGGCAGCTTGTCCAGCGGCACCGTAGGCCTTAGCCATCAGAAACGACATAAACCTACAGGCCTTGGATGGGAGCTTTGGGCGCCTGCACCAGGTGGCAGCGCTCTGCGGACACAAGTGCACCGCGAGCAACTTTTCCACCTGGGGGATCACCGAATACCCCCTGGCCTCTCCACCATCGAGGGTAGCGAGAGCGGGGGAGCTGAAAGATCGGGACCGGGCAGTAAAAGGTGCCTCCCACAACCTTGTCATCTTCTCATGCACTTCCGGGAAGAAAGGAACGGGGGCGGGGCTTCTCCGATGCTGCGCTCGATAACTCATCATCTTCCGGGGCACCAGACGAGATGTCGAACCCGCCCTGAGACGAGCCGGCGATCTCATCTGAGCATGCGATCGGGGCAAGCGAGTGTGCTGGGGAATGGAAGATGTGTGGGGGGATACCTGGCGGAGGTGGTCCCATTGAGGTCCCCAAATCACCCCCAGTGCTAAATGGCATGGCCTCATACCCGTAGGTAGAAGGACCGAGGCGGGTAGCCGCTGGGGTGGCTTGTTTTCTTACGAATGCAAGCTGTGACTGCAGTGTTGCCATGGTCATGTTCTCACAATGAGGACATGCTCCATCCACGAACGATGTCTCCGCATGGGCAGTGCCAGACACGTAAGACAGCGATCGCGGCCGTCGGAAGCGGAGAGATAGCGAACGCAACCAGGAACAACACACAAACGGAAAGGCATCTTTAAAAAGACGTTCCGTGTGTGCCGCTCTTTCAGAAAGAAAATATACTCTTTTAGAATATACTCTTTTAAATGTTCTGCCGAAGCGCCCAGGGGCGTTCTCTGCAAACCACAGATGCAGAGGGGGAGAAGCTGCTGAAATGCGCCGTAAGATCCAGCAGAGAGAGGTGAATGAACTCGGTGGATGAATTCAGCTCAATGAATAGAACCGCTCGGCTCTGAAGAGAAAATCTGAATGAGTGGTTGCATACCAGCTCCTTTTATAGCCGTATGTCCGGGGGAGTAGCAGCAAATTCCACTCACCAATTCTCATTGGCCTTTTTTCAAAAAAGCAGAGGTGTTTGGGGCTCCCAAGAGTGACCCCTAGTGTCACTACATCGACACAACGTCGAGTGAGTGACAGATAGGCAACAGACTTACTGTGGGAGCCAGTTCCCCTCTGGCTAAACAACATGAATATAATGCCAATATTAGTTATTTGTGTACAGTGCAAGTCATGGTTTAAAATTATTAAACTAAGTAAGTATTAAGGGTCAGTGTTTAAACAAAGATTTTGTATGAACTTTAAGATTAATGACTAATGTCTATGAAGTCTAGCCTGAATTAACTGCAGAAGTTCACATAGATGCATTGTCCTTTGTTAGTTGGCTGATGAAGGCTTTCACTAATGTTTTCTAGTTATGTGTGAAGTGTGGACATTGCTTGCTATTTATATAGTCATATATTAGTTTATATACAATGTGAACTTCAAAAGAACCATGCATCTTTTAAAACCAAAATTATTTTATCAAATTTAGAACCTTTATTCCAAAATTTATTGTATTCTGCACCTTTATTATATTAAGGGAAATTAAATTTGTGACATCAACACAACCACACCTGAAATGGTTTGGTCCCCCCAATGTTGAAGACATGGTTACAGCCTTGAATTACATAATTATAGGCTTTGTACTGTAATAATTTCCTATGCATTTCATGTTTTTGAATGACCTAGAAAAGTTGACTCAGAGAACACAAGTGGGTCTGGCAGCTCAAAGTGTAAACTGACCCAATATGAGCAACTGCGGGCCATGCTGGAGGCCAAATGTCTCTCTTCTCAGCGAAGTGAACAGAAGGTAAGGAGGATGCACAGAGACTGCATAAACTATCAAGAGAACTAACAAGACTTTTAACTGATGAATTTGCTATAATATGCAAAGTAATATTTAGGTAGTTGACAACTTTTTTTCTTTGGTTCTTGGGATGAAATATCCACCACTTGGTCTTATTCACAAAACAGACTCCTCTAATTTCCATTCAGTTATTAGTTGAAAAGTGAAAAGACAAAAATTTTAAACAAAATTATTCAACCCCAATTCCAAAAAAGTTGGGACAGTATGCAAAATGACAATAAAAAACAAAAAGGAGTGATTTGTAAATTATATTCACCCTTTGCTATATTGAAAGCACTACAACTACACATTATATGATGTTTACCTTGTGAATTTCATGGTTTTTTATCATTTACAGTAATTTCAAATCAGATGATTGCAACACACTCCAAAAAAGTTGGGACAGTCGAGTGTTTACCACCGTGAAACAACATCATTTCTTCTAATAACACTTATTAAGCATTGAGGCACTGAAGACACAAGTTTGTTATGTTTAAAAAGTGGAATTTCCCCCATTCATCCATTGTGCATGTCTTCAGCTGCACAATTGTATGGGGTCTTCGTTGCCGTATTGTGCACTTCATTATACATCACACATTCTCAATTGGAGACAGGTCAGGACTGCAGGCAGGCCAATCTAGCACCCACACTCTCTGCTTATTCAGCAAATATGTGGTTTGAAGTTGTCCTGCTGAAAATGCCGGGACGTCCCTGGAAAAGACAGTGCTGGATGGCAGTATATGCTGCTTTAAAATATTTACATATCTGTCTGCATTAATGGTGCCCTCACAGATGTGTGAGTTACCCATGACATGGGCACTGATACACCCCTGGCCCATACAGACACTGGCTTTTGGACCTGATGCTGATAACAGCTTGGATGGTCCTTTTCCTCTTTGTCCCGGAGAACATGATGGCTGTGTTTTTCAAAAACTATTTGAAATGTGGACTCATCGGACCAAAAAAACATGGTTCCACTTTTCTAGTTTCCATCTAAGATGAGACCGAGCACAGAGAAGTCGGCAGCACTTCTGGACAGTGTTGATGTAGGGCTTCTGCTTTGCATAGTAAAGTCTTAACTTGCATCTGTGGATGCAGCGGCGAATGGTGTTGACTAACAAAGGTTTACTAAAGCAATCCCAAGCCCATGTTCATAATATCTGTTACAGACGAATGATGTTTTTGTCTGAGGGATCAGAGATTCAGAAATGGTTTTTGTCCTGCCCTTTACACACCAAAATTTTACCAGATTCCTTGAATCTTTTAACAATATTGTGCACTGCAGAGGGTGAAATGCCTAAAATCCTTCCAATTTGTCTTTGGGGAACATTGTTCTCAAAGTGCTGGATTATTTGCTGAAGCATCTTTTGGCAACTTGACAAATCTCGAACGATCCTTGCTCTTGAAGGACTAGGCTGTTTTTGGAGGCTCCTTATATACTATGACATGATTGCCTTACCTGTTTAACATCTCCTGTTTCACATCGCCTTGTTATTTTAACTCGTCAAATTAGTCTTAAATTGCCCCTGTCTCAACATTTTTGGAGCATGTTGCAATCATCTGATTTGAAATTACTGTACATTCAAAAAAATGAAATGAAAATTAAATGAAAATCACAAGGTAAAACATCATATAAAGTGTAGTTGTAGTGTTTTCAATTTAGCAAAGGGTGAATGTAATTTAGAAATCACTACTTTTTGTTTTTATTAGCATTTTTCATACTGACCCAACTTTTTTGGAATTGAGGTTGTCCATGAATAATAAAGGTTTCATGTTTTGTGATATCTCTATCACCTTATATAAGAATTGTTAAATGAAAAGATATACAAAGAACAAAGTCCATAACAACATGCACCTGTGGAGATGAATCATGAATATTCATGCATTAAGCTAATTATATAATGCCCTTGAAAGTTAATTAGTTCTAACAGGCAAACTACTACTTGTCTTAAAGTGTCCAGAGGGCATTCTTATAGAGCTGCATAAAGATGCCTTTCATCGTTTGACAGAGAAAATACTGTTTTATGTGAACATTTTAACAGTGAAGTTTTTGGTGTTACTCAGAGTACAGGATATAAGTTTAAGTCTTTTGAACTAATAATGCTTAACATGACACCATCAGATATAAAATCTCATCTTTTGCCCTTGCTACAGTATAAAGATCACCTGGGCCGTACTTGTCACGTATCCACCGGACTACCTCACCGTCTGTCACCCGCTCTCACTCGCCTGAGTTCTAATCACCCACACCTGCAGCTCATCATCACCTCGTTTGGACATGCACTTAACATCACTCTCACTCTCAGTCAGCATCTAGCCTTGTTGTAAGGTACCTCGGACTTCCCTCTTACTCAGCCGCAGTAGAAAGCTGCTTCTCTGTTTATTACTTTGTCAATGACCTGTTCTGGAGATATAAGATAAGTTACTCTGAGAATTCTGTGATTATGGCATATCAACTCACCTGTGTTAATCTCACCTGTTTGTCAATGAACTTTTCTGGATATATACAACCAGTGACCCTGAGAATACGGCATTTACACTCACCTGGGCTAATCTCACCTGTTTGTCTACGATCTGCTCCAGACGCTCAAGATAAGTGACTTTGTGAAATCCGAGTTTATTGCATATCTACTTACCTGTTTGAAACTTACCTGTTATACCACAAACCTCTCTGAATGCTCAGGAAACGTGACTTTGAGAACTCTGAAAATACTGAAAATAGATCCTGTCTGATGTTGAAGTTACCTGTTTGGGCACATGTTGATTAGGAAATTACCACTTATGGATTTGTGCCTCCTGCCTTGGTTCTCTGTTTGATCAAAGACTATCTCCTAAGACTGTGTACCATACCTGAATACTTACCTTGCTTGCTTACCTGCTTTTCCAGTGTCCTGTACAATAAACTCCCACATCTGGGTTCATCTCAAGCTTCTGAGTCAGCGTGTCATTACAGAAAGGCTAGACCAAAAGGAAATGAACCCAGCGGGGGTTACTGCCAGTACGAATGATGATCCGTTCTCGGAACTGGTGCGACAGTGAGGAGCAGCTCTCCTCCACACTCCCGACCTTGCACAACCAGTCACACCTCCCGCACCTGTTGCACCAGAGCCCACTTCGTCTCCTTATGACAGTCCCATGGTCTATCCTGCTCCTTACTCTAGATCAACGGGTGATTGTAGTGGCTTCATCTTTCAATGCCAGCTCGTTTTTTAAATGCAGTCCCAGCGTTTCCCCACCGAGCGCTCAAGGATCACCTAAGTGATTTCCCACCTGACTGGAAGAGCGTTCCTATGGGCACTAACTATCTGGGATCAGGGAGGCTTGGTAACTTACTCACTTGAAAGTTTTCTAAGTCACTTTAAGGAAATGTTTTGTCCTCCCTCAGGTGATTCATCAGTGGCAGAGCAGCTTCAATGTTTTCGCCAGGGAAGACGAACAATCACCCCCAAGGTAACTCCTATCCAAGCGCTCTCCCCTTACACTATGTGTTATGGCGGGAACCCCGGGCCAAAATCTGCATCTGCAGTGCTCACGACCACGGAGGTCATTCCCCAGTCGCTGCCAGTTCTCATGACCACGGAGCACTGGGCTAATCTCACCTGTTTGTCTACGATCTGTTTTGTGAAATCCGAGTTTACTGCATATCTACTTACCTGTTCGAAATGTACCTGTTATACCATGAACCTCTCTGAATGCTCAGGAAACGTGACTTTGAAAATACATTGTGTTTCGATATACTGTAGGGCTTTACTGGTTGTTTAGATCAGTGTTACTATCAGAAATAATTAATAATTATTTCTGTAGTTATTAATTAATATTTAAATTAATCAATTGAATCTAACTCATTAAAACCTCATATGGGTTCCAGTAAATGTAGTGTGCTACGTTTAGGAGCAAGTTTGGTTATTGGCAATAATTAATAATTATCAAAGATAATTACTCTTTGTAAAATAAACAAAGTTTATTTATGCAGTAATATCAATTAATAATTAATACAATGCAGTCAATAAACTTCCGACTTACAACTACAAACTAAACAGTGATATGGTTAGATAGGGAAATAAAAATAATTCTATAACACATAGGGTGTGTGTGTGTGACAGTGTGTGTGTGTGACAGTGTGTGTAAGGAGGGACGCACACAAAATAGCGGACGTGACTCTCGTGGTGAGTATGTCACGCGAGACTTCCGGCCAGGGAATATGACCGCGAATGGGGGCGGAGATGGCATCTACCAGTTACCGCGTATATCCACTTGTACGATAGCTTAGGGACAAAGCTGGGCTTTAGCATTTACGCTATCTACGAGCCAAAATGTGTGCCAGAATGTTTGTGAGGGGTCACGTGCCTGCGTGTGTGTGTGTGTGTGTGTGTGTGTGTGTGTGTAATTAGTACGAGAGAGAGAGAGAGAAGTGACAGCCCTAAAGCTGATTTCACGATCGTGGGAGAGAAAGCAGCTGTTTAGTTCATCACTCAGAGACGCGGTGGACGGCTCGTAAACAGTCCCGCGTTATTTGACTCTTTAATGGATGAACTCAGTTGCTGTCTCATCCGCGATGGCGAAATTGCACAACAATTCAATTTGGTTGGACCACAATACAGCAAAACAAAATCGTGATAATTAACACCCTGAGTATTAATAATGAGCGGACGTGGCGATCCGTAAACTGTACATGCAAAAACCTTGAAACACAAGAATAACACACTATAATATTCTATCTCTGCCCAGACGTAAACCTCTTACTTGAATCGCATGAGGACACAGGTAGAATGTGTTTTCCTCCGTCCTTTAACTCTGACCCAGTTCCTTGAGGCTCGGGTGATGACGGGAGGCCGTTTCCTCGCTCTGTCGGCGGGCGGTACGGCTGTTGATTCTCGGCGGGCTGGCGGAGAACTCAGAAATGTCGACTTGATTGAAGATGGAAGAGAAATCTTTAATCTCTTCACTTCTGTAGGCAAACGGATGAAGATGCGAATTGCTCGGCGGTCTCCTTCGGATCCGTTAGAGTGTTTGGTTGAACACAGAGTAATCTCAACTCGTCCAGCGAGATGGAGATTGTATGGCTACAGTTTCAAGTCGGACATTACTTCCTTGTGCCACGAGGTTGCACCCAAGAGCAGCAAAAAGCTACGTCTATATTCGGTGAACAGAGTCGCTGGAAGTAAGTTCTGGAAGCATTTCAGAATTATTTCAACTCCTGATGATGTCATGTTTGAGGGACGTTCTGTTGTGTGCCTCATCCAATAGGAGCTGAGAGTTCGATCCTTTAGTGAGCAAGGCTTCATGGATTTGTAGTCTGTTTTGGACTCCCTTTGTTTGATTTTGGCGCGATTTTTATCAGTAAAATTTACGACTTAGAAGGTGGGGGCTTGAGTTATGTTTTTACGACTGTGTTAGGCCTGCCTTTGTCTTCTATTTGAATACATGAGGCCCAACATTCCCCCCTTTTGTTCTGAAGAGTTGGTTGTTGTCCAGCATCTTTAGAGCAACTGAAGGGCTGAACACTTCTTGTCGGTTCACAGTAACCTGTGGGTTACGCCATCCATGTATTCCTGATAGGAAAGAGAAATGGTTGCACAGTCCATACAGTTCATTAGAGTTCACAGAGGTTTTATCGTCTGGACAGAGATTGAGGCACATCTGGGCATAGAACTTCTAGCTAATTCTAAAACTACATTCATCACACATAAACATTTCAAGTTATTGGAAGGCACAGCATTAACCATAACACAATCCTTTGTTGTTCTTTGGTCATAACACAAAATCAAAGTAGAACCTGACATTGGTTACTAGGAACAAAATGTTAGAGGAAAGGAGGGTTAAAGGTTAAAAGGCTTATCCTTGGAAATGATTGGGGTTAACCTGTGGGATGGGCTCAGACTGGTGTGTAAAACGCGGCTGTATGAGAAGTGAGTCTAGTCTGGCCTGTAAGTGTTGAATGTATCTGTACATGGCGTGTGCAATAATTGCGATGATGATCCAACCACTAAGGAGGAGCCAGAGGGCAACCAAACTGATAGGGTGTACTCGGTAAGATGATGATCTGCTTATGTGACTATGAAATATAGTGGTCAAGCCAGTCGGTTTGAGACTGAACTTCACTAATTCCATCCCTTCAGCCTGAAGCTGCTGTTGAAGGGTGTCATCAACGGTGAGGTTGTGACCTCTAAATGCGTCCATGATCTCAATTTCTGCGTCATGTTTGTCGACGTTGAGATGATGGAGGACAATATCGTCAATGTGCACGGTGGCTCCTTGGGGAACCATTAAGAACACCGTTTGGTTTGGTAGCCTTAGTTTAGTGGCCTTAGTTTAGTGGCTGTTCCATGGCAGTCGTATGACTTAGGTGGCTGGTGTGTTAACGAGCCAGCGACTGCCTGCTCGCTCTACCTTTGTCTCTGTTCCTTCATCTTTGATAGACATGCTACCATGACACTTGTTCAGAGAGGTAGTTAGTCACCTCTCTAACAAAGGGGTTGCGTTTTGACAAACCCAATGAATGTACTTCGTCTTGGTACACATGTTTAGGTTAGAGATAAGGTAGAGCGAGGGGTCCTCATCATGGTCGGCGAGTGTTGGTGGTGTTTTGAGATGAATGTGTGCATTACCTCTCTGAAAACCAATATTAAATACAGATTTTAGTCTATATATATTCTGCCTATGATGGCAGATTGAGGATGAATCCTATTTTGAGGTTCTGAGGATTTACATGGATTGGAATTTCAATGCCAAAACTATATGCCATGTGTATCTGTGAAGGTTGCACAACGGATATAGTAGCAGATCTAAGGATTTGTTCGACAAGGTCTAGGGAGACCAGGTAAGTTCCTGGGTGTCCACATCACTGAGGAACTCACATGGTCCGTCCACACTGAAGTTGTTGTGAAGAAGGCTCATCAGCGCCTCTTCTTCCTGAGACGGCTGAGGAAGTTTAGAATGAACGGCCACATCCTCACACGGTTCTACACCTGCACTGTGGAGAGCATCCTGACTGGCTGTATCTCTGCCTGGTACGGCAATAGCACCGCCCACAACCGCAAAGCACTGCAAAGGGTGGTGCGAACTGCCAGACACATCATCGGAGGTGAGCTTCCCTTCCTCCAGGAAATATATACAAGGCGGTGTGTGAAAAAAGCTCGGAGGATCATCAGAGACTCCAGCCACCTGAGCCATGGGCTGTTCTCACTGCTACCATCAGGTAGGCGGTATCGCAGCATCAGGACCCGCACCAGCCGACTCCATGATAGCTTCTTCCCCCAAGCAATCTGAACTTCTGAACTCTTGATCTCCCACGATCAAAATACATCAGCACTGCACTTTATTATCCTTACTCTTATATCTCACACCGGACTGTCATAAATTATATTATTATTATTATATTATGTTCTCTCTTAACAACTGACTATCAACCGACAGCCTGAATGTCAATACAGTACAATACTGTACATTCTATATATATATATATATATATATATACTTTTTTTTATATATTTTTATTTTTAATTTTTATTGAATAATGTGTATCTATATAGTGCGTATTGTATACTGTACAGTGTATGTTATTATTTGTATATTGTTGAGTGTAATTATGTGTATATCAGATGTTTAAATTGTGTTGTGTTAATTTGATGTTATTGTAAATTGGTATATGTCTCATCACTGTCACGACTGCTATGTTGATCGGAACTGCACCCAAGAATTTCACACACCATTGCACTTGTGTATATGGCTGTGTGACAATAAAGTGATTTGATTTTATTTGATTTAAGCTGGAATCCTTCCACCACTCAGACTGTTGACTGAGGAGCTAATTTCCTTGAGGTCCTGCATTAGATCTCTAACGATACACGCATAAGTTGTTTTCTCTGACAAAAGTCACTAAAGCGTGCAGAGTGTTATTGATAAGAACGGATTGCAAATTTACAGTGACTATAGTAACCTGGAGGGTTTTACCCAGGCCCTGTAATTGTTCTTATTGGAGTCGTCGTCTCTGCTGGATTTTTGGACGATGGCGACGTGTGCATCTGAAGCTGGCGAACTGTTTTCTGGACTAAGTGGTCTTGGTATGTCAACCTGAGCCCACATGTGTCCACGACGACAGTCAATGAGCTGTGCCAATCAGTTCTGTAGGTCCTGGCCAACTAACAGTGGTTCCGTATTAATGGGACATATGTAAACAGGGTCTGTTAGCATCACCCCTTGAAAGGTGTCAATCCAGGCCCGTTTTGTGATAGATGACCTATCTTGCGTGTAGCTTGTGATGCTTACGTTGTAGGTCTCTGTCTATAATGGTTTGCCAAGGGAGAGCTTTACTCTAGCCACCTCTGCGAAGGTGTTGGAACCCATTAGACTATTTCGGAACCGGTGTTGAGTAGTGTGTGGGAGCTGAATGACCCATGTGTCAGGCGTTACCCTTACGGAACAGATCGCCCAAGAAGGTCAGAAAAGGAGGGTGTGGCATGTTAGGAGTGACTGTTTTGGGGAGCAACTTGGACACTGTTCCCCTTTTCCCGACCTACAAATTAAACTTTGGCGTTAACGGGAGGGGGTACATCGTCTAGTCATACTGACAGGGTTTCAGTGCCGTGTTCCTTTGAGGAGGTCGACGGACCTGCTGAACAACGGAGCACATCAAGCTTAGTTACTAACTCAGTCAGGCGTCTCCTTATATCCTCCATTTCCTCTCTCAAATCTTGTTCTCTGAGGGGATTTGAAACCTTGCCTACCCACTCACCTTCTTGTTTGGGTTTTCGTTCGAAACGCGCATTTCTTTTTGGCTGGTGAACGTTTTGTTGTTTAGGCCTGCCGTGACCCTGGGGGTGTGTCTGGTCACCACCCCCCTGGTTCTGTTGCCTACCCTGCTGGCGGGGTGATCGGCGCCTCTGGGGTCCTGTTCTAGCATTCACCTTAACGCGAGGCATTTTGTTGCCTTCAAACGCTAGGTCTGCATATGAGGCTTGGATCCCCAGGGCTCTGGCGTCGCCTTCATGCCCTCGGGCAGGGCGCACGTGTGTCTCCCATGCCAGTTGTGCGTACTTTCTGATTTCCTGCATGGTGGGGTTGACCATTCTGCAGTGCATCGTGACGTCATATCGCACGCACTCGTGGAGGTTGTGAAGGAAAAGAGACTTGAAAGCTCATTCCTCCTCCAGACCTGGTGCGTTACTTCCTTGGAAGTATGTGGCTCTCAGACGTCTATAATACTCACGCGGAGGCTCGTGCCTCTTCTGGGTGATGGCAAAAGCAGCTATGGTAGCGGAGGCTTCGTCAATATACAGTGAATACTCCTCGCGTAGGGCTTTACACAGAGCTGAGCAGCGGTTTCGTGTACCAGTCGGTAGCGTTTCCATGAATGCATGGACACTCCTTACCGTGGTCTTCCATATAAGCTTGAGTTTTTCACGAGACGAAGCGTAAGGCAAATCAATCAGGCAGTACTCAATTTCCCTAAGATAATTGTCGATGTTTGAATCTTGATTACTTGGGTCAAAGTGTTCTATGTCCCCTACGAGGGACTCGAGTTGTCGGATGCGCAAGCGTTGGTGTCGGTATGACCATGGGTCGTCCGAGTCATCCGAAACATCATAGTCACTCGGATCGCTATAGCGATGAGGACGACTTCCTTCCCTTCGTGGTGGGGAAAGAGTCCAGTCGACGTGTGGGGGTGGACCCCGGGTTGCATACAGCTCCCTGGCTAATGGGATATTTGAGCCTCTTACACCACTCTGGGCTTGAAAATAATTGTCCCCTCTCCGTGGTGTGGAATCAGTCGGTTTGAAATGCATGGTGGCATGACTGAAAACTGACTGAGGAGGGCAACTATAAGGAGGGGCACCTGCATCCAACCAGCGGGCCGCTGGAGGATTTTGAAAGGTGTCTTGGAGGACGAAGTCAGAGACTGTACCACTAGGGGCAGCTCGGCTCCTAGCGTGTGTCCCTGGGTTTCTCAGGGGCACATTCCTACGTGGATAGCTAAAAAGGGGGCCCTCTTCTATGTCAGATGTCGTGCGGTGCGTTTCAGCTGCACTTACCTAATCTGACTCTACTTTTAGCTGTGCAGCTTGAAGCTGCCTGCACAGGGTTTCGTTTTCCTCCTGCATCCGGGCATTATCTTCTTGTGCCTGGACTTTCTCAGCTTGAATGCACGTAATTTCTTGGTGCAGGCTGAGATTTTCCCTCTGCACCGCTTGATAGCTGCTCTGTAGCTGGGCGAGCTGGGCCTGGTGCTCGGCAGTTTGCAGTTGGGTTTTGCGGTGATGAAGAAGGAACATTTGGCCCACTAGGTCCAGGATTGTGCGCATCTTCCCGACCGGGTTGTTAACATAATCAACTAGTTCCTGCAATGCTTCATCACAACGACTAATATTGTAGCTGTTAAGGTTATATCTCTCCTCTACATCTTGCAGTGATGGGTCGACTAACCTCTGTGGAGCTTCAGCTCCAGTCACGCAGGGTGATTGGTGACTCATTTTACTGGGGCCGTAAAAATTCTTGTGATAGTGGCTCTGACAGCTTGTTGTTTTACAGTTGATATAATGCTAACACGAAAGCACAGTTGAGAAGCTTTGACCTGTGGCTTACGGTCTACTGTTATGTAATGTGCAAATTTCACTGTGTTCTCTCTTTGGTGGATGTCAATGAAGTGACTTGGCACCTCTCTGTAACATTTAGATGAAAGCGTTAGGAGTTAAATAACAACAACAGCAGATTTTAAGCAGACTATAGTAAATTTACCAACCCCTAATTCACTCTTAAGAGCACTTTCACACCACACTGGCTTATGTTTGGCAAGTTGTGAGAAGTTACTTGTCAAACATAACCAAACTTTGAAGTAAGGATACAAGTTATTACTTTGGATTCTTATGCATACACACTGTGACAGAACTGGCACGTAGGATGCCTCACACGGGGCACCAATTATTATGTAGGGCTTTACTGGTTGTTTAGATCAGTGTTACTATCAGAAATAATTAACAATTATTTTTGTAGTTATTAATTAATATTTAAATTAATCAATTGAATCTAACTCATTAAAACCTCATATGGGTTCCAGTAAATGTAGTGTGCTACGTTTAGGGGCAAGTTTGGTTATTAGCAATAATTAATAATTATCAAAGAAAATTACTAATTATAAAAATCAATAGAACATTGATGAGAATCAATGTTAGCTTTTTTTTAATCCTTTAAATCAACAATTATCCAAGATAATCGTTAATTGTTAACATCGATGAAACATTAATTAAAATTAACACTAGCTTATTGATCATTCAAATTCAACAACCATCAAAGATAATTATCAATTATCAAAAATCAATAGAATATTAATAAGGATTAACATTGACAGGGCACCACCCTGAAATCAGGGACTAATAACCGAATAGTAAAACAGTCTCAATATTAGTTTGTTTTCTTAGGAAAATCGGCATCCGAAGAATATCGATTTTCGGGAAAAAAAAAAACAATGAATGAAGGTTTGAATCCGAGCACTGACATCCCGTCAGCATGACACAGGTGTATGCAAAACAAACAAAAACATTTCTCTTTGTAATATAAGCAAAGTTTATTTATGCAGTAATATCAATTAATAATTAATACAATGCAGTCAATAAACTTCCGACTCATAACTACAAACTAAACAGTGATATGGTTAAATAGGGAAATAAAAATAATTCTATAACACATAGGGTGTTTGTGTGTGACAGTGTGTGTGTGACAGTGTGTGTAAGGAGGGACGCGCACAAAATAGCGGACGTGACTCTCGTGGTGAGTATGTCACGCGAGACTTCCGGCCAGGGAATATGACCGCGAATGGGGGCGGAGATGGCGTCAACCAGTTACCGCGTATATCCGCTTGTACAATAGCTTAGGGACAAAGCTGGGCTTTAGCATTTAAGCTATCTACGAGCCAAAATGTGTGCCAGAATGTTTGTGAGGGGTTGCATGCCTGCGTGTGTGTGTGTGTGTGTGTGTGTGTGTGTGTGTGTGTGTGTGTGTGTGTGTGTGTGTGTAATTAGTACGAGAGAGGGAGAGAAGTGACAGCCCTAAAGCTGATTTCGCGATCGTGGGAGAGAAAGCAGATGTTTAGTTCATCGCTCAGAGACGCGGTGGACTGCTCGTAAACAGTCCCGTGTTATTTCACACTTTAATGGATGAACTCAGTTGCTGTCTCATCCGTGATGGCTAAATTGCACAACAATTCAATTTGGTTGGACCACAATACAGCAAAACAAAATCGTGATAATTAATACCCTGAGTATTAATAATGAGCGGACATGGCGATCCGTAAACTGTACAAGCAAAAACCTTGAAACACAAGAATAACACACTATAATATTCTATCTCTGCCCAGACGTAAACCTCTTACTTGAATGGCATGAGGACACAGGTAGAATGTGTTTTCCTCCGTCCTTTAACTCTGACCCGGTTCCTTGAAGCTCGGGTGATGACGGGAGGCTGTTTCTTCGCTCTGTCAGCGGGCGGTACAGCTGTTGATTGTTCTCAGAGGGCGGTACGGCTGTTGATTCTCGGCGGGCTGGCGGAGAACTCAGAAATGTCGACTTGATTGAAGATTGAAGAGAAATCTTTAATCTCTTCACTTCTGTAGGCAAACGGATGAAGATGCGAATTGCTCGGCGGTCTCCTTCGGATCCGTTAGAGTGTTTGGATGAACACAGAGTAATCTCAACTCGTCCAGCGAGATGGAGATTGTATGGCTACAGTTTCAAGTCGGACATTACTTCCTTGTGCCACGAGGTTGCACCCGAGAGCAGCAAAAAGCTACATCTATATTCGGTGAACAAAGTAAGTTCTGGAAGCATTTCAGAATTATTTCAACTCCTGATGATGTCATGTTTGAGGGACGTTCTGTTGTGTGCCTCATCCAATAGGAGCTGAGAGTTCGATCCTTTAGTGAGCAAGGCTTCATGGATTTGTAGTCTGTTTTGGACTCCCTTTGTTTGATTTTGGCGCGATTTTTATCAGTAAAATTTACGACTTAGAAGGTGGGGGCTTGAGTTATGTTTTTACGACTGTGTTAGGCCTGCCTTTGTCTTCTATCTGAATACATGAGGCCCAACAATACTAACCTGCTCCTCTGTTTATGTATGTGACTCACCTGTGATCCTGTCCGATGTTGAAGTTACCTGTTTGGGCACATGTTGATTTGGAAATTACCACTTATGAATTTGTGCCCTCTGCCTTGGTTTTCTGTTTGATCAAAGACTGTCTCCTAAGAATGTGGACCATACCTGAATACTGAATACTAATCTCAAGCTTCTGAGTCAGTGTGTCATTACAGTACTCTAGATTACTTGGTGAATTTGCAAATTTTCTATCAGATCTAGTAGTTAATGTAGATAGAGCTTTAATTGTTGGTGACTTCAACGTTCACATAGATAATGAAAATGACACACTGGGATTGGCATTTATCGATATTCTCAACTCTCTTGGAGTCATACAAAATGTGACAGGACCAACTCATCACCATAATCAAATGCTAGATTTAATTCTGTCATATGGAATTGATGTTGATACTATAGATATTCGACCGCAGAATACTAATTCATGCGTTCATGACCTCAAAACTAGATTATTGCATTACTGGGAGGATGTCCAGCAAGTTCAATAAATAAACTTCAATTTGTTCAAAATGCAGCTGCCTACAGTGCTGACTACAACCAAGAAATATGATCATATTAGCCCCAATTTATCGTCGTTACATTGGTTACCTGTTAAATTTTGTATTCATTTTAAAATTCTGTTAACTACACACAAAGCTTTGAATGGTCTAGCTCCACAGCACTTAAGTGACCTTCTACCACACTATATTTCATCTCGTTCATTACGATTGCAAAATTCTGGCCTGTTAATAGTTCCTAGAATATCAAAATCTACAAAAGGAGGTAGATCCTTTTTCGATTTACTATGGCATGATTTACCTAAACTATGGAATAGTCTCCCTAATACTGTTCGGGACACAGACACACTCACTCAGTTTAAGTCTAGACTAAAGACTCATCTATTTAGCCAGGCATACACCTAATTTATCCATCAACTCACAATTAGGCTGCTTTAGTTAGGTCTGCCAGAACCAGAAACATCTATCATGATCATCATGATCTATAACTCAGCATAAAATTTTATTCTATCTGTTTCCATATCTCAACCATGAAACCTCGGGATTCATATTTAGATGATGACTAAATGCAGGTTGAACTGCGATATACCTCACTGATCTCTGCCTGTATCACCTTTGTCTATTGATGGACTACACTATTGAAATGGAATACATAGACTATCATTTAATTGCCAACAAAAGCCTTCATCAGCCAGCTAACAAAGGACAATGCATCTATGTGAACTTCTGCAGTTAATCCAGGATGGACTTCAAAGACATTAGTCATTAATCTTACAGTTCATAAAAAATAGTTTTTTTTAAACACTGGACCTTAACACTTACTTAGTTTACTAATCTTAAACCATGACCTGCACTGCACACAAATAACTAATACTGGCATTATATTCATGCTGGTTAGCCAGAGGAAAACTGGCCCCCACATTGTGCCTGGTTTCTCCCAAGGTTATTTTTCTCCATTAACCAACATCTTATGGAGTTTTGTGTTCCTTTCCACAGCTGCATTCAGCTTGCTCACTGGGGTTCTATATACAATTATTATTAAATTATTTAATTTTTTTACACAATTTACAATCATATTTAATCAAACTACATAATGATCACTCTAAGATTTTATAGATGTTACAGTGTGGCAGGGCAGAGGGTGTGATGCTGCACACCTGGCCACTAATCAGGCTGATCAAGCCAGAGAGGGATAAAGTTGCGTTGCGAGCTCCGACACAACATGGTAGTGTTTTGTTTGTTTTGTTCGCAATTCTTATGTTTTTTGTCTTGGATGTTGTCTGCCTTATTGTCTACGACAGACAAACACTTTTGGACATTGGTTCAGCAATTTCACACCGTAAACCGGACTTCAAATTCCTCAATGCTGACCCGCTGTTTACAAACACGCAAGCGGAGCCTTTTGTCGCTTTTACGCTGATAGCGTAATGTGTTTCACCAAAAAGTGCGTGGAGGACGTCGTTCCGACCAGAATAACACGGATCTATCCGAACCAGAAGCCATGGATAAATAGCGATGTTCGCGCGGCACTTAATGTGCGGCCCTCCGCTTTCAATTCCGGGAACGCGGAGGAGCATAAACAAGCCAGTTATGCCCTCCGAAAAAGCAAAACGCCAGTACAGCAAAACGCCAGTACAGGAACAAGAGTGAAGGACAGTTTAACACCACCAACTCTAGAAGCATGTGGCAGGGAATTAACATCATCACAGACTTTAAAGGGAATAAAAACTCTGCCATGAACACCGCTGCCTCTCTCCCGGATGAGCTAAATACTTTTTATGCTCGTTTTGAGGGAAATAACACCGCCCTCGCGGAGAGAGCTCTCACGGCCGAAGCTACAGAGGTTAGTTCACTCTCCGTCTCTGTAGCGGATGTAACCCGATCCTTCCGACGGGTGAATATCCGCAAAGCCGCGGGCCCAGACGGCATTCCGGACAGCGTCATCAGAGCATGCACGAACCAGCTGGCTGGTGTTTTTACAGACATTTTCAACCTTTCCCTCTCTTTTTCTGTAGTCCCCACATGCTTTAAAACATCCACCATTGTGCCTGTTACAAAGCAATCAAAAATAACTTGCTTAAATACTGGCGTCCTGTTGCTCTGACCCCCATCATCAGCAAATGCTTTGAGAGACTAATCAGAGATTACATCTGCTCTGTGCTGCCTCTCTCTCTAGACCCATTGCAGTTTGCTTACCTCAACAACCGCTCCACTGATGATGCCATTGCATCTACAATACACACTGCTCTCTCCCACCTGGAAAAAAAGAACACTTATATGAGAATGCTGTTTGTAGACTACAGCTCAGCATTCAACACCATAGTGCCCTCCAAGCTAGAGGAGAAACTCCGGGCTCTGGGCTTAAACAGCTCGCTGTGCAACTGGATCCTGGACTTCCTGTCAAGCAGACGCCAGGTGGTTAGAATAGGCAGCAACATCTCCTCATCACTGACCCTCAACACTGGAGCCCCACAGGGCTGTGTTCTCAGCCCACTCTTGTATTCCTTGTACACACATGACTGTGTGGCAACACATAGCTCCAATGCCACCATTAAGTTTGCTGATGACACGATGGTGGTAGGTCTGATCACTGACAATGATGAAACAGCCTACAGAGAGGAGGTGCACACTCTGACACACTGGTGTCAGGAGCACAACCTCTCCCTCAACGTCAGTAAGACAAAGGAGCTTGTGGCGGACTTCAGAAGAAAAGACAGAGAACACAGTCCCATCACCATCAATGGAGCACCAGTGGAGAGAGTCAGCAGCTTCAAGTTCCTGGGTGTCCACATCACTGAGGAACTCACATGGTCCATCCACACTGAAGTCGTTGTGAAGAAGGCTCATCAGCACCTCTTCTTCCTGAGATAGCTGAGGAAGTTTGGAATGAACCACTACATCCTCACATGGTTCTACACCTGCACTGTAGAGAGCATCCTGACTGGCTGCATCACCGCCTGGTACGGCAATAGCACAGCTCACAGCTGCAGAGCCCTGCAAAGGGTGGTGCGAACTGCCAGACACATCATCGGAGGTGAGCTTCCCTCCCTCCAGGACATATATACCAGGCGGTGTGTGAAAAAAGCTCGGAGGATCATCAGCCACCCGAGCCATGGGCTGTTCTCACTGCTACCATCAGGCAGGCGGTATCGCAGCATCAGGACCCGCACCAGCCGACTCCATGACAGCTTCTTCCCCCAAGCAATCACACTTTTGAACTCTTGATCTCCCATGATCAAAATACATCAGCACTGCACTTTATTACTCTTACTCTTATATCTCACACCGGACTGTCATAAATTATATTATTATTATATTATATTCTCTCTTAACAACTTACTATCAACTGACAGCCTGAATGTCAATACAGTACAATACAACTTACTGTACATTCTATATATACTACTATATATACTTTTTTTTTATTTTATTGAATAATGTGTATCTACATTGTGTGTATTGTATACTGTACAATGTATGTTATTATTTGTATATTGTTGTGTGTAATTATGTGTATATTAGACTTTAAATTGTGCTGTGTTAATTTGATGTTATTGCAAATTGGTATATGTCTCATCACTGTCATGACTGCTATGTTGATCGGAACTGCACCCAAGAATTTCACACACCATTGCACTTGTGTATATGGCTGTGTGACAATAAAAGTGATTTGATTTGATTTGATTTTGCCTGAAGTCAATAACTCAGCGGGGAGTCACCTTGATTAACACCTCCCGCTGAGAGGTGCTAATGTGTGCTCTGTCTTCCTTGTCCTGGCTGGTGATTATGTTAATGAAGCTAACACCTGAAAATCATTGGAAAAATCAGCTAGTAAAAGGTACACATACACACTCAACAACTAACTTTTGTAAAATAAATTATTTATATTGAATAAATTGAATAAAAAACTATAGACAAAACAATAAACAATACAACAAATAAATCTTAAATAAAATACAATAAACACAATTAGAGATTTCAATTCAATATTCTTTCCTTCAAATTGTTAATTTAATCTAATTACGCCTATTTAGTTTATTTGAAGCTAATAAAATGTTTTAATGATTTTAATTCATAGTCCATTATCAAATTTAACTCTTTTGTAACCCCAAATAAACTCAATAAAATGTAATTGAAACCAAACAAATAAAATTACAGTTACCTATTAATTACCTATACAATTCAAATAAACAATTATACAGCTAAACAAACAATAATCAATCAACTGAATTACCAACTGTACTAAATTCAGAGTAGCTTCACAAATACCTCGAACTTTTCATTGTCGAATTAATTCAAAGTAGAGATGAATTGAAGATTATTCTGAAATTCACGAACAGAAGATATTCACAATTCAGATAAACTCTTGGGTTTTTGGCTCGCCATCAAACTTTCCAGAAAGTTTGTGCAGAAACATCCATGATGAAATGTTTACTATCCTCGTTGAAAACATGGTCCAACTCGAACAAAACACATATATACAAAAACTGGCCTGCACAAATCAGGAAAACATTCTCAGAAATATTTTCCTAACATTTCAGACAATTATTTTAACTTTCTTAACTTACAATACATGCATTAGCTTTAGCTCTAAATGCTATGCCTCGTGGTAGCATTTACACAACACAGTTTCTCAACTAAGTTTACTCAACAAGTTTATGTTTCTAATTCTCATTTATATTTAGAATAAAAGATTAAACTTACAGATTTCCTCGATAATTAACTAAACTTGTTCTTTTCTTCCAGGTTTTATCCGGATGAACAGTTAAATAAATGACTTCATAACTCAGCTTTATCTCGATTAGACATCAAGATTCACTCTCAGATAAGTATTTTTCCCTTTTTCTAGAGCTTTAGTTTAAGATTAAACTAATATTTTCTAATTTTCAGACGTTTGATGCTATAAATTCCTAACAGCGCAGTTGATCGGCATCTTGTTGCTCTTCGCTTCTTCGTCTGTTCTGTGTCTGTCTGCGTTAACTCTAGGGTGGAGTCAGCGGCTACAGCAAAATTGGATGATTGGATAAATCACATTTGCAGCGCTGATCCAAACTCTTATTGATCAAGTTTATCTGCAATATGTTTTACATATATTTGCAAGTATTAATAATAAATATAAAATTTTATATACCTGCATATTTTTCTGACTCTTTTTTATAAAACAGTTTACTCTGATTTTACATCTGAGTTACATAATGTACCCTAGCTGTGTACAAACCAGACAGTCTAAATGTATTCATCAGTGTTAATAAGCCACAGAATATGAGGAACACAAAAACTACAGAGGACTCTTCTAAGAGTTTTTTAAATAATGACAATAAGTGTTTTCCCCCACATGATTTATATATTTATGGGCGTCGCTAGATCTAGGCTAAGGGGACTGAAGCCCTGGATCTTTTCTGGATAGCTCTAAATGATTTAGAGGCACAAGAGTGAAAGTAAATAAAGTATAGTTATGATTATTTATAGCAGTAGCTACTAGCTTCCAAACAGTGTGCTGCATACTTTTGGTCCTTTCTAAAGGATCGGTAGCACCGAGAATAGGCTCAATTCGGTACCCGCACACTGTTTGACTTCAAGCAGGCTACTTTCAAACACACACATGTGTGCATATGTCTGCGTGTGCTATAAAGAGTGCAAATGGGGATTGTCCCCATTTTTGGTCATCTGTCCTGGTCAAATTAAATTCCATTCACAAAATGTCCTGAATTATTTTCAATTTTCTGACAGATTCACCCATATGAGCACTTCTTTATGTGCACACTATCCAAGGAGAAACTAGTCAAATACGCTCCCCTAATCTGCTCTCATAAGAATCATTAGATAGTCCAATTCATTTTAGTGAATCAGTTCATTTGGATGATTCATGTATATGAAGCTCTTTTAAACCGTCCTTTCCCTCTCACATGAAGCACTGGAAAATCTAATTCATTTTAGTGGTTAAAGTACGATTTGTTTGACGCAGAATACCCTCCACATCATTTAACATCTTATTTGTTGTTGAATATTTAGTTAAATACTACTGTTCACTATTATGTTTTAGAATTATTTATTTACATACATCTGTTCAAGTGCTGTTTATTTCTGATAGTTATACATTTCTTTAAAAATATAATGCTTCAATGAAGTTAGGCCCTATTGTTATTAGCTTGTAGTGTAGCTAACTACGTTTCACTCAAAATTGCTCAGGGACAGAATAGGTAAATATGTTACATTTATACACAGTAAAATTGTTGATGTTGTTGTTTGAATTCATTAAATGCTGTTCATGTTCATTTCTGTGAACTATAGCTTTTTTTCATAAAATGCCATGTCCTTATCCACCTCTCAATTAGTTTTGTTTATTGTAGTGACCTGTCACTTATTGTATCAAATATTTCTGGTCTAAGACAGGTAATATTATGTGGCTTTAAAAGTAACAACATGGATCGGTTGCATTTTATAAGATGAATGTATTTTAATTTGTGATATTTACTTTTACTTTTGATACTTAAAGTACTTTTAAAATCAGGTACTTTTTAATTTTACTTATGTAGTATTTTATTGGATGACTTTTTCTTTTACTTAAGTAATATATTGGTGTGGTATCTATTTTTACTTTTACTTAAGTATGGAAATTGAATACTTTTTTTCAATACTGGTGCACGACTATGTGCTTCATTTTGGAAGCGGTGTGATACAGAGCGTACCCGCATGCGATGTACAGAAAGGAATCTACAGCCATCATTTTCTGGTCACCAAGAAGGACGGTGGGCTGCGTCCCATATTGGACTTGAGGCTCTTGAACCGGACACTCAGGAAGTCTTTGTTCAAAATAGTTTCTCAGAGACAGATTTTGTCCATCCGTTCGAATGGTTTGTGTCAGTGGACCTGAAAGATGCGTACTTTCATGTACAAATAGCCCCTTGTCACAGGCCATTCTTAAGATTCGCCTTCAAGGGGGTGGCATATCAATTCAGGGCCTTTCCCTTCGGCTTGTCCCTGGCTCCTCGCACATTTACCAAATGTGTTGACATGGTGCTCGATCCGCTGAGGCCGTATGTTGAACTTCCTTAACGATTGGCTGCTCTTAGCACACTTGGAGGAATTAGTGTGAGAGCACAGAGACCTGTTGATTATGCACCTGCAGATTTTGGCTCTCAAAGTCAATTGGACAAAGAGGACTTTGGTGCCCGTCGGCAGGTTTCCTTCTTGGGGATGAAACTCGACTCATTGACTATGTCGGTACATTTGATCAATGCTCACATTCAGTCTATTCTCCATTGCTTGGTGTTTGGTCATCAAGAACATCAGTATCAGACATTTGGCTATATTTCAATACTCTAAACTTCCTTACTCAGTATTTTTGTCTTATTTTCCAGTTAAAATATCTAAACATCCTTAAAACAAGACACATTTACTTGGAAAGCAAAATTACAGTGAAAATTTCAGTGAAATCTGACAAAATTTTGTGAGGTTTATGCTTATAATGAGAAAAAAAAAAACTATTTGCCAGTTGAGGAAGAAAAATAAACTCAAAATAAACTTCAAAGGCAAAACATATTTAATTTTTCTTACCACATTGGCAAATTGTTTAATTCTTGTTTTAAGCATACACCTCACAAAAATAGGTTAAATGTAAAATTACTTTAAGTCTGCCTGTATATAATGCATTTTAAACGTTATGTGCTATAGCACACATATTTTAATGTGATTATTTAATTTTTAATGCGATTATTTAAATAATTTTTTATTATTGTATAATGCATTTTATGCATGATAACACATGATATTACACATTACGTTTTTAGCATGTGTTACAATACATTGTGCTCTTTAAAGGTTTAACTGTGTGGTAAGTGTAAGAACGTGTTATAAATGTGGTTAAAATTATTGGTAATACTGTACATTAATGTTCCCTTTGTTAAGAGTTTAAAAAGGGGTTCATTACTGACTAATAAGTAATTTACAAATGCATTATAAATCATTAATATGCAGTTATAACAACATGAATAAAACTGCAAATTGAGTTGCATGCAATATTTGCCAAATAGTGTGCATCATGTTATAAATTCTTAATAAATACACTTATTCATACTTAAATCAGAAACCCCAATTCAGGATTTTCTGTCACAATGCAGCAAAAATGTACTATTATAGTGAGATTAAAAGGAGGGATTACGTCATTTTGCTACAGTCCACTTTGTGTTTATATTCATTTCTGTAATGGCTTGACTCACTTACTAACCTAGTCCTAGTTGCCTAAAGTCCTCTGCAAATACACTTTTTAGATCCTCATGCTGATTCACAGCATATCTCGTATGATAAAGCCTGGATTACCATTAAACAATACTGAACTTTATTTACAGGATTCTAATGTTGGAAACTCCTTAATAAATGCTTAATATGTGTCCACTTTACTTTAAGGCACATTTTCATAGGTTACTAATGTTGAATAAGTGTTATTAAAAATGTATAACATGTGAGGTCAAATGGCTCACTATTTGGGAAGTATTACATTAAAGTTGACCTTATGCATTTTGTTATAAACACATATGAATTATTTATAAAGCATTTGTAAATTAATTATTAGTCACAAATAACCCCTTTATAAACCCTTACAAAGGTTACATTAATGTAAAGTGTTACCAAATTATTCACAAAATCATACAAGTGATTATTATGTGTATTATAAGGCATTTTGAAAGCAATATAATGTATTAACAATACCTTTAGAAGGAATTACTGGATATACACAGACTTCAAGTCAAGTTTTACTGTAATTAAAGTCTGTTGTACTTTGTATGTAATGTTGGGCATGATGCTATTGTATACATATGGATGTGTCCGTGTTGAATGTTTAAAGGATCTATACCTGAGTGTAATGATAATGACACAGCTCTGCCCTTCACAGCCTCAGACAGCACAACTCATAGGGCACATCACAGTACTGCAGTGCTTATCATCATCAGGTTATGAGTCAAAAACTGACAGATTGTTCAATTCCCACAGGCCAGAGTTGCCTGCTGTGTAATTAGCAGTCTATTAAACATAGAGCTTTATAATTATCTAAATGACTGACCTCTGCATGAAGGTCATGACCTCTCCAAAAAAGGCATGTGCTCTAAACAGTGTTAAAGACAAGATTATCCAACGTGACTGCATTACTATTCATAGGTACTAGTAAATGAAGTATGGTTCCAGCACACATACATTACATTTGCGTAGACAATGAAATGTACAGAATCGACATGTTGATAGTATCTAAAATGTAAAACATTTTACGTTTTAACAACTTAAGGGAAGTACAAATGTTTACAAATCCTTTAAGAACAATTGTGACAACACACACATAGGAAATGAGTGAAATACATGATAAAATATTAATAAAACATTGAGTGTTTCACTTATATTACACGTATATTACTTAATAGTAATACGTTTAAATGATAATTTAATTCAGCCATTCAAAGAGTGTAGCTGACTTTACTTTTATTAGTCCTATCTTGATGTCACTTATACATAAATATGCCATTAAAACAGTCTTTCTCTGACAGACTGATTTCATTCTCTCATTCCCTGATCATTCAAAGTCACAATATGGGATTGTGTTTGTGAACTCATTCACATGCAGCGGTATCCTTGTAAATTTCCAGACCAGCCATTAGAAGATCCGTAAAAATGTGTACGTCTCTAAAGTGCATATTTAAAAGCACTTGCATTTTAGATGCTGTGAATATGTTTATATTGTACATTTCAGTATCTATCCAAACATGTAAACGTTATGTAAAAGTACCTATGAGCAGGATTAGGAGGGTTACTTTTTAAATGTAATCTGTTACAGATTACTGATTACTTAACAGTAAATTTAATCAGTAACATAATCCAATATGAAAGTAATGTAATCAGATTACTTTTTGTGGTAAACAAGGCGGAGCCGAGCGGCGTCTGGGCAGAGCGAGGTCAGGAAGATAAGTGGTGAATGAATTCCACCTGCGCGCCACACCTGTCTCGCGTTCCAGCGAGGGGCGGTGGGAGTATTTAAGGAGAGGAGACAGCGGCAGAGGAGAGAGAGATGTATGAAGCTTGTCCACGTGTTTGACTGTCTTTATGATTTGACGCAGCTGGCTGAAAAGCAGTGCGTGTTTTTGTTTCTTTTATACACTGAAAAGTGTAATTAAATGTCTATGCATTTGTCAAGCCGGTCTCAGCTTCCTCCTTACCTTCTTAATTGTTATAATTTTTTTAATTAGTTTTGGATTACACTTATTGGCACATATGTAAATAAAGTCAAGATCAAATCAATATGATCTCTTAAACTTTAAATTATGCCTTGAATGCAAACAGAACATGTTTCAGTAATATTATGAGTACTGTTGTAGCTGTTATTATATCTAAGGAAAAGAAACATGTACATTGCACCCTACCAAGAAAAAAGAAAATGAGCTGTTAATGTAGAACAACTCAGTATTTCTAAGAAATCAGGCGAGTTCTCTGTCTGCTACAGAAAAAGAAAATTTCTCATAAAGCAAATATAATCAGAACAGATGCACTGAATTATGTCTTGGTTAACATTAAACTAAATCTGACAGAATATACCTCAGATTCAAATACACTGCAAAGTGTAATTCTACCATGTATTGCAGTTAGTGTGTATAGGCAATTGTAATTTGCACTATTCATTAATTTCAGACTTTTTTCAATAGGTAGATCACACGTTATCATCATTATCATCATCATCATCGTTATTATTGTCATAATAAAATATTGGAGAGTGTCTTTCCTCTGCTTGCTCATGATCCAAAGTCAAACATCACTAGCTAACAGTTTATGGCTGATTTCTATGTTTATGTTTCTGTTTAAGGAGGATTTTAAAGGAGAAAAAAAGTTTTGTTTCCAAAAAGAAAACAAAATCTAGTTTTAAAAAACAGATCAAAACAGATTTTAAAGTTATGCCCTACGCAAAAATATCAGAGCAGCCAAACGCCAGTACAGGGACAAGCTTGAAGGACAGTTCAACACCACTGACTCAAGAAGTATGTGGCAGGGAATTAATATCATCACAGACTTCAAAGGGCATAAAAACTCTGCCATGAACACCGCTGCCTCTCTCCTGGATGAGCTTAATATGTTTTATGCTCGTTTCGAGGGAAATAACACTGACCTCGTGATGAGAGCTCACGCTGCCGAAGCTACAAAGGTTAGTTCATTCTCCGTCTCTGTAGTGGATGTAACCCGATCCTTCCGACGGGTGAATATCTGTAAAGCCACGGGTCCAGATGGCATTCCGGGCCACGTCAGCAGAGAGTGTGCGAACCAACTGGCTGGTGTTTTTACGGACATTTTCAACCTTTCCCTCTCCTAGTCTGTGGTCCTCACATGTTTTAAAACGTCCACCATTGTGCCTGTACCGAAGCAATCCAAAATCACTTGCTTAAATGACTGGCGCCCTGTTGCTCTGTCCCCCATAATCAGCAAATGCTTTGATAGGCTAATCAGAGATTACATCTGCTCTGTGCTGCCCGCCTCACTGGACTCACTGCAGTTTGCATACCGCAACAACCGCTCCACTGATAATGCAATTGCATCTACACTACACACTGCTCTCTCCCACCTGGAAAAAAGGAATACATATGTGAGAATGCTGTTTGTAGACTACAGCTCAGCATTCAACACCATAGTGCCTTCCAAGCTTGATGTGAAACTCCAGGCTCTGGGCTTGAACATCTCACTGTGCAGCTGGATCCTGGACTTCTTGTCAGGCAGACGCCAGGTGGTCAGAATGGGCAGTAACATCTCCTCACCACTTACCCACGGTGGTAAGTCTGATCACTGACAATGATGAAACAGCCTATATAGAGGAGGTGCACGCTCTGACACGCTGGTGCCAGAAGCACAACCTCTCCCTCAACGTCAGTAAGACCAAGGAGCTTGTGGTGGACTTCAGGAGAAAATACAGAGAACACAGCCCCATCACCATCAATGGAGCACCGGGGGAGAGAGTCAGCAGCTTCAAGTTCCTCTGTGTCCACATCACTGAGGAACTCACATGGTCCGTCCACACTGAGGCCATTGTGAAGAAGGCTCACCAGCACCTCTTCTTCCTGAGATGGCTGAGGAATTTTGGAATGAACTACCACATCTTCACACTGTTCTACACCAGCACTGTAGAGAACATCCTGACTGGCTGCATCACTGCCTGGTACGGCAACAGCACCGCCCTCAACCGCAAAGCCCTGAAAAGAGTGGTACGAACTGCCAGACACATCATCGGAGGTGAGCTTTCCTCCCTCCGGGACACCTATACCAGGTGGTGTGTGTAAAAAGCTTGGAGGATCATCAGAGACTCCAGCCACCCAAACCATGGGCTGCTCTCACTGCTACCATCAAGCAGGCGGTATCACAGCATCAGGACCCGCACCAGCCGACTTCATGACAGCTTCTTCCCCCAAGCAATCACACTTTTGAACTCTTGATCGCTCATGATCAACATATATCAGCACTGCACTTTATTAATCTGGACTGTCTTAAATTATATTTTTCTTAACAACACACTGGCAACTGACTATCAACCGACAGCCTGAATGTCAATACAACCACTATACAACCTTACTGCACATATATATAATTTGTTTTTGTATACTGTTTATTCTATAGTGTGTATTTTGTACTATACAATGTATATTATTATTACTGTGTTGTGAGTAATATGTGTATATTAGATATGTAAATTTTTGTTGTGTAAATCTGATGTTTATTGTAGATTGGTATATGTCTCATCACTGTCATGACTACTATGTTGCTTGGAACTGCACCCAAGACTTTCACCCACTGTTGCACTTGTGTATATGGTTGAGTGACAATAAAGTGATCTGATTTGATAAACGTTTAGTGTGTCTTTTCAATTACTTCTTCCTAATTACTATAAGTGTTGAACATGTTACTCACCCAGACATTTGAACTGTTCTCAACAATAATTGATCAAAATCAGATAAATTCTTCATTGAAATTAAAACACATTTGCAATTAATTTGGTATTTATGTGTACAATTTGGATTTGTTAATAATGATCAGGGATGCAAAATCACGAGAGGTGAAAAAAAAAGAGAAAGTCTTGTATTGTTGATTGTTGATTTTTGTATTGTTGTATTCAAAAATGTTTTCTTAAATGATGAAGGTTTAAGTACCGTTCGCCTGGGGGAGGGGTAATTTTTTCAGCTTCAATACGGAATGGAACAACATACAGGACGTCCTGACTAATATAGTACAGTTTGCATTTGTAACCAAACCAGGGGATTTCTACGCTGTACCAGCAATGATGTGCAAATCGTGTTAGTATTGTCAGCTATTCCTGCTCCCACCAAATGATGAGGGCCTCGGATTTCTTTGAGCACTAAGGCTAACTCATTTTAACACATTTTAATATTAACTAATTTTAGCTAACTTAGCAAATGTGATTTCTGTGTGGCTCTTATTACTTTCAAATTCTCAGGTCCTTGGATAATGAAAGCATCTTCACAGCTGGAAGGCAGAAATTCTACTGAACTTTAATGTTGTTTCACTTTTCTCTTTTAAAGAGCGAATAATTTCCAAGAAAATGATGCATGTTCTTCCGTGGCCATTGTGATGAAGCAGCTGTTTGCCTCGAGAGCAGAGTGCTGATGTGAGACAGGTGTTATTTGCGCATGCGACAGTACGAGGTGCTCCTGACTCAAGTGAGTCATGAGAGAGAACCCGAACAGAACGCGCATCTAAACCATCTCTCACTCTAAATAAACAGCTGTCTGTATCACTTTATGTCAGGAAAATTCACGATTTCTTTTGTCAGAAATTAAAGCATGAGAAAGTAAAGTGCACTCTTTCACAGCCGTGTGTGTGTTTGATAAAATCATATCTCATGACAGCTGATGGAGGTGAAACCATGGTGACTGTAAATTGAATGATGTCATCGCTCAGTTTGTTCATGTTTATGACAGTGAGGGTCTGGGGTTTATTTTCTGTATTCTTCTCCATGACATCTGCTTGTAATTAACAGATTAACTTAGTATGTTTAGTTTATTAGTGTTCTTTTATTTTAACGGAATGCAAGTCATGTACTTGTGCATTTGGCAGATGCTTTTTATCAAAAAATGCAGTACTTGCTCCACCTCTAAAATGGCTTTCAGCAAGGGATTAATTATCCTTAAAGGTGCTATGTCATATTTTTACTGTACTAAATCATAAAATGACCATAATATTTCATTAGAGAATTAGGAAACATGCTAAGTTGAAATACTGGCTTCTCCAATAACAATGCTACAGCCAGTATATTCTACTTTGAAGTTTCCATTCCGGGCAGGAATTTCTGTTTATGTTTTGGCCTGTGTGATCCCGCCCGCTGCCCAGTCACCAATAGTATTTCAACACCGTCGGGTTGCCAGATTTGAACAAGTTTGCAGGCAAACAGCACTTCATGCTGCAGCCATGGAAGCCAGCAAACAAACTGGATCAGAGATAACAGATTCCACCTAACCTAAAAAGCCTCACCATCTGTCTAAATACCACCATGACCAGAGGCGTAGTAAAACAAGGATAAATATTGGAGATGCCTTTGGAAGATGGAGACAGCTTAAAGTCAGGAAATCCTTTAAAATGAATGCTGAGTTGGGCTAGTACCCATTTTAAATGCTTGTTGTCAATCTTACATATATAACAGACAATGTGGGCAGGTGGGCATTATGGCTTAAACCATAAATGCGTCAAAACGAAATGAAAAGCGCGTTTTGAATGTGACTATTCCATTTACAGTCAACTCCAAAAAAGTAGCTAAAATTATTATATTTCAAAAACAACACATGCAATGAATGGATACACTTTATATACAGGTGCATCTCAATAAATTAGAATGTCGTGGAAAAGTTCATTTATTTCAGTAATTCAACTCAAATTGTGAAACTCGTGTATTAAATAAATTCAATGCACACAGACTGAAGTAGTTTAAGTCTTTGGTTCTTTTAATTGTGATGATTTTGGCTCACATTTAACAAAAACCCACCAATTCACTATCTCAAAAAATTAGAATACATCATAAGACCAATAAAAAAAAAACATTTTTAGTGAATTGTTGGCCTGGAAAGTATGTTCATTTACTGTATATGTACTCAATACTTGGTAGGGGCTCCTTTTTGCTTTAATTACTGCCTCAATTTGGCATGGCATGGAGGTGATCAGTTTGTGGCACTGCTGAGGTGGTATGGAAGCCCAGGTTTCTTTGACAGTGGCCTTCAGCTCATCTGCATTTTTTGGTCTCTTGTTTCTCATTATCCTCTTGACAATACCCCATAGATTCTCTATGGGGTTCAGGTCTGGTGAGTTTGCTGGCCAGTCAAGCACATCAACACCATGGTCATTTGACCAACTTTTGGTGCTTTTGGCAGTGTGGGCAGGTGCCAAATCCTGCTGGAAAATGAAATCAGCATCTTTAAAAAGCTGGTCAGCAGAAGGAAGCATGAAGTGCTCCAAAATTTCTTGGTAAACGGGTGCAGTGACTTTGGTTTTCAAAAAACACAATGGACCAACACCAGCAGATGACATTGCACCCCAAATCATCATAGACTGTGGAAACTTAACACTGGACTTCAAGCAACTTGGGCTATGAGCTTCTCCACCCTTCCTCCAGACTCTAGGACCTTGGTTTCCAAATGAAATACAAAACTTGCTCTCATCTGAAAAGAGGACTTTGGACCACTGGGCAACAGTCCAGTTCTTCTTCTCCTTAGCCCAGGTAAGACGCCTCTGACGTTGTCTGTGGTTCAGGAGTGGCTTAACAAGAGGAATACGACAACTGTAGCCAAATTCCTTGACACGTCTGTGTGTGGTGGCTCTTGATGCCTTGACCCCAGCCTCAGTCCATTCCTTGTGAAGTTCACCCAAATTCTTGAATCGATTTTGCTTGACAATCATAAGGCTGCGGTTCTCTTGGTTGGTTGTGCATCTTTTTCTTCCACACTTTTTCCTTCCACTCAACTTTCTGTTAACATGCTTGGATACAGCACTCTGTGAACAGCCAGCTTCTTTGGCAATGAATGTTTGTGACTTACCCTACTTGTAAAGGGTGTCAATGATTGTCTTCTGGACAACTGTCAGATCAGCAGTGTTCCCCATGATTGTGTAGCCTAGTGAACCAAACTGAGAGACCATTTTGAAGGCTCAGGAAACCTTTGCAGGTGTTTTGAGTTGATTAGCTGATTGGCATGTCACCATATTCTAATTTTTTGAGATAGTGAATTGGTGGGTTTTTGTTAAATGTGAGCCAAAATCATCACAATTAAAAGAACCAAAGACTTAAACTACTTCAGTCTGTGTGCATTGAATTTATTTAATACACGAGTTTCACAATTTGAGTTGAATTACTGAAATAAATGAACTTTTCCACGACATTCTAATTTATTGAGATGCACCTGTATTAAAATTTACACTTACAAAACAATGTTTTCTTTAATAACACAATTTTGTCTTCACAACATTGATTTCAATAATATTGGCACCCCATTATTAATAGTTAGTGAAGACTCTTCTGGCGAAAATAAAAGTACTGAGGCATTTCTGTAATGTCTAACAGGGTTGGAGATGTATGTGTTGAGGAATCTTGGACCACTCTTCCATGCAGAATCTGGAGACTGAGAGGGTCATTGCAAAACTTTGATTCTGTGTTCCTGAAGCCATTTCTGTGTGGATTTTGATGTGTTTGGGGTCATTATCTTGCTGAAAGATCCAACCTCTGCCAAGTTTTATCCTTCTGGCAGAGGCAACCAGATTTTGGGCTAATATTTCCTGGTATTTAGTTGAATTCAATGCCATCAATCTTCACAATAGCCCCAGGACCACTAGCAGCAAAGCAGCCCCAAAGCATCACTGAACCATCACTATATTTCACAGTGGGCACCAGGTGCTTTTCTTTGTATGCAGTCCCTTTTTTTCGCCAAATATGACGATTGTGTGCATCACCAAAAAGTTCAATTTTTGTCTCATCTCATCAGCCATAGTTAACTAATACTAAATACATAGTTATACTAAAATGCTGTGAATGCTGTTGACTCTAAAACAAGTGTGTCTTGTGTGTTTCATGTGCAGCAGGTGTTGTGTGCTGCTCAGGTGATTAAGGAGAAGAGTGTTCTGAGACAGCACAGACAGGTGTGGATCCAAGAGCATCACAGACTCAACACAGCCAGGTAACACACCTGTCAATCATGTATACTTTCATAACCATTTTCCACCGTCCCTTTGAATCTTACAATTAAATTGGCTTTTTTGCAGCTCTGCTTTTAAGACTTCTATGTTAATACCCTCTTGATGTGTGAACTGAGTAAAAGTGCTTCAGTGTCAGGGAAACTACTTCGTAACTATATCTCCCCAAGCTACAAGCAACTTAAAGTTAGGTAGACTACTGTAACATACTTAGCAATGACAGGCAGATGAAGACAATGAAGTGTGAAGAAACCAAGTGCAGTTTATTTACAATGTGAAATCCAAAACCGTAAATCCAAAGTGGAAACAAAACAGACATAAACGACTTGACTTGACAGAACAATGACACGACGTTACACCAACAATTCTTGACAAAATACTTGAGGGCTTAAATACATGGACATGGGCAAACACATGACAATGACAACCAATAACAAGACTAAACTAATAACAAAATAACAAGACTACTAAAACATGAACCAATGAAAACAAGACACATGAACAGGGGAAACACATGACAAGATCACATGAGGGAACAGGAAATCACATGACTATAAAACAGGAACTAATCTAAAAGATAAAAGACATGAACACAAAACATGAACAAAAACACATTTAAATGTGACATATCCCCCCCACTAGGTGCGACTCCAGGGGGGGGGGGGTCTTTGAGGCATGGCCTGGCGAGACAGGACGTGGAGCATGAGACCAGGGAGGAGCCATGGAAGGTGGAGCCATGAGAGGCTCGAGGGGCAGAGCCATGGAAGGTGGAGCCGTGAGTGGCTCGAGGGGCAAAACCGGAGAAGTTAGCCGAAGGCTTGAAAGGCCAGGGTGGAGCCAGAGGCTCGGAGGACCAAGGTAGTGGCAGAGGTTCAGAGGACCAAGGCGGAGCTGGGGGATTGGAAGACTGAGGCGGAGCCGGTGGGGCTGAGGACCAAGGCAGAGCCATAGGGATGGAGGTCCCCAGTGGAGCCGAAGGATCGAAAGAGCCAAGGCACAGCTGGAGGATCGGAGAGCCACAGTGGAGCCAGGTGACTGACAGACGAAGGAGGAGCTGGAGGGAAGAGGAACTCCGGTGAAGCAAATAGGCTGAAGGACCACGGTGGAGCTGAGGGAACGTAGAGCCGAGGTGATGTCGAGGGATCGAAGGGCCAAGGCGGAGTCCAGGGCTCGGAGGGTCTAGGTGGAGTCAGAGGGTCGGAAGTTCCCCTTGTCTGAGATTGTAACAAGATAAAAGGGAAAGGAGGAGGCGAGAACCGGCTTGACAATATAAATAATCTTTAAAAAAAAAAAGACACAACATAAACACATGCAGGGCAGCTGCCCGTAACTCTCACTCTCTCGAACTGCCACCTCCGGTCACCTTTATCCCTCTCGAGGGCTTGATTAGCCTGATTAGGGGCCGGGTGTGCGGCATCAGGAACCGGCCCCGCCCTCCTCCCTCCTACACTCCTTTCCTTCAGGCCCGGGAGCCCCTGGCATGATGTACATCCCCCTCCTTTCCGGCCCCACCTGCTGGCAGGTCATCCCCGCCTCTTCGGACCTGGGAGGGTGACAAGGGGAGAGAAAAAACAACAACAACAAAAAAACGAGAGGGAAAGGCCAACACGGAGTGACAGCGGGAGAGAGAGAGGAGAGAGAAAGAAAAAAATCTTACTCATCAGTTCTACAATACGCAGTAGCCTGGTCCTTGGCCACTCCTCCACCCTCTAGTGGACGATAGCCGTGCCTCCCCGGGCGGATTGGAGGCAGTCCTCCGGCCCCTGGCAGACGAAATGCCCCGCCGTGTTTTCGGTGGATGGTAGGGGTCTCCCCCGCCCCTGGCAGCGGTTCTCCTGCTCCAGGCGGTCAGCCAGGAGCCCTTCCACACTCACGTTCGGCGGTCCTCTCTTGACCCCGTCACATTTTAGCAGCTGGTAGGGGTCTCCTCTGCCCCTGGCAGTGGCCCTGACCACTCCAGGCAGTCGGCTAGGAGCCCCTCCTCCCTTCGCGGTCGGCAGCCGTTCCTCCGCTCTCAGGCGGCCGGGCTCCTCCAACCACTGGTGGATGGCCGTGGCTGCTTCGTTGGGGTGGACAGCAGTGGTGAGGACTCTACTACAGCGGATCCCTCCTCCTTCCCGGGTTTTGGCACCAGTGTAACAAGGTAAAAGGGAAAGGAGGAGGCGAGAACCGGCTTGACAATATAAAAACTCTTTTAATAAAACAACAAGACACAAATATAAACACATGCAGCTGCCTCCTCTGGTCACCTTTATCCTTCTCGAGGGCTTGATTAGCCTGATTAGGGGCCTGGTGTGTTGCATCACGACCCAGCCTCGCCTTCCTACAGAGATGTCACAGGGGGCAATGATCGAGCCAGTGACTTGGGGGGAACCGGCTGATCCGGAGGAGGAGAAGGAAGAGTACTCAGGGTGGGCACAAGGGCGGGAACCAATTCCAGGTCTAATAGCCCAGTGAGAGCTGGCTCTGGGATGGACGAGGCTTGTAATGCTGCCTCTGGGACGGACGAAGCTTGCAACGCTGGCTCTGGGATGGAGGAGGCTTGCAACGCTTGGCTGTGACATGGCATGGAGTGGACTCAGGCGTGTCTGTGACATAGCATGGAGTAGACTCAGGCATGGCTGTGACATGGCATGGAGTTGACTCAGGCATGGCTGTGACATGGCTTGGAGTAGACTCAGGCATGGCTGTGACATGGCATGGAGCAGACTGAGGCGTGGCTGAGACATGGCATGGAGCAGACTCAGGCATGGCTATGACATGGCATGGAGTAGACTCAGGCGTGGCTGTGACATAGCATGGAGCAGAATCAGGATCCGGGACAGAAGGTGGCGCAAGCTATGCGACCAGGCCGTGGCACTCTGGCTCGGTGACCATGACGTGGGACCCTGGCTTGGCGACCATGATGTAGAATTGTGGTGTGGCAACCTTGATGGTGGACTCTGACGTGGTGGTCATGACTTTGGGCTGTGGTGTAGCGATCATGACAGTGGGTTCTGGCGTGGCGGGTGATGTGGAATTGCTGAGTTCCTCATCTGCAATTCCAACAGTGAACGAAGAACCGCTCAGCATAAGGGCATAGTCCATGAACTGAGCCAGAGTCCATTGAATCTTGCCTCCAGGCATCATGGCGCAGACTGACTCATTTAAGCCCACCTGAAATATGTCCTTAAGAGTAACTTCATTGAAGTTCACCTGGTCACGGAGTCCACAAAACTCGACATAATCCTCCAGGGGATGATTCCCCTGGCGTAAACTAAGAAGCTGAACTGCTGGGTTCATTTTGAAGGTCAAATATTCTGTAACCTACTTAGCAATGACAGGCAGATGAAGATGATGAAGTGTGAAGAACCCAAGTGCAGTTTATTTACAACGTAAAATCCAAAACAGTAAATCCAAAGTGGAAACAAAACAGACATAAACGACTTGACTTGACTTGAAAGAACAATGAAATGACATTACACCAACAATACTTGACAAAAGACAATGGCAAACATGAGGGCTTAAATACATGGACATGGGCAAACACATGACAATGACAACCAATAACAAGACTAAACTTATAACAAGATAACAAGACTACTAAAACATGAACCAATGAAAAGACAAGATTAATAAACAAGATACTCAAACAATGAACCAATGAAAACAAGACACATGAACAGGGGAAACACATGACAAGATCATACGAGGGAACAGGAAATCACATGACTATAAAACAGGAACTAAACTAAAAAATAAAAGACATGAACACAAAACATGAACAAAAACACATTTAAACATGACAACTACAGTCAAGCCATTCTTTTTAAAAAAGTAGTTAACTACACTACAAGCTACTAACAAAAAGTAGCAAAAAATACTTTGAAGCTATTATAAGAATAAAATATTATTAGAAATACCAATTAGATGATATTATTTAATTCTGCAGTTTAACAATAGTATTTTTTGTCAAACCATAGTAACCAGAAAATTAACCATGGTTACCACAGTCATGGTTACTACAATATTACTATAGTAAAACCAAGGTTCATTTTTGTAAGGATTAAACAAATAAGGTTACACTATTTAACTTGAAAACACCCTATTTTATATACTATAACTGAATCAAAATATAGTGAAAAACAGCAGCAATAAACTAAATTTCACTTTAAAAAAAGAAGGCAAAGTCCCCAATGCTAAATATAAGTGAATCGTCCATTTAAACTGTCCAAAAGATAGATTTGGTTTTCCCAGCTTTATATGAGAAAGAGAATGGTTCAGGTGAGTGTGTTTGATTCCTCCCTCAGCTCCATTGCTGCATTCACAATACAATGTGACAAATTAAGTGATTTTTGACACTACAGCGCTACTTCTGGAGCCTTCTCTGCCTTTAGCTGGTGCCAATGTTAGCACATGAAGCACAATTTTTTGGTTACCTCACAACTTACAGTGTACAGTATTTTTCATAGAACAATTATCTCTTTTTTTCTTTTTCTTTTTTTTTTTTTTTTTTTTTGGTCAAAAGATCAGGCCACATTTGATTCCCTACAGTGTGGCCACTTTAAGTGCAATGTTCAGAATTTCTCACATTCAGTTTTCTCTGATGAATGAACATTCCAATGAGGTTAAAAACATAGACATGTAAAGAGAGTCATCATGTGGAAGTGTCACATCAGCAGTTCACTCTGAAACTTTCTCAGCCAATCATATTCCTCTGCTTTTTTACACATGTGTATAAAGAGAGAAAATAAAGTACAACTACTGAAAGCACTTCTGCTGTGAGAGAAAATAACAGAAAGAGATGGAGAGACAGAGAGAGACTGAGGGAGGAGGAGATGAGAGATGGAGATTGAGATGAAAGAGAGAGTGAAGTGTGTTTACTTTCTCTCTGCTAACAGTGACTTTCATATAGGATGAGAATGTGTGTACTTAGATTAGTTTGGGGACTAATTTGTACCCAGAAGTAAGTTCCCTTTGGGATGTATTCATTTGATACATACTTAACTGAAATAATGATTTTTAAAATTCAAATAATGCAAAAAGTTTTCTGGTAGGGTTAGGTTTAGGATGTGGGTTAGAGTTAGGGTTAGTTTATAATAATTATAGTTCGATTTATATGAAAACTTTCAGGCTTTTAATGAAGGAGATGAAGAAGAATTCAAACAACGTGGAGAACAAAAGAACCAAATAAACTTCACACTAACACAAGTAGTACATGGACGAGAACTGACAATCAATGAACAAAACAGGAGGGTATTTGTACACAAGCGGAACTAATGATGGAATGAAAAACAGGTGAGGATGATGGGGAACAGATGGCTGATGAGGGCAGTGTACCATGGGAAATGTAGTCCAGGGGAAAACTTCAAAATAAGAGTCCTAGGGAAAACATGAAGGAGACAGACTGGACAATATATATATATATATATATATATATATATATATATATATATATATATATATATATATTATATTGGTGGCCAAAATTTTGGAATAATTTACAGATTCTGCTCTTATGGAAAGAAATGGGTACTTCTATTCACCAAAGTGGCATTCAACTGATCACAACTGTATAGTCTGGACATTAACAATGTGAAAATTCACAATTTGAAACAAGTTTCAGAACTTCTTCAAAGAGTTCTCATCAAAAAATCCTCCACGTGCAGTCGCTTTGCAGATCATTGGCTTTCTAGCTGTCAGTTTGTCCAGATACTCAGGTGACATTTCACCCAGCGCTTCCTGTAGCACTTGCCATAGATGTGGCTGTCTTGTCGGGCACTTCTCACGCACCTTAGAGTCTAGCTGATCCCACAAAAGCTCAATGGAGTTAAGATCCATAACACTCTTTTCCAATTATCTGTTGTAAAATGTGTGTGTTTCTTTGCCCACTCTAACCTTTCCTTTTTGTTTTTCTGTTTCAAAAGTGGCTTTTTCTTTGCAATTCTTCCCATATGGCCTGCACCCCTGAGTCTTCTCTTTACTGTTGCACATGAAACTGGTGTTGAGCGGGTAGAATTCAATGAAGCTGTCAGCTGAGGACATGTGAGGCATCTATTTCTCAAACTAGAGACTCTGATGTACTTATCCTCTTGTTTAGTTGTACATCTGGCCTTCCACATCTCTTTCTGTCCTTGTTAGAGCCAGTTGTCCTTTGTCTTTTATGACTGTAGTGTACACCTTTGTATGAAATCTTAATTTTTTTTTTTTTTTTTTTGGCAATTTCAAGCATTTTATAGCCTTCATTGCTCAAAACAGTGATTGACTGACGAGTTTCTAGAGAAAGCTGTTTCTTTTTTGCCATTTTTTACCTCATATTGACCTATTGTGTACTGTGGCAACTCAAAAACAAACACAAAGACAATGTTAAACTTCATTTAAGGAACCAAATAGCTTTCAGCTGTGTTTGATATAATGGCAAGTGATTTTCTAGTACCAAATTAACAATTTAGCATGATTACTCAAGGATAAGGTGTTGGAGTGATGGCTGCTGGAAATGGGGTCTGTCTAGATTTGATCAAAAATGTGATGTGATGGTGCTGGGTTTTTTTACATCAGTAATGACCTGACTATACTTTGTGATCAGTTGAATGCCACTTTGGTGAATTAAAGTACCAATTTCCTTCCGAAACAGCAAAAAACAGCATTATTCCAAATTTTTGGCCCCAAGTGTATATATATATATATATATATATATATATATATATATATATATATATATATATATATATACACTACAGATTACAAAATACATGCTGTAAAATTTAATTTGTAACGTATTCCGTTAGATTGCTCAAGGTCAGTAACGTATTCTAAATACTTTTGATTAATTCTTCAGCACTGGTAGATTTTTTCACTTGTTTTGACTATAAACTATAAGACTATATCTGCCAGTACAGTAAGACAAAATACACATGTTAAAAATACATTCTCTGAAAAACCTAAATATCTTATGCAGTGTTGTTTCTAAAACAAGATCAATCAAGGATTTTTAGATATTTTTTACAGGAAAACAATACAAAAATTATTATCAAGAATACGATTTTTGCCCTAATATCAAAGGTTTTACTAGAATAAAATAAATTATGATCTAACGTGAATTTTCTTGATAAAAAAATATGATTTATTTGATGTATTTGATGATGTATTTTGTTACTCCCCAACCCTATATATATATATATATATATATATATATGATTTGATGTTGATTTAATTTGGGTAGGAGGTTATATATTCTCAATCTAATAATTCTGATTGAGAATGTAAGTAGATTAATTGATTAAATTGAAAGTATTGAATAAAAAAATGACACAGTATGTTCTTATATAATTGTAACCAAGCGTTAGCTTAGGTTTCGCCTAAATACTTAAGAATAAGAAAATAACAAATGACTGCTGCCAGAGTTTTAATCCACACTTCTTTCTCCTTTTTATTAACTGAAACACATGTGGGGAAAACCCATACATAAGCACTCAAAACCCCAGTGCGCATGCACACTCACCATCTATGGCAAGCCCAGAGGGGAAAATGTACTGCACACACACACATATACACAGTACAGTGTTAAGACACTCAATGTTACAACAATTAAACTAAATTCAAAATTAAGTCTGTTACATCATCAAATAGTAAGTTTCAAGGCACACTTCATTCGTCATTTTTTTTTTTTTTTTTTTTTTTGACAGTTGTGCAGTTATGTGTGGGTTTGCATTACACATTTCAGAGTTTTTAAATTGTTTCAGTTATGAAATAGACATTTTTACTTGAATGAAGTGTGCCTTGGAAATTACTATTTGAGGATTTATCTTTCCCTAGCATAGGACACCTTCTGAATTTACTTATTTGGAACTTTGGAGCAGACTGGATTCATAATTGAATGATCTCTATATTTTTTATATGTTTAGAAAAAAATGCCATCATAAATGTAAAAGTGCCCCTGAAAATGAAATCCAGTGGGAAATGATTTCCCCTTTATGGAAAAGTTATTATTTCTGACACTTGTCCAACATGTCCACACTATGTGGGTTAAGTTGTCACAAAGGCTCCTGCCATTAAATAGCCTATTATAGGATTTTCAGCTAAAATGAAATTGCAAAACATTTATGGAACAGCACATTTATAACATTTAAAACATGCCCTGAACTGACATTTACAAAAAATACCCTTGTCCTGAGAACAAAGTTAAACTTTCATTTGAAATCTTATAAATATAAACAAAGTTTTAAATAAAGTTGACTCTTGCCAGTGTGGTTTTATGGTTTTCCCTTGTTTACACAACAGCTATTACAAAAGAAGGGTTGAATACACAAAAAAAATATATTTATATTAAAATTATATTCTTATTTAAGAAGATTTTGAACTAGGTGTTTCAGTTCAATACAAAATATACACAATATATTAGTTACATATAAAACCACTGCTTTTAAGGCAAGTCAGTCCACTTGTCGGCCATCTTGGGAATGCTAGTGGGCAGATATTTTCTATTGATACAAGCGGCATGAAAGTGCAGCTCCTATCTACTTAAATGGGGAAAGACCAAAATCTCCAAAACAGTTGGTTAAGATTATGATCAAATAACATATTTAAAATCTGACAACAATGGTATCATAAATTGTGCTTCTTCAGCTCAGATCACACACACACAAAAAAATCTATTTTTCATCTGTTAGCTTTGAGTTTGTATATATGCTATTGTGCTCCTAAAAGTTGTCAATAATAAACTTTCACAGATAAACACATTTCAAACTGAAAAAGTTCAAACTTAAAAGTTTTTCTCTTCCTGGAAAATGGACCAAAAATATTGATGACATCATACTTTGCTCAGAGGCGTGCACAAAATTCTGTCCAATAAAATGCTCTCTAAATTGAGAATGTATCTTCTTCTAATACCACCTTACTTGAGAATTTCACTAGTTGTTTAATCTCATGTTTTATTTATACTCAGCTTTATATCTGAAACATTTAATTAATATATGAGGAAGACTTTCAAAGTTTTATTTATGGAGTTAAGCTTGTACAAAGAGCAGACTCAGATGTACTGTGTGAACTGATTTAAAATAAATTTGATATAATTCTGCCACAGCTAGTGTGTCAAGGCACACTTTTTTAATTTGAGAAGATGACTGAAATCAGGTCTCTTATATGTCCTGTGACAGATGGGTTCATCTAAGCAAAGCTTAGGGTGTTTTCAGACCTGTCGCTTGTTTAAATTGTTCCGAAACAGGGGCTAAATTGTTACAATGTTGCATTTTCTTCTTGGTTCGGTTCACTTTTACAAAGCAACATTTCAAGACAGACCAAAATTGTGTTAATAAATGTCACATGTGAGCAAACTGTCCTCTTATTGGTCAAAGTTTGTGCACTGTTCAGATACCGGTTAAAATTATATACCTGCATAAATTTGTCAGCTGTTACAAATTTTCTACTACCGTTTATGTCACGGTTATGCAAAAAGCTTCCACATGGCACAAAATGTGTATTCCAGTCAGAGGTTGAACTACAAATAAAATCTGTCAATTGGATGGATATGAGTTGTAAAATTTTCATCATGGTTATTTTTATCTGTCATTTGCTGCTTTTGCATTATTTCTATATAGAAAAGCCTGTTATCATGGACACAGTGCTCTCTTCCTCTCTCCCACGCACACACACACACAAACACACATCAGAAAGAGTGAAGCTATGTACTGTATAGTAAAGATGTTTTTCTTCAGTCATAAAGTTGCTAACGCCTGTCCTACTGTGTTTGTTTTGCCGCTATATACAAAAGAAAGAAGTGATTATACTATTTACCTCAGGAATTATAAAATAACTGCTATTTTAAACGTACAATGATGTCTAATATCGTCACCAATATTTTTGATTATGAATTACAGCAACGCGCTGACCTAGAGATTTCTTCTCCGCAGATCCATCAGTTATGTTCATGGTTTTTAAAGGGATATTATTTGGTCCGTTGGGTTGGTTTGCATTCTCACCACAAGCAAGCTGCTCCAGAGTTCGTTTGCAATCGGTCCGAGACCACTTCATTCAGGAGGTTTGGATAGTTTTGGTGCGGATCCGAGTGCGATTGCCGTGTTCATGTATGCCTAAACGAACCGAGCCAAGGGAGAAAACGCGGCAGGTGTGAAAATGCCCTAAGAAAACAAAGTGAGAAAATTGCAGTAACTACAAAATACACACTAAAACAAAGTAACTTTGAAGCCAGTTTGATCAGTTTCATTGTTGTAGTTACTGCCCTTTGCCTTTGTAGCACAGAATGGACAATCTACAGGGCATCAGATGTTTTAACATGAAATGCATGTATTGTGTGTGTGTGTGTCTGTCTGTGTGTGTGTGTGTGTGCGTATGTGTGTGTGTATAATCAGCCCCCTGCAGTAAGCCTGGAGTGTGATCAGATGTGTTGTGTTCTATGAACTCAAGCTGCGGGTGTCAGAACTTTAATTGGGTTCATAGAGCTGCAGGAAGGGTAAGACCCTGTTCACACCTGGTATTAATATGCACTTTTCCGATCACAAGTAGACAGCAATAAATAAAGGTGTAAACGGGGTCCAAAATGTTTAATGATAATATCACAAAAAACACATTAGATTTGCAGTGTAAAAACATAACCATCCTGATTTGTCCTGCACAGCAGCAAGGGACCGCATTCTCACCTGTCAATCAATCATTGTGCTAAAACAAAGTTTTCAAACTTTGCCAGATAAAATCACTGTAATGAAATGCCTCTCGTGCCTTGTGATTTAATTAAATCTCATATGCTTGCAAAATTCTAGTGTCTAATATGTCCACTACAGTACATGAAAAAGTGTGTCTGTCACCTGTCCATGCCCTGTAGTCTGTCCTGTTCTGTTTGTAGTCTGTGCTTATATTTGTCAGTGAGAGAGCTGAAGCTGTGGATCAAATCTGATTTGAGGTCAGGACACAGACAGTCTGCAGTGATGATCTCTTCTGGAATCTTCTCCAGATCTGATAAGGCTCTCCCAACACAGCAGAGAGCAGCTGTTCCTACACAAGAAATACATAATTCACTATGCCTTTTCAATAACACAAGAACTGTTTCATCTTATATGGCTGCCAAAATTAAATTACACATTTTTACACATTTACACATTGAAAGTTATAATATGACATGTCTGAAGTGTCATTAAAAACCCCATGAAATAAAAACTGGAGTTTTGTGTCTTTTAGTTCATGTCTGTTAGTTTTGAGGTCATCAATAATGTATGCTGTACTCCGAAATGTTGATCAAATTGTTTCAGTAAGAAATACGTCAACGCATGAAATAAAAATAAAAAAGGGGTTTAGTAATCACTAATAAGTCATTTAAAAATACATTATAAATAATTGATAAGCAGTTATAACAGCATGAATAAAAAGGGTAACAATGCAGTACTTACCAAATAGTGAGCATTTTAACTTACATGTTATAAATGTTTAATAAATACACTTATTCTGACCCACTTAATATTAGGTGGTCTTAACTACTATGTACATAACCATTTGATACAATGTACTTATTATGTACATACATGTTGTTGCACTGTAATTACATTTAAAGTATCTGCATATAATTACATTTGTAGTTAAACTGTTAACTTTACCCCTAACCCAACCCATACCCCAAAACCTAACTCTAACCCCTAATCCTAACCCTAACCAACCCTTACTCCAAAACCTAACTCTAACCTCTAATCCTAAACCAAACCCTACCCTTACTCCAAAACCTAACTCTAGCCCCTAATCCTAACCCTAACCTTACTCCAAAACATAACTCTAACCCCTAATCCTAACCCAACCCTTACCCCTAAACCTAACTTTAACCAATAATCCTAATCCTAACCCTACCCTTACTACAAACCTAACTTTAACCCCTAATCCTAACCCTTACCCTACCCTTACTCCAAAACCTAACTCTAACCCCTAATACTAACCCTAACCCAACCCTTACCCCAAAATCTAACTCTAACCCCTAATCCTAACCCAACCCTTACCCCTAAACCTAACTTTAACCACTAATCCTAATCCTAATCCTACCCTTACTCCAAAACCTAACTCTAACCCCTAATCCTAACCTTTACCCTACCCTTACTCCAAAACCTAACTCTAACCCCACTCTTACTCCTAAACCTACCCTTACCTCAACCTCAGTAGCAGCAAATGTGGGAATTTTGCAGAACAACATGTAGTTACACAGTAAATACATACAGTACATGTACTCTTGTATGTATTTAATGTTAGTACATTCATACTAGGGATGGAAATTTTACAGAATTTAACTATTTCAATTCAGATTTATTTACTTTTACTATTCCGATTCCTTTATTATTCCATTTCCATTTATGCATTTGGCAGATGCTTTTATCCAAAGCAACTTACAGTGCCCTTATTACAGGGACAATCCCCCTGGATTGCAACCTAGAGTTAAGTGCCTTGCTTAAGGACACAATGGTGGTGGCTGTGGGGATTGAACCAACAACCTTCTTCTTACCTGTTCAGTGCTTTAGTCCACTACGCCACCACCACTCCACTCCAAGTATTCCATTAATTTTTACTGTATTTACTGCCCTGAGCAGTCTGTTGCCAAATGATGAGATAATTCCAGATTTCAACTGAGCAGATACGATATAACAAACCTGAAATTAATTTAATACAATTCTTGCAAAAGGACTTTAGAGGCATAAATGCAATGCAATAATTGGCCCTACTGTAACTATACAGCTAGTATACTTTTCATTCATTTATTTTTGTTATACAACAAAATTCGTAACATGTTGGCATATCTTTAACAAAATTTGTCATATAAACAAGCACTGCCTGATTTAAGTGTCAGGAGCCCTGTAACAGTTCTTGATTTATTTCAAGCTAGACATGATGAAATTTGGATTCATTAAAAAGATCCGGCTCATAATAGTCATTTGTTCAGGAACCACATTACACTGGTTGCGATATAGATTCAAAAGAACTGGCTCATAAAAATTTGTTCGGTAATCGGACTACACTGGTCATGCTGTGTGTTTCGTGCTGTAGATTCAGCAGAGGAGCAGTACTGCCACTGAATAGTGCAGCAGTACAGTGCTCCATTCGCATCAGCAGAAAAAGGCACATTCAAGAACCATTAACTGAACCAAAAGTCTTAAAAAATTATATAATTCTGGTGTTTAAAAAAAAAAAAAAATGGATCTGGTTCCTGATAAAAAATGGTTCTTTGTTCCCAACCCTAATTAATATTTATATTAATCAAAAACATAAAATGCCCCAATTTATGATTTATGTCACAATGCAGCAAAAATGTACCATTATAGAGAGATTAAAAAGAGGGATTATGTCATTTTGCAACTGTACACTTTGTGTTTATATTAATTTCTGTAATGTCTTTACTCACGTGTGTTGTCACTTTCCTTGTCACATTGATGTCAAAAGAATTGTTGTATAGTGTCCTAGTTAAAGTCCTCTGCAAAAACACATTACAGCTCTTCATGCTCATTCACAGCATACAGTATATCATATAATAAAGTCTGATCACCATGAAACCATATTGAACTTTATGTACATGGGTTTCTTATGTTGGCAACTCCTTATTCAATTCTCTGTCCACTTTACATTAAGGTACATTTTCACTGGTTACTAATACTGAATATGTGTTAATAAGCATTTATAACTTGTTAGGTAAAATGACTCACTATTTGGCAAGTACTGCATGAATCACTCTTATGCATGTTGTTATAACTGCATATAAATTATTTATAAGGCATTTGTAAATTAATTATTAGTCATTAATGAACCCTTTTATCAACCCTAACAAAGGGAATATAATTGTAAAGTGTTACCAGAAAATCATCGCTTGTTAAGACATTTCATGGTGTCTTGAAGTAATACTATACAGAAGTAATACATTTCCAATATAGTGATCTCTGTGAAGGCGTGTGTCCTTTTATAGAGGCCATATGGTGTATGACGTCAGATGTAAGAGTGAAAAATGCCCTAAGAACACAAGTGACCAGCATTTCCATGTGCAGTGCAAAGTGTCTAAAAGTAAAGTGAATTGACCTTGATTTGAGTATCGGAGATCTGCTGCTGTAAAGTGACACATTCACACTGCAGTCTGAGCATCCTCTCTTCCTGCTGCTGCCTCACAGACACAACCTCAAACACAAACACAGACAGAGATCTTTTCATATAGCACTTTAGCGTGTGTCTTATCTCTGAAAACTGTAACAATGAAAATGGTAACTGATGATTTTACTAATAAAAGAAAGTGAACTGATTTTGATGTTTGTAGACCTTACTGAGAAAACTATGTCAACCCCTTAACCTTGGGGTGTGTCTCATTTCGAAAGCTGTTGCTAGGTAAGAAGCGTGCATTTTTTGTAGACAGCAGTACACCAAGTGTCTTCAGCATAGAATTACCTTTGTTTAAATTAGATGGCCTTCATATGACAAATGACAGAATGTATCATGGTTGCTGTGACAGCACACATTAGTCTCAAAGTGAGAAAGAAATCTCTGTGGTAAACTTTAGGAGAGTTAGAATGATGTAGAGGGAAAATAATATGGATTTTGCAGCTGTACTTTTACATTTACTTTATAATACTTTATTTTATCTGCGTTATTTTTTTTCAAAGAAATTATGCACATTTCCATATTACTCAAAGAATTGTGAGCTGTGAGTTCCAACGAAGGATCCTGCATCCTCCGAATTCCTGTTAAAGAAGGTTGCATTCGAAGGCTGCATTCTGAGTGTCCTACTTGCTTTTCTGAAACAGGACAGCCTATGTGACGTATGTGGCCGACAATTGCGGCCGACAAGAGCACACGACCTTTGAAACGAGACACAGCTACTTTTAACTCATCAGCTTCGATTAACCCCTACTTGATATAAGTAGAGTGAAACTTTGTGAAACTTAGAGTTGAAACTGTGATTGGTCATGTGCACTGCCACACTTTACTGAGAGTGAAGGGTAAAACTGATTAGCATTGGACAAAGAGTGAGGTTGCTTAAGAACCTTGGATCTTGACTAGACTCATTAGTTTAGTACTTAGTTGCTTAGTAAAGAGTTTGCAGGCTGAGGAAAATTGTTTAGTACATTTGAGAATGCCTGATTATTTTATTGTATGTTATATTATTTTTGTGTTAGCAACATTTTAATTACACTTACTTGAAAATTGTAAGGTGATTGGTTTCATAATGTTTTCTAAATAATGTGAACACCTAAGAAACAATATGTTTTGAGTAACATTAATTACACGTTTGCCTAATGAGTTAATACTTAAAAAAATATTCCGGGTTCAATATAAGTCAAGCTCAATCGACAGCATTTGTGGAATAATGTTGATTACCACAAAAAATAATTTTGACTCGTCCCTTCTTGTCTTAAGTGTTAGTTCACCCAAAAATGAAAATTCTCTCATGATTGACTCACCTATAAGCCATCCCAGATGTGTATGTCTTTCCTTCTTCAGCAGAACCGAAATGAAGATTTATATAAGCACATTTCAGCTCAGTTTGTCCATACAATGCACGTGAATGGGTGCCATCAGGCTGCTGACTGTTTGACGGTCCAAAAGGCATATTTAGGCAGCATAAAAGTAATCCAGACAACTCCAGTCGATCAACTAATGTCTTCTGAAGCAAATCAACTGGTTTGTGTAAAAATTTAATAGATAATTAAATTTTATTTACTTTAAAAAATCAAGAAAGTGCAATGGCACGTTCACGCGAGAAGCACACACTTTGTATACAGAGGAACGAATGTCCAAGGTCATTTCAAACAGCAACTCAGCGCTGGACAGAAGCAATGATTTAAAGTTAAAAAACGTTTTAATTATCGATTTGTTTCTTACACTAATGTATCGATTTGCTTTTGAAGACATTAATTGATTGACTGGAGTCATCTGGATTACTTTTATGCTGCCTAAATATGCCTTTTGGACCATCAAACAGTCAGCAGCCTGATGGCACCCTGATGGACGTGCATTGTATGGACAAACTGAGCTGAAATGTGCTTTTTGAAACAGTGAGAATTTTAACATTTACGGATTGGCTGCATTCACTTCCATTGTGTCTCACTGTAACCCAGAGTTTTTTAATTTTTTTTTTTTTTTTAAAGAAAAGGTCGAAATTAAAATCTATCTCTTTAAATTTTACTCAATTTTGAAGTACTATCATATCAGATTTTTAGGTAAGTTAATGTATAAACTGAAATGTTTAAATTAGATTTACTCACTTTATTCAGCATTATTTCATTAAGTGTAGCGAAGACAGTAATGTTAAGATCCATATGCAGTTTAATAAAAGAATAAACAGTACAACAAAGTAGCAAATCAAAGGGTAAACAAAAAGCAGGCAAGGGTTCGGTACACAGGAAGACAGTCCAAGAAAGGCAAACCAAGTAAATCCGAGAGACAGAGGGGTAATCCAGTAAACAGGCAATAGGTCCAAAAACACACAAGCAGGCTGGGAAATACGATGAACAGGCAGGAGTCAAAACACAGGGAAAACAGTAATGGTAAATAATGCTAAGAACTGCAGACTAGGCAGAACAAGACTTCGCACTGAATGCGTGTAAACAGGGAACTTAAATAGACAGAGATAATGTGAAACAGGTGGGTGAGTAATCAGTCTGAGTAGAGGGTTATGGGAAATGTAGTTCGTGAAGGAAGGGTTAGTACTCTGGAGATGGCAACCTCTGGCAGCATTCAGGAGAGATAGCAGGTGCTGCCGGTGTAACATTAGGTAATTTAGTTAATTTTTATATAAAATTTACCTAGAAAAACTGTATGAAAAAACTTGCAAAAGAAAATGTAAGTACATCTTGTCATTTTTTTAGTGCACATAAAGACGACAGGTTTGACATCAGTTGGAAGTCAATGCTTCTCACATGTCACGTGACTTACTGTGATGCCACAGGTTTTTGGAAGTGTGAATGTGATTTGAAAACTACGTTGAAGTTTATCTGTGAAAAATGACTTAATTTTTAGTTTGTTTCTCACACATTTGGCTCCAGAAGATTTCGAATATACGGATATTTTGGGAAGCGTCATCTGATAAGGATCATTTCTATACACTGTGTAATAGTGTGAGTGTGAGTGTGTGTGTGTGTGTGTGTGTGTGTGTGTGTTTGTTTCAGGAATTGTGGCTGGAATGAGGTGGATCATGAGTTGTTCCAGCACATAGTGAGTCAGTATTCTCCAACCCACACGTGAACATTGATAGCGTTTACTTTACAGGAAGTGGACATGGAAATATACCCATCAGTCTTTGCACACTACCTCAGTACTAAATTAAGTTTGGCTTAAAAAGTTGACGGCCGGTTGTTTGAGAGTATAAAGTGCACCAGATATGAGTTAAAAAGACAGATCTCTATGGTAAATAAACCAAATCTCATTTAATATTGTTGTGTTATTTATCACTAAATGTATGATGAGTATGATGAAAATAAAGAATCATCTGATTTCATTTAAATATACAATAATATACAGTGCAGTTCAAAAGTCTGTGTCCACTTTTAAAAAAATTGATTTGCATTTTGTTTTGCATTTAATTTTATACAGTCTTTTCATTGCAAATTAGAATACAACCATACTACTGTAATTTGAGATGTTGAATTAAAAAATGAATATGAATTTATGATTTTTTTTATTTTTTTTTATTTTGTTTGTCCTGTTTGGTTTAATGACAGCATGATGAAAAATCTGATGATCATGTTATCCATCATGATTTGAGAATGTTCGGAAGATCATCGTGTGTGCTTCAAAGAAATCTGACCTGTACAAAGAGTTCACATGATCAGTGTAATAAATTTATTTGCATTTGATTAGAGACCTAGAAGGAGTTAATAATCTGAAATATTTCTAATTCATTTTATGGCATAACATTTCTTTATTTTCAATTTTTCCAAATCCTAAATCTTGGATTAAATTAGATGTTTAAATTAGATTTTGAATCCCACATTTTCATGTGGAATCTGACTATTGAACAACACTGAATATTTTAAATATAGATTCACTTGGATGTATTATTCTGCATACTGTAGATTCATATATACATATTGTTTATGGGTGTTTCTTCAACCTCAGGCATTTTAATGACAAAGGGGTTTGTTTTTATTAAAACTAACAGGTTTCTTCTTTCTGTTATATGAAGGTCACATTAGAACTGAACTGTAAAACTTTTTACTTGGCCTTCATTTATTTTAGGTACTTTTCAAATGTCTTTTATGTAAAAAATTTTTATATATATATATATATTATATATATATATATATATATATATATATATATATATATATATATATATATATTAGTATAATATTTAATTGTGTTTTTTGGATACATAAAATGCTAGCTATGAAATTTGACTTAGCAAGACAAGAGAGTCTGCTTTTTCTATTTAAAAAAAGGGGGGAAAAAAACATTAAAACTGTCATTTCCATCAGCATCATTTCCAGCACAGAATTCTATTAAACACAATACAGAATTTGAGATATGTTTAAAATGACACTGTGGTGGGAATTTTCATGACTTTTTCCTGTGATGCATGTACACTGGTAGACACTGTTAGCAAAAAAAAAAAAAAAAAAAAAAAATGGTCACACTTTATATTAGGTGGCCTTCACTTCAATGTACTAACATGTAATACATACAAGACTACATGTACTGTATGTATTTACTGTGTAACTACATGTTGTTCTGCAAAGTTCCCACATTTGTTGCTACTGAGGTTGAGGTATGGGTTGGTTTAGGAGTAAGGGTAGGGTAAGGGTTAGGATTAGGGGTTAGAGTTAGGTTTTGGAGTAAGGTTAGGGTTAGGATTAGGTGTTAGTTTTGGAGTAAGGTTAGGGTTAGGGTTAGGATTAGTGGTTAGAGTTAGGTTTTGTAGTAAGATTAGGGTTAGGATTAGAGTAGGGGACAATATAACTCGAAACTCAAGATTATCGGGTGAGCACGGGCACTGGCATCTCCATTCTTCCCCCTCAACTGATGTATATAAAGGAAGAATTCTAATTAGAATATTAGAAAAATATTCTAAAAAAGAAAGAAAAAGGAAATCTACTTTGGACCACTTAATATGCAATATAGACGAAGTTTAAAACCCAGGGTTGTAGGGATCAAAGTGAAACTAAAACTAAAACTCAAGTCCCAAAAATATTCTTAATATCTTTACCTATCCTCCTTTTATTATTATTGTGTAATTATAAAAGTGTATGTACAGATGTCTCCATAAAGGGGAGTTTCTAGTCTTCCTAGTGCTATAATCATTAGGGTTCTAATTGTTAGGGGTAGTGCAGAGGTTCATGTCAGGGTCCTATGTACGGATTAAAAAATGAATTACATCAGGACTGTGATGGTTGGGGTTAGGGAGTGGTTTTGGTCAGGACTATAAAAAGGTCTATTTACAGTCCTGACCAGAATCAACCTCATTATATATATATAACAGACTCATAGAGGGAAGGGAGATTAACATAGGTTTAATCTTTTTCTTCCTCGGGTCTCTTCCACCCCCCACCTCAATGATTCCTGTCTCATGAGTATAATTGCATTTGTTTTAAACTTAATTTATACTCTTCCACCTTGTAAATCTATACTCTCCCCTTCCCCTTCCCTTCAACCTGTCCTGATTTAACACCTCACTTTTCCCCATTCACCCCCCAATGACTTGATTTTAAATATTTATTTTTATATAATTTATTGTGTAAATAGTTCTTGTCTAACCGACCTGTCTATTAATTAATTGTTTTTAAAAATAAATAAATACATTTTATATAGGACATATCTTTGTAAATAAGAGTGTTGATCTTAAGTGCTATCAAATAAGTGCTACACACCATGTCCCCCCACATGCCATGGAAGGGATCCTTCACTACAATCATTTCACCACACGTAAGTGTACTCTGTGTCATGAATTACCACTGCAAACAAAACATTCTTGAAGTAAATAAATAAATACATACACACATAGAAAACCAAGCAAAATACCAAAATTATTTTTTCAAAAACATAAATAAATAAATAAATAAATGAACAAACAGGTCAGATATATATCTCGAAATGTTTTATAATTATTTTATATTTTTCCATTTAAAGGATTAAACAACACTGGAGATTACAAAAAGGAGGTAAGTTCAATATTATTTACATTCTTAGAATATAAAATTGTATTATTAATACTTTTAAATTATCTTTAATTTAATCCCTTTGGGTCCCAGGTATCAAGCAATCTGATCCGTCTATTCTCTGCTGCTAATCTCTGTTTTTTGGACCAGTACTTATTATTTTCAACTCCCTGTATTTGGAGATTAATTGCTCCATGTCTTTTAAAATGATTGTACAAGGGGGTGTCCTGTTTACACTTCTGAATCTGATATAGATGTTGTTTCCATCTACATTTTAAAGCATTTTTAGTTTTCCCCCACGTATATCTTCTGACACTGTTTACATTGAATTATATACACTACATTCAAGACTGACAGATCTAGTTTCTGCCATATTGGGTCTCCCTTACCGAAAATACATTTTAAATATATTTAGTCCTTAAAATTGTTGTACCTACCCTCTGCCTCTGTTTTCTCTTGTCATTAAAATTTGATTGTACTGGAAGGTCTTTTTTAATATATTTAGCCCTTAAAACTAAGTGTTGGATTTGCTATTTTTCTATTTTGCAGACATTTATGTACAGGTCAAGGGCATGATTAATTATGTTCATCTTTTCAGTGAGTTATTTTTTAAAGAATTAATCGCACTAAATTAACACTTCAAATTAGCCCTGATTAAAAATTGTAGAATTGTGTAAGAGATATACATATATATATGTGGTGATAGAAGGCATAATGTACTGTCAGTCAGTCATTATCGGAAAAAACAAAACAACAAACAACAACAGCGTGATCAGGACCCCAATGCGATTCAGACTGTACATTGTCCAACTTACGTTACATGTCTACTTGCCAAATAATTTAATCAATGGACATTAAATAATGATTTGGGCTGACTTAAGTTGACTTTAACCTGAAGTATCAAATTTCTGTGCCACTAGCACCACCAAACAGAATTGCAAAAAAAAAAAAAAAAGTTTTTTCAAAACAGCTTTATGAATATGCCCCTCATCTGCCCTTCGTCAAACAAAGAGATAGTCCACCCCCAACTCATGCAGGTTGCTCAAAAACAAACAGAGAAATTTTCATAGCACAACAGAGACAGTGTTTACAGTTTTCGAGAAAATTAACCTATGAATGGCTTACTAATAGTTGTCATCACATATTAAGCTGGGATAAAAGAAAGTAATTTAACACAGAAAAAGTTACATACTTCAGCTTTAATGTTTGTAAATGTTACATATAATGATGTGAATGTGTGTCAGAAAATGTAGGAAGTAGATCTGAATAATTTGTAGATATTTTCTACAGAATCACCTTACCAGAGGCATATTAGCAAAGTGGGACAGGGTGATACTGGTATAGTGGGACAGCATATCAAGTCATTTAATTTATTATTAACTTACATAGCAATAATAATACAATGGCAGCGTAGTGCTATTCAGTGCATAATGTTGTGTATTTACATGCAATGAGAGGAAAATAATTATATTGATTTGTTCTCTTGATCATATTCTAATCTTTATGTAGCATAAATTTAAAATACAAATAAATGTAGCCTATTTTCCCCCTTTTTTGATGATTTGTTTTAGCTGAGCACCTACAACTTTGTGTTGTAGATGCTTTCTGAGGTTTTATATTATTATTTGAGCCGATACACTGTTATGAGCAAATGTGTTTATCTTTTTTCAGAAATAAATTTCTCCTTCATTGTAAAATATTTCTCACTAATATTTAAAAACATTAATTTAATAAATTAACATCTTAATGGATATTTGAAAGAGAATAAACAACTTGGATTTGTTAATTTAACAAGACTATGTTGCAAACAAAATAAATACTTAGAAATAAACTATATTGAAGTACTGGCCCCTGTCTAGCATGTTTAAGAGGGAAAAATGAAGTGTCTCACTTAACCAGTATTGCCTGAAAAAATCTGGGATTTGGTCAAAAAAGGGCTTCTTTTATAAATTCCTCCAATAATTTAGTATTTCTCAATTTTTGATTTTGACAAAGGTAGTAGATATCCTTACTTCCTGTAATTGTAGAATGCCAATTTAAATGTTTCACCTTTCAGTGTAGCAGTCATTATACAAACAGTCCATTTCACTGTTTGATACGATTCATAGAGGCATGTAGTTATCTTTTATAATTTTTAGACCACGAAATTGTAGATATGAAACCTACAGTAAGTATAAATTAATAATAGAATGATAGAATGTCTTAAATAATAAAATAAAAAAAGATAAATACCGTAGAACATAAACAAATCAACTACTGACAAAGAAGGCAGGTCTACATTGCTGATGTATAATGGTTCATATGAGAACCATAATTTCCTTATTAAATGGTTGTTATTAGCTAAATCTAAAGTCATGATCTTTCTGTTACTCCAGTATAGACAGGTTTGGGGAGTAACGGAATACAAGTAACGGGATTACGTATTTAAAATACAAAATATAAGTAACTGTATTCCACTACAGTTACAATTTAAATCATTGGTAATTAGAATACAGTTACATTCAAAAAATATTTTGATTACTGAAGAGATTACTTTGCATTTTATTGTCATTTGTTTCATTTAATATTTAGTCCTTTCAGATGGAAACATTTATACATATAAATGATGCGATCCAAAGTGCATTTGAACAGCGGTGAAACACTTTCTTATGATGTGTTACATTCATACGAGCAGACAGAGAAGTAAGTTTGAAGTAAGTTTGGAGCAGAAGAAATAGAAATAAACCTTGTGTAAATTGTCAGCTTTACGCTAAAATAAAATACTATTTCTAGCCATTTTACATGCACATGTTACCAGACACGATCATATTTTTTATCAAGAAAATTCACGTTGGATCATAATTTCTTTTTTTCTAGTAAGACCTTTGATATTAGGACAAAAATCATATTCTTGATGATAATTTTTATATTGTTTTCCTGTAAAAATATCTAAAAATCCTTCAAACAAGATCAATTTGATTGATCTTGTTTTAGAAACAACACTGCATAAGATATTTCGGTTTTTCAGAGAATGTATTTTTAACATATGTATTTTGTCTTACTGTACTGGCAGAGTTTTAATAGTCAAAACAATTGAAAAAATCTACCAGTGCTGAAGAAGTAATCCAAAGTATTTAGAATACGTTACTGACCTTGAGTAATCTAACGGAATACTTTAAAAATTACATTTTACAGCATGTATTCTGTAATCTGTAGTGGAATATATTTCAAAAGTAACCCTCCCAACCATGGGTATAGAGTACAGGGGTGATGTCTGTTCAGCGTCAGCTGTCATCAGTGTGATCAAATTGGATTACTTAATTTAATTTCAGACTCAATTAGACATGAGCTGGGAGTCTGAGACACAGAGATATGCTGTTAGCATGCAAATCAATACATCAAATATCACAAGTCATGTTCTGGTTGCTGCCGGCATGCTGCACGAGTCTGTGTTTGTAGCTTGCTAGCCTGCTTAGCATTGCTTATTCTTCTTATACGTTCATTGTTTTATCCTTTTCCATTTTACTGCATGCTTCAGTTTTTTCCACTTTTCTATTGTTTCAACTGCATGTATTTTACCACGCGCATCCATTTCCTCTATTTTTTCTTTCCTTTTTTCTCTGCTTGTCTACATCTCGCATCTCAACTGCGTGGATTTGTTTCTCCACTGTGTTTTACACGGATTATTGCATCATTCTCAAACCTCTGCTGATCAGGAATCCCATAGAACCACATAGATCTCAAACCCTCACCACTCAAGAACAACTATAACAACAACAACAAACAATTGCGGTAAGTCATGGCAATCGCTCATGTTATTTCTTCCTGCACTGCATGCCACATGTTTACTATAGCTTCTTCCATTAGCAGTGAGGGATTTACATGTGATAAATGTAAGGAATTAGTCAGGCTGACGGAGAAGTTTAATGAGTTAGAGACACGCATCCGAACGCTAGTGGAGGTCAGTGAAAAAGAGAAGCCGGTAGATACTGTTTCAGGTGCGGGTAGAACATGGAGCAACTCACACACTTTGGTTCTGGCTGTAGAGCCCCGCAGCAGGGTGTTTGGGTGAAGTCTCTGTGGCGTACTCGCTCAGCAAAGCGACACCACTTTCCCGTTCCTGTTAGGGTTTCCAATCGATTCTCCCCACTCAGTAATGCACCCACTGAGAATCATTATGAAAGAGCCTTGATCATAGGTGATTTTATTGTAAAGAACGTGGAAACAGAGACTCCGGCCACCATTGTTAAATGCATTTCCGGTACCAGAACGTCTGGCATCAGATCAAATGTACAAGTGCTGGCTAATGCTAAACGCAGATTTTCTAAAATTGTTATTCTTGTTGGCACTAACGATGTCTGGCTTCGCCAGTCTAAGATCACTAAAGATAGTGTGAAAGAGGTGTGTGAACTTGTATGTCAGACACTGTAATATGCTCTGGCCCCCTCCCTGCTGGTTGTGGTGATGAGGTTTATAGTAGATTAGTGTTATTGAACGGCTGGATGTCTGAGTGGTGTCCGGAGAACAGCATAGGATTTATAGACAATTGGAAGAATTATTGGGGTAGACCTGAGCTGCTAAATAGAGATGGACTCCATCCCTCCAGGGAAGGTGCTGCTCTCCTATATAGTAATTTGGCTCATAGTCTTAATAGTGATAGTATTTGACTAACTGGGGTCCAGGTCAGGAAGCAGACAAACTGGTTAATCCGAACGTCTGCTAGCTGTCTTGAGACGTCACACAGGTCACATAAACTACAACACATAGAGACTGTATCACTTAGATATCATATAGAGACTGTGTCTGTTCGCTGAACTACCAAACACAAACCCCTCACTAAATCATTTAGAACAAATCTGATTAAGGTCAAACTTGACAAAAAAATAAAATAAAAAATAAGATAAACATCATATAAAGGTAGGGCTACTAAACATTATATCTCTTTCAACCAAAGCACTAATCGTAAATTAAATTATTACAGATCACAGTTTGGATGTGCTCTGCTTGACTGAAACATGGCTTAAATCAGATGAATATATTAATTTAAATTAATCTACTCCCCCACGTTATTGCTATAAACATGAGCCTTGTCTGAAGGGTCGAGGAGGAGGTGTTGCTACAGTTTACAGTGTTTGCAAGTTTTTGGTGTTACTCAGAGGACAGGATATAAGTTTAAGTAATTTGAACTAATAATGCTTAATGTGACACCGTCAGATATAAATAAAAAATCTCTGTCATCTTTTGCCCTTCCAACAGTATATAGATCACCCGGGCTGTACTCAGATTTCCTTGGTGAATCTGCAAATTTTCTATCGATCTTGTAGTTACTGTAGATATTTAATAGAGCTGTAGAGCTTTAATTGTCGGTGACTTCAAAATTCACATAGATAATGAAAATGACACATTTGGATTAGCATTTGTTGATATTCTCAACTCTCTTGGAGTCAGACAAAATGTGACAGGACCATCTCATCGCCATAATCATATGCTAGATTTAAGTCTGTCATATGGATTTGATGTTGATACTATAGAAATTGTACCGCAGAGCGATGACATCTCAGAACATTACCTCGTCTCTTGTTTGCTGCGATCAGCTTATGTCACCCAGTCTACACCATTCTATCGTTCAGGTAGAACTATTCTTTCAACCACTAAAGATAGCTTCACTAATAATCTTCCAGAATTGTCTTACATACTCAATAAGCCAAAAAGTCTAGAAGAACTTGATGTAATACCAGAAAATATAAATACAGTCTTCTCTAGCACTCTTGATAGTGTCGCCCCTCTTCGATTAAAGAAAATTAAAGAAAAAAGCCCCGCACCATGGTACAATGATCACACTCATGCTCTCAAGTGAGCAGCTTGGAAAATAGAGTGCAAGTGGAAGAATGCAAAATTAGAGGTATTTCAAAGTGCATGGAAGGACAGTGTCTGTAGCTACAGACAGGCACTAAAAACTTCCAGGTCAGCATATTATAGCAAACTCATAGAAAATAACCACTACAATCCTTGGTGTTTATTCAGTACTGTGGCTAAATTGGTTAGGAATAAAGCACTGACTGAACCAGATATTCCATTGCAGCACAATAGTAATGACTTCATGAATTTCTTTACTGATAAAATAGAAATCATCAGAAATAAAATTGAAATTATGCAATCAACTGTCACTGCACCTCAGAAAACAGTGTCTCATAAATTTCCTCATGAGCAACTTCAATCCTTCACTGTCATAGGACATGAAGCGCAATCAAAACGTAAAAATCAAAAGCCACAACATGTATGTTAGATCCAATACCAACTACGCTCTTAAAAGAGGTATTCCCTGTAATCTCAGATCCTCTTCTTAATATTATTAACTCCTCGCTATCCTTAGGAAATGACCCAAGAAACTTTAAAATGTCAGTTATCAAACCGCTTATTAAGAAGCCACAACTTGATCCTGGAGAATTGGCTAATTATAGACCAATTTCAAATCTCCCATTTATGTCGAAAATACTAGAAAAGGTAATGCCATCCAAACTATGTTCATTTCTACAGAGAAATGGTATATCTGACAATTTCAGTCAGGATTTAGGCCCCATCACAGTACAGAGACTGCACTTATCAGTTACAAATGACTTGCTCTTATCATCTGATCGTGGCTGCATTTCTCTTCTAGTGCTATTAGATCTTAGTACAGCCTTCAACATGATAGATCACGACATTATCTTAAATAGGCTGGAGAATTATGTTGGCATTAATGGACTTGCATTAGCATGGTTTAGATCCTATTTATTAGACTGCTACCACTTTTTATGTGTAAATGAGGAACTGTCAAATCAAACATTAGTTAAGTATGGAGTGCCACAGGGATCAGTTTTAGGGCCTCTGCTTTTCTCCTTATATATGCTTCCCCTGGGAGATATTATCAGGAATCGTGGAATAAGTTTCCACTGTTATGTCGATGATACCCAACTTTATATTTCTTCTTAACCTGATGAAATTTCTCAATTCTCCAAATTAGCAGAGTGTATCAATGAAATCAAAGATTGGATGTCCAGAAATTTCCTTCTACTCAATTTCAACAAAACAGAGGTACTAATTATTGGACCAAAAACCTCTAAAAATAAGCCACTAAAATATAATTTGTCTCTCGATGGATGTACTGTTGTAGAACAGCATTTGTCCACCTCAGAAGTATAGAAAGTTATGGCACATTCTCTCTGTTGCTGATGCCGAAAAATGAATTCATGCATTCATGACCTCAAGACTAGATTATTGTAATGCATTACTGGGAGGATGTACTGCAAGTTCAATAAATAAACTTCAATTGGTTCAAAATGCAGTTGCCAGAGTGCTGACAAGAAACAAGAAATATGATCATATTAGGTCTGACCAGAAACATTTCTCAGAAACATTTCTCATATTCTATGACTGCCATAAATTGAATGACATCTACACTAATATTATTCTATTTGTTTCCCTGTTTCAACCCTGGGATCCATATCCCGAGGTTACCAGAGCCGGCCAGATCCAGCTCCATTCCTGCTTGGTGTCGGACTCCACTGCTGTGTGCTGAGTGATGACAACAAACTACAGCTGGTGCTAGCCAGACATAACTTCTGTCTTTCACGATGGACTTCAGAGGATGAATTGATGCCAACTCCAACAGTAAGACATCGGATTCTTCATATGCCACTGCCTGAACCTTGGACTTTGGATGGACCCCACCGAACCTCACCAAAATGACCTGCCGGTTGAACTGCAGTGCACCTCATTGATCTCTGCTCTTTGTCTACTGATGGACTACACTCTTGAAATGGAATATATAGACTATCAATTAATTGGCAACAAAAGCACTTCATCAGCTAACTAACAAAGGACAATCTATCTATGTGAACTTCTGCAGTTAATCCAGGATGGACTTCAAAGATGTTAGTCATTAATCTTACAGTTCTTACAAAATCTTTGTTTAAACACTGACCCTTAACACTTACTTAGTTTACAAACATTTAAACCATGACCTGCACTGCACATAAATAACTAATATTGGCATTATATTCATGTTGTTTAGCCAGGGCTCCCACAGTGAGCCTGGTTTCTCCCAAGGTTATTTTTCTCCATTAACCAACATCTTATGGAGTTTTGTGTTCCTTGCTACAGTTGCCTTCAGCTTGCTCACTGGGGTTACAATTATTATTTAATTATTTATTTTTATACACAATTTACAATCATATTTAATCAAACTACTGTACACAGTGATGACTCTAAGACTTTATTGATATTACAGTTTTCATTTTTTGTTAATGCATGATTTTCTGTAAAGCTGCTTTGAAACAATGTGTGTTGTGAAAAGCGCTATACAAATAAAAACGACGACTTGTCATGGGCAACTCTTTTCACTGTGTATCATTGCACATTAACCAGAATGAGACTTATAGCATTGCTAACAATTTCATTTTTTTTTTTTTTTTTTTAATGAATACAAATTAAATTCAAAGAACAATTCTTACTTTAAAAGCTCATGAATATTAAATAGATCATGATATTGTTGGAATACACCAACATTTTGATTAATTCATTCCAGTGTTCAATTCAGTAGGATTTGCAAATCAGTATCAACTGATTAATTGCAGAGAATTGATTCCAAACAACAATTTGCTATCACAACAGTCATGCAGGACTTTAATCTAGTCAGATGTTTTCTGCCCTCTGCTGGTCAATATGCCCCTACAGTCTCTCTTAAAACTCTTGTGATGTTTCTACCTGTGTCTAGATTATGTCATGCAAGATGACAGCATGATCTTAAGTACATGTGCTCCTCACAAAACAGGGACGCAAATCATTATGCTTCACACATACACTCAAATACCCACCACACATACATGCATGGTGGGATTTGGTGGGTCTATGGGATTTCATGGGACTAGCAGGATCCATTTTATAATCTTCAAGATAGACTGGAGGTTTTGTCCATCTTGAAGTCTGTATGTGAAGTAGTAATAATCCAGCAACACTTGCAGTGAAAAGCTTTATTGGACTTAAAATGAATAACATTAACAATGTTATTCATTTTAAGTCTAATAAAGGTTTTCACTGCAAGTGTTGCTGGATCCCTCTGTGCCATTCCTGTTGTTTCTATCCATGCACCTTGTGAGTTGGTAAAGTAGCGACAGATCTACTTCTACAATTGTGAAGTAGTACTTGACATTGGTCAATTTGGGGATCTTGGGCCATTGTAGTAATCAGTTCAGGCTCGAAGGACCACGTAAAATATTTAGGGATGTCAAGGAATACTGGATCGTAGGAGGACTGTCGCAATGGGGTGTCAATCAAAACACCATGAGGCATACATCCATTTTAATAATTTATTGAATGACCAATGCCAGTACATGTCACAGTTAAAAACACTGCAGATATTAATTTATGGGACATCAGATCTGTATTAGGATCCACACAATCATAGCACCAACAATAAAGTCCCAAGCTGAAGAAATACTATTTTAAATGTATAGCCAAAAGACGTAAACAATATGCATGTTAACATTATTTTAGTGTGATAAAATCATTTACTAACCTTTCGTGTGTAAAGTTATAGCCGATTTTACAACTTTGATTCAATGACAATATAATGTCAACAAGCCCTAAAACACTGTAAAAATTATGATTTAAGCAACTTTACAGCTCAAACAATACATGAGTGTTAAGAGAAGAATTAATGTAAGTGCTTTTATAAAATTATAAGCTTCACATTTCTGTCTTTAAACCCTCCAAAAATTGGCCCCATTTACTTCGGTTGTGCACCGAATCTTTTTTCCTGGTTTTTATTGGTATTTTGGTTGCACATTAAACTGCAGTGGGATTTCATTCAGTTTGGACTCTTGAAGCCTCTGTCTGGGCAACCCCGTCGGAGGAAGAAAAGACTAAGATGTTTTTTTAACACATTAAATGTTTCAGTTTTAAACACCTCAATTTTAATCGGTTATCAGCTTTCTTCTAACACCATATTATCATATCAGCATAAGCTGACCTCTAATTTGTACTGTATGTATTGATATATTGGTACATTCATCAATTTTAACATGATATATACAGTATATTATTAAATATAAATCTTTCATGAACTCATTTAGAAAAACTGTAAGTGGAAAACATGTCTTGAGTATTTTAAACTTACAGATACCCTGTTAAGCAGTGTTAAGGGCTTGTTGAATGGCTTGTTCCTTTTTAAAACTGCACTACGGCACTTTGTGCTCTCTAGTGACATTTGTGGTTCAAACCAAAAATTGCAAGTAACACATGGAGGAACATATTTGCGTGAGCTGTGTTTCGGCCCTGCTCACTGAATCTCATGGTTTGAGGTAGCGTTGGGTTCGAGTCCACCTTAGTCGAGTCTGAGTCAAGTCGAGTCGAAGCCGAGTCAAACTCAAGACAGAGTCCTTAACAGGCCGAGTCCAAGTCAAGTCCGAGTACAAATTAATCTGTTCATGAATCTGAATTAAAATTGTAACAGTAAACTCAACATCAATATTTGTGGTTTCAGAATGAAAGCATATGCTTTAGGTATATGAAGACAAAACTGTCCTTCAAAACACTTCTTATTACATTCTGTTGACATTTCAATTATTTGTTGCTTTTTCCCTCCACTCAAACATAGACTAAAGAAAGTGAAAGCTGCGTTAGTCATTACAACCAGAGTTAATGTTATTTCGAATTGTAATTTAGTTTTTTTTTATTTCTACTTCATTTTCAATTTGTCCTTTCAATTTAGTTTAGTTTTATCTAAAATTATGGGTGAAAAACATTTAATGTAATTAATTAAATACATTTAATGTGTTTAAGACATTTAATAAATGGTACTATTAAAACATTTAATAATGGCCGTAAAATTAAATACAACAACATAAAATAAAAACAGAAAAGATCAGATACCATTAAAACAATATTTATATACTACAGTACTACACTTCAAACTTTTCAGTCCTCTTGCTGTGTCCAGGTGAAGCCTACTTCCCTAAAGTCAAGATCAAACTCACCTTGGGCTGACATTTTGTTCTTTTCACATTATATTTAGTATGAATAATAAGTTAATGGAGACTTCTCCCCTCACTTGTGTTCTTCATTGTTTTTTCTGACTTTTTTGCCATTGAAATGCAAGTGCCACAGTACCAATATGTGACGGACTGAGTTGCACAATTTCCATCATGGTCTATTTCATCTGTCATATTAGTTTAAATAGCCCTGATACATAGTAAATTTGATTTTGTCTCGATATAGTCAACATTTTCAGTTAGAAATGACTTTGCATAGGAAGCGAATCTGATAAAACGTGTTCTATTTAATAATTTAGAGTTGGCGAACATTATTGATATTTCTGGATGAGTGGCAGAGCATGTGTGGCGAATGGCTACCTCTTTCCCGCACACACACACACACACACACACACACAGCAAGGGCGTGCAGGCGAGAGAGAGTTAAAAAAATACTTTGAAAGAGTGTGCGCTGCTGCTCTCAGCCAGAATAATCACACGTAAGATACATATACGCATGAAAACTCATATATACACAGACTGTATGATAGTACTAATTGTAGAGAGCACATCATTATGAAGACAAAGCCAAATCCTGGACATTTAGAGGCAGTTATGAAATCCCAGGCGGATGCTTTTTTCAGGTCTGAAAAAGAGGACATGTCTGGGGAAAAGAGGACATATGGTCACTGTATGTTACATTATTTTTTTGTTCGTTTGTTTTTCCATTGCATCACAAATGCCATGGACTCGGAAAAAAATCCCATGTCCGAAAGGCTTGAGTCCGAGTCAAGTCCGAGTAAAAATGCATCCGAGTCTGTGACAAGTCCAAGTGACTCGGACTCAAGTCCGAACTCGAGTACCCCAATTGGTTACCTGGACATTTCCTGTGATCATCATTCGGAGACTTTCTGCTCATGATATGCTTTTTGATAAAAAAAATTTAGAACTGAGATATTACTTGCTTCGTGGAAGATAAACAACACTCTTATTTATATATTTTAATATGATTATTCCAGTGTTTTATCCACCACACTTAAATGTTTGTTTTGTAGTACATATATATCCCAATGTTTATACTGCACAGTATTCCATATACAAAATACATTATATACTATGATACTATGTATAATACTCATGATATGGCTGATACGTGTTCAAATGAAGACGCTTTATTTTGATATTACAGTTTACATCCTCAGTGGATGATGCAAGTAAACAATAATACTACTACACAATAAAACTAAAGTAAAAACAAAAAAAGAGGAATAAACAAAACAAAAACAAAGATTTTTAGAAGAATATCTCAGCTCTATTGGTCCATATAATGCATGTGAATGGTAAGCAAATTTTTGAAGCTCCAAAAAGCACATAAAGGCAGCATAACAGTAATCCAAATGACTACAGTGGTTAAATTAATGTCTTCTGATGCGATACAATCGGCTTTGGGTGAGAACAGACCAAAATGTAACTTCTTTTTCACTATAAGTTTTGCCATTGCAGTCTATTGTCACGATCATGATTTCAAGCTCAGTTACACTTCCTAGTGGTTGAGGCAGAGCGCTAGATGGTGTTAGGAAGTGTAATCGAGCTTAAAATCATGATCGTGCCAATAGACTGCAATGGCAAGATTTATAGTGAAAAAGTTACATTTTGGTCTGTTTTGGAAACCACTGGAGTCATATGGATTACCTTTATGCTGCCTTTGTGTTTTTTGGAGCTTCAAAAATTTGCATTGTATAAACCTTCAGAGCTGAGATATTCTTCTAAAAATCTTAATTTGTGTTCTGCAGAAGAAAGAAAGTCATACACATCTGGGATGGCATGAGGGTAAATGACAGAATTTGTGAGGTGAACTATTCCTTTACTGTATGTATTTTAATTAACAGGAATGAACATGATAAAATGTATAAGATTTACTCAATATGATTGAGCTGTTTTAACAAAAAAATGATGAGTATTTTTAACTCATGAGAGCCCATTTAAATTCCGTGTCATGGGAGTTGTTGCATGACCTGAAAGACACCGCAATTGTGGCACGTGGACAGCACATTTGTGCTGCTTAGGGATGTTTTTGAGTCAGTGGCAGGAGCACCGCAGTTGTGCTTTCTTATCTAAAATGTTTGCCATTTTTGGCTTCTCAGTAGGGAATGGTGAAGTCTTGGAAAGACACCTAGATAGAGAAAGCAGGAGGTAAACCTCCGTACAATCCAGTGACAGGAATTTAAATGGGCTCTCGCAGAGACCTGCTGGAAAAAATATTAGAAGGCACAATTTCAGGCGTTGCTGTAGAAAAGACAAAATAGTCATATTTAGGTGAAACTTATACTAGGAAGGCATTTCACAACCCTGTGAATAAGAAGTAATCTGTGAAATGTTAGATCCATGGCCACTGGAGAGTGGGCTGCACTTGCGCCAGTAGAGGGAAAACTTCTAATGCTTATTTGAGGGGAAAGCATACAGTCGAGGTTTTGGGGACATAAGTCTAGAGAGAAGAGAAAACGAATATTAGTGACGTTTAGAAACAATGTGACCAACAGCATACAATTATCTAAGAGTAAAGATGGCTGCAAAGAGGGCTTTCTGGGAAATACAGCTTTAAAAACAATGTGAACAACAGCATAAAATTATCTGAGAAATAAAGAGCTTTAGGAGAAAATGGATTTGCAATCATTATTCACTTGTGGCCATTCGCTCCTTAAGAGTACTGCATGACCGCCACCTACTGTACAATATACGTCTTGCATGATTGATGTATCTGCACTACAATAGTTTTGTGAGGAGATATTCCATTCTACCCTCAGAAAATCAGAGAGAGAGACCAAGAGAGACCACTGAAGCACTGCTAAGTGTGTGCTAGAATGGGATTTAAACAGTTAAGATGAAAGGTGCCAGTGCACGGCCAAATGAAGCGGTAGCACTAATATATGGTGAAGCAGTGGCCGGTTTTGTGGAGGCAGCCTCAACGCAATAGGATCTGCTTCGGCGAGTAATGATTAAAAAGGAAGAAAGCCAGGGTAGAAAACCACAGTTAAAGTAGCAGCCACCATTATCAAGATGTATGCAAATAGTGAGCTGCTGCGGCAGCTTTCGTTGAATAACATAATGATTTTGATAAAATAACTTATCTGATAAGGAGGACGAATGTTTCAAGCAGAGTAATAAGACGTTGCATGGATCTGTTGCGGGTGGGTGGGTCCAAATGCTGGAAACAGATGAGACCGAAGAGAGGTAAACAGCTGCTTGTATACTCTGGCTGTTAATTGAAAGATTAGATGGACTCACTCCTCCCGAACTTACGTTTAGGAACTTCATTTATTGTGATGACAAGCTGTTACTGTGTGTGTGTGAGATGAACAGATTATGTGTGTGAGACTCCAAATCTACAAACAAACACAGATGCCTCCAATCATTATGCCTTCTACACACAAGATTTATGTTATTTGTGCACAATTAAGGGGGTTATTTACCTTTACAGTACATATATTTTTAGATTAATTCTTACTGAAGTGACTTAATATAAAAGCAGCTTGCAAAATATGTATACTTTGAGTTATGAATTACAGTAAAATGTTAATCCAAAATCAAATCTAAAGAGGAAACAGGACATGTTAAACTGGTTTAATCCAAATAAGACAATCCAAAATACATGGAATAATGCATTTGCCAAAATGTGCAGTATGCAACACAGAGCATACTGTTTTAAATACTGTAGGCTATCCCCCAATACAATGTTCTCAACTTTACCTTCTCTTGCCAATGGGACAAATGACTCGAAAAAAATATCAAATATGATCTTTTCTTGACTAATTGTTTGATCTGACTGACAAAATGCAAGACATTTTTACACAAAATTGGATGAAATAACACAAAGAAAATGCAATGTACTCTTTTATTGTAAATGTTTATCATTGCATATTGCATTCGGTTAACATATTTCTAAAAACTCTAGGCAGCATACTGTGTAGTATGCAGTAAGCAGTATGCTTGCATTCCATTCTGAACATATCCATTGTGTTAAGGGGCAGTCACACTACACTTCGCGCTCCATTTAGTCCCATTCAGACGCATCCGGGCACGGGAGATGGGAAACGTAAGATCATGCAAAGAAATTTCAAACGACGCTGACTAGCAAAGTTCAAGTTTGGTGAACTCTGAACCGTGAATCCACAGACGAGATGGTAAATCGATAATTTAAAAAAACTTTTCAGCTCAAATAATACACAAGTTTTAACAGAAGAATTAATATAAGTTATTTTACAGAATGATAAGCTTCACATTCCTGATTTTAAACCCTCCAAAAAAATAAAAAATTATAAATTGGCCACATCCTCTTCCATTGTAAGTGACTCACTGTAACCTCGATTCGTCTTCTTTTTCTTTTTAAAGAAAAGGAAATTTATTTTTTGTGGTAATCATCATTGTCACAAATGCTGTCGATTGAGCTTAACTTGTATTGACCTCGGAATATTACTTTAAGAGCCAGTCAGTGTTGGCATGCTCCTCTGATTGGGTGTGTTAAAGGATCATACTTTTGATGCTGTGTGTGTGTCTAGAGAGATTTGTTATGTTGCTGTGTTGATGGATTAGTAAATTGGTGTGCATATCTGCAGCTTAACACTTTGGTGTTCTAATCACTGCAGGAGACAGCTGCTAAAGCCACCTGTTACTCTCTCTCTCTCTCTCTCTCTCTCTCTCTCTCTCTGTGTGTGTGTGTGCGTGTGTTTGTGTGTGTGTGTGTGTGTAGCTGCAGCAGTGGCGTGCTCGGCAGGATGAAGCTGTGGAGTTGGAGGCTGCTCTTGCTCCAAAAAGAAGAAGAGGATAGACTGAAGAAACAACAGCAAAGAGAGAAGACCAGAAGATCTCGACTGACACAACAGGCACATCAAATCAAAAATCAAATCACTTTTATTGTCACACAGCCATATACACAAGTGCAATTGTGTGTGAAATTCTTGGGTGCAGTTCCGATCAACATAGCAGTCGTGACAGTGATGAGACATATACCAATTTGCAATAACATCAAATTAACACAACACAGTTTAAACATCTGATATATACATAATTACACTCAACAATATACAAATAATAATATACAATGTACAGTATACAATACACACAATATAGATACACATTGTTCAATAAAAAAAGTATATATAGTATATATAGAATGTACAGTAGGTTATATTGTACTGTATTGACATTCAGGCTGTCGGTTGATAGTAAGTTGTTAAGAGAGAATATAATATAATAATAATATAATTTATGACAGTCCGGTGTGAGATATAAGAGTAAGAGTAATAAAGTGCAGTGCTGATGTATTTTGATCGTGGGAGATCAAGAGTTCAAAAGTCTGATTGCTTGGGGGAAGAAGCTATCATGGAGTCGGCTGGTGCGGGTCCTGATGCTGCGGTACCGCCTGCCTGATGGTAGCAGTGAGAACAGCCCATGGCTCGGGTGGCTGGAGTCTATGATGATCCTCCGAGCTTTTTTCACACACCGCCTGGTATATATGTCCTGGAGGGAGGGAAGCTCACCTCCGATGATGTGTCTGGCAGTTCGCACCACCCTTTGCAGTGCTTTGCGGTTGTGGGCTGTGCTATTGCCGTACCAGGCGGAGATGCAGCCAGTCAGGATGCTCTCTACAGTGCAGGTGTAGAACTGTGTGAGGATGTGGCTGTTCATTCCAAACTTCCTCAGCCGTCTCAGGAAGAAGAGGCGCTGATGAGCCTTCTTCACAACGACTTCAGTGTGGATGGACCATGTGAGTTCCTCAGTGATGTGGACACCCAGGAACTTGAAGCTGCTGACTCTCTCCACTGGTGCTCCATTGATGGGACTGTGTTCTCTGTCTTTTCTTCTGAAGTCCACCACAAGCTCTTTTGTCTTACTGATGTTGAGGGAGAGGTTGTGCTCCTGACACCAGTGTGTCAGAGTGTGCATCTCCTCTCTGTAGGCTGTTTCATCATTGTCAGTGATCAGACCTACCACTGTCATGTCATCAGCAAACTTAATGATGGCATTGGAGCTATGTGTTGCCACACAGTCATGTGTGTACAAGGAATACAAGAGTGGGCTGAGAACACAGCCCTGTGGGGCTCCAGTGTTGAGGGTCAGTGATGAGGAGATGTTGCTGCCTATTCTAACCACCTGGCGTCTGCTTGACAGGAAGTCCAGGATCCAGCTGCACAGCGAGCTGTTTAAGCCCAGAGCCCGGAGCTTCTCATCTAGCTTGGAGGGCACTATGGTGTTGAATGCTGAGCTGTAGTCTACAAACAACATTCTCACATAAGTGTTCTTTTTTCCAGGTGGGAGAGAGCAGTGTGTATTGTAGATGCAATGGCATCATCAGTGGAGCGGTTGTTGCGGTAAGCAAACTGCAATGGGTCTAGAGAGAGAGGCAGCACAGAGCAGATGTAATCTCTGATTAGTCTCTCAAAGCATTTGCTGATGATGGGGGTCAGAGCAACAGGACGCCAGTCATTTAAGCAAGTTATTTTTGATTGCTTTGGAACAGGCACAATGGTGGATGTTTTAAAGCATGTGGGGACTACAGACAAAGAGAGGGAAAGGTTGAAAATATCAGTAAAAACACCAGCCAGCTGGTTCGTGCATGCTCTGATGACGCAGCCCGGAATGCCATCTGGGCCTGCGGCTTTGCGGATATTCACCCGTCGGAAGGATCGGGTTACATCCGCTACAGAGATGGAGAGTGAACTAACCTCTGTAGCTTCGGCCGCGAGAGCTCTCTCCACGAGAGCGGTGTTATTTCCCTCAAAACAAGCATAAAATGTATTTAGCTCATCCGGGAGAGAGGCAGCGGTGTTCATGGCATAGTTTTTAATTCCCTTTAAAGTCCGTGATGATGTTAATTCCCTGCCACATGCTTCTAGAGTTGGTGGTGTTAAACTGTCCTTCAATCTTGTTCCTGTACTGGCGTTTTTCTGTTCTGATAGTTTATCGGAGGGCATAACTGGCTTGTTTATGCTCCTCCGCATTCCCGGAATTAAAAGCGGAGGTCCGCGCATTAAGTGCCTCGCGAACATCGCTATTTATCCATGGCTTCTGTTTCGGATAGATCCGTGTTGTTCTGGTCAGAACGACATCCTCCACGCGCTTTCTGATGAAACACATTATGCTATCAGCGTAAAGCTCGATGTCGTCATCAGAGGCGGACTGGAACATCTCCCAGTCCGTGTGATCAAAACAGTCTTTTAGCATAGAGTCTGATTGGTCCGACCAGCACTGGATCGTTCTGAGGGTGGGTGCTTCCTGTTTCAGTTTCTGCCTGTAAGCGGGCAGAAGCAGAATGGAAGAGTGGTCCGATTTGCCAAATGGTGGGTGGGTGAGGGATTTGTAGCCGTCCCGGAAAGGAGAGTAGCAATGGTCCAAAACCCGGTCCCCTCGTGTGTTGAAACTAATGTGCTGGTGGTATTTTGGTGCGACTGATTTGAATCTGGCTTTATTAAAGTCCCCGGTCACAATGAACGTGGCCTCAGGGTGCGCGGTTTCCTGCTCACTTATACTCCCATACAGTTCCTTGAGTGCCCGGTCTGTGTCGGCTTGTGGCGGGAATTCCCTCGGTAGCCAGAATGGTCGACACAGAAGCATGAGAAATTCCAGATCAGGAGAGCAGAAAGACTTGATAGAATGTACGTTCCTCTGATCACACCAGGATTTGTTGATCATAAGACATACACCACCACCTCTGCTGTTACCTGAGAGGTCTTTCGCTCTGTCTGCTCAGTGCACGGAGAACCCCGCAGGTTCAATGGCTGAGTCTGGAATCTCCGCAGACATCCAAGTTTCCGTAAGGCAGATAATGCAGCAGTCCCTCGTCTCTTGTTGGAAAGAGATCCGCGCTTTCAGCTCACAGAGCTTGTTATCCAGAGACTGAACATTTGCCAGTAGAATACTGGGTAGCGGGGGTCGATTTGCGCGGCGGCTTACTCTGATGAGAACGCCGGCTCTGTTTCCCCTTTTCCTCCTGCGTTTCCGCGTCCGGACTGCCCAGACAAATGGCTCCGCTTGCGTGTTTATAAACAGCGGGTCGGCATTGAGGAAATTGGTTTACGGTGTGAAATTGCTGAACCAATGTCCAAAAGTGTGTCTGTCGTAGACAATAAGGCAGACAACATCCAAGACAAAAAACATAAGAATTGTAAACAAAACAAACAAAACACTACCATGTTGTGTCGGAGCTCGCAACGCAGCAGCCATACTCGGCGCCATCTTGAGTCCATCTATTGCACATCAACAACACCACATCATGATAATACTACATGTTACATCATAATAGATTTAAGGTCAACATAAAATGCCATTTGCAACCCATTTTACTTCCATAATGTGCCATATTTCTGAGTGAAATAGGATATTCTACAAGACAAAATACAAAGCAAGTTAATTAAATTAATTTAATTTAATGGCATTAATTATATGAAAAATAACACTGTAAACAATCAACAAAATTAATCATGTCTCCTGACCTGTACGTAAATTTCGTAATAAAAGTATGTATTTTCCTAACATCAGAGCAGTTCAAGCTTGACGTACATGTAACTTTGTGTTTTTAGGAGCTGCGTCAGCAGGGGGCAGTCAGCATGCCTCCACCAACTAGTGATGGTAAGATCAGATCATTTTACTGACTTGGATCTTTGAATCTCATTCAGGAAAATGAACGAATCTTTATTCAAGTCATTTTGTTCATAAGTCCGCATAGACTCTACCGGAAACAGAATTGATTAGTTCACCTCCCGACTCGGTCTTGGGATCTGAGTCTTCTGATTTGGGCCCTTAGCTGCGGGAAGTAGGGGTGCTGAGGGTGCTGCAGCACCCCCTGTTGGCATTGCAGCCCACCCTGTGAAGTGCTGCCAAAACAGTGTATGCATGAAAAATTTATGACAATTCATTAATGTTATTTGAAAACCATCGTATTCTGTGTTAACCTCTTTAATGAAAGGAATGACGAATATGTATATGGGTATTTTTATTTCAGAAACGATAATGAAGACAACAAGAAAAAGAAGATTATGATGAAAATTTAATGATTTTAATTGAAACATTTTTACTTTTAGAGAAAAAAATACTGAAAGAAATTAACAGTGCACAAACAATGTTTTCAAAAAGAATAATCAAGAAAGAATGTATTAAATAATCCACACACTGTTTCCCGCTTGAGCTGCATGAATTGAGCTAATCACCACCTGTCTAAAACATGGAAAATTAATAACAGTCCCTAAAACGATTAACAACACCATAACTCCTAAAAAGATAATGCTAATACTAGCTAATTCTTTATAATATTTAAATGGTATTATTTCAGGAGCACAGATTTTCACAAGAACAGTTTTCATAGCCTATGTTATATATTTTATTATCATTAATCTAAATCTGTGCATAGAAATATTTCAATAAATCTTTATACATTTTTCGAAATGTATTAATAATTGGTTAAAGGTTTTTATATTTAACTAACATTTTTTAAGAGCTCTATAGGGTATTATAGCACAAGTTTGATTTTTGGACTCCGACACAGCATCCCCTCCCCAAACAACAAGCCCCCAAACCCTAAAATGACTGTAAAAATGATGATTTAAACAACTTTACAGCTCAGATAATACATGAGTTTTAACAGAAGAATGAATGTAAGTGTTTTTATAAAATTATAAGCTTCACATGTCTGCTTTTATACCCTCCAAAAATGGTCCCCATTCACTTCCATTGACCCCATTCACAACCATTGTAAGTGCCTCACGGTAACTTTGATTTTAGTTTTTTTTTTTTTTTTTTTTTTTTTTTTGCGAGGGACCAGTCGAAATTACTTTTTGGTGGTTATCAACATTATGCCACAAATGCTGTCAATTGAGCTCAACTTGTATTGAACCCGGAATATTCCTTTAAGGAAGGTTGGGAGTATGTACTAATTTCTGTTTCCAATACAGTCTAAGCAGCTGTCATGTGTTAAATGAACGAAAAACTCATACCTGAAGACCAACTCGGGAGGTGAGCTAATCATTTCTGTTTACTGTACCAATCCTATGGGTACCTATGTGGCTGTCACATGTAAAATGAATGGAAGACTTGTACCCGAAGACTCATAACTCATAACATAACGTGTCCTGTGAAAACAGGACAGATTAAACTCAATTACAAAACTGACTATAGGCTTATGTCCAATAATATGAGAATAAAACACAAAATATATTGACTTCTAGAGCCACTTTTTGTATTGTCAAATCAATGCTTTACCCGTCTGCCACAATAATGCAATATATTTAAATCAAAATATATTTTTTTATAATTATTTGAAATATTATGTATAATTTATTTTTAATTAGCTTTATTTGGGGGCCTTTTTCATTAAATATTGATATATGTGATTAATTGCGATTAATTTGACTAATCAGCACGTCATGTAGTTATTTCAGTTAAAATTTTTCAATGATTGACAGCACTATTACAAAGAAAAAAAAATTTCTTAATATGTCATGATGAATCATTCACAATAACACCAGGAATGAGTATTAATAAATAAATAGAGTCCATTAGGATTTATGTTGATTTAAAGCAGTAGAACACGAGGAGTGTGTTGTCACAAATAACATTGTTGCTGTGATTTGTTCAGGGGCAATCAAAGGTTTGATTATTCATAATAATACATTGTTTTATTGCTTTTTGACTACAGTTTGGAAAATAAAGGGGGAAAAAATAAATTAAAGAAACCATGAAATATAATGTAAAATATTTTGTATCTACAATAACGTCCACAAAAACAGTAATATTGCTGTTACCTGACTGCAGGTATAAGAATACAGTTGGATGTATATCAGAATAAAAGAATAAGAAGTGATCATGAGATTCACCCAGTTACTGGAGAAAAAAGGTGCCATAATTCAACGGTTTGAACACTTTCAGCCAATCAGATTGCATGATCAGACTTAACAACTCTTTATTTAATGTCTTTTAATGAGCCTGTTTAATTAATTAAATACACAAGTTTGTTTATTATCAACATGAGATGAGTCCCTCAGAATAATACATAATCATTAATCAGTGCACTCTGAATAGCACTCGGAGTGCTGCTGTGAAAGCCAGTGGACTCGAGCAGTGTGCAAGTCAGTAATGAGAGGGATTCCCCAAGGCCCAGTCCTCAGCTCATTAACTTAATGAATGTATTGTGAAAGTGAAGGTGTGTGATTGTGTGATTGTGTGTGTGTGTGTGTGTGTGTGTGTGTGTGTGTGTGTGTGACCTCTTCTTCCTTCTTGTTCCTCTTCACTTCCTGGAGAGCTGTGTGACATCACTGATGAATGATGTTTATGAACCAGAATAGATTGTACAGATCTCTGTGTACTCTCACCAATGACACACTGATATCTGTGGTATGTTGTGGTAGGTGGAATGTTTTTCTGCAACAGTTTTGTAATTACATCTGCTAATATAAAGTGTTGTGCAAGTTACTCCAAAAAAACAAACAACAAAAAACAAATTTAGCTAGCTAAGCTACATACTACTCAACAGAAAAAAATTTGTTAAACTAAGCTGAAAGCTACTTTTCAGAGAAAGTAGCAAGTTACACTACAAGCTACATGCTTGCAACATTTAAAGGTGCACTCAGTAATTTTTCTGATTAAAAAAGTTGAGCTCCTAAAGACATGAATTTTAATTTTGCAATATATGTAGGAAATCATGAGCACTCATTAAAATGAAGACTCCAGTCATATCAGTAACCTTATAAAAGCTGTTTTATTCTACATGGAGAGGGTCCGCACATGGGGGCTGCCTTGTTTGAATCACATGACCAGCTGAATACTACTCACTTAATCTCAGTAAAAGTGTCATGTTATTTGACACTTTCACACATTTATTACAGTAATCATGACTGACTGTGAATACTACATTTCTATAATGACATCTGAAACTGAAAACTATTGATTTTAAATGCTGCTGCATCCAAGCCGATAGGTGTCAGTGTAACCCCAAGATTACACAAAGACAAAAGTTACTAACTGCACCTTTAAGCTACTTTTTGTTTTTTTGTTTTCAACCAGATGCAAGGAGTATACTGTCATAGACAAAGCATCTACAACTCTTATTCACATGATGTTAATCAAAGTCATTGCACAGCATTGTACAGTATAGTGCAATATAGTATACAAGTATGCAGTATGGGGCAATATAAAATGTATGTGTATGAAAAAAATCATGTAAATTCATATTTATACATGCTACATATACAAACTTATGTGTTCAATATGCAAAATCAAAATTTTTACATTTTATTTCTCATATTTATACAACTACCTCTACAAACCCATACAGTGCATCCGGAAAGTATTCACAGTGCTTCACTTTTTCCACATTTTGTTATGTTACAGCCTTATTCCAAAAAGGATTAAATTCATTATTTTCCTCAAAATTCTACAAACAGTACCCCATAATGACAACGTGAAAGAAGTTTGTTTGAAATCTTTGCAAATTTATAAAAAAAAAAAAAAAGAAAAAAAAAAAAAAAGAAAAATCAAATGTACTTAAGTATTCAAAGCCTTTGCTCAATACTTTGTTGAAGCACCTTTGGCACCAATTACAGCCTCAAGTCTTTTTGAGTATGATGCTACAAGCTTGGCACACCTATTTTTGGGCAGTTTCTCCCATTCTTCTTTGCAGGACCTCTCAAGCTCCATCAGGTTGGATGGGGAGCGTCGGTGCACAGCCATTTTCAGATCGCTCCAGAGATGTTCAATCGGGTTCAAGTCTGGGCTCTGGCTGGGCCACTCAAGGACATTCACAGAGTTGTCCCGTAGCCACTCCTTTGTTATATTGGCTGTGTGCTTAGGGTCATTGTCCTGTTGGAAGATGAACCTTCGCCCCAGTCTGAGGTCCAGAGCGCTCTGGAGCAGGTTTTCATCAAGGATGTCTCTGTACATTGCTGCATTCATCTTTCCCTCAATCCTGACTAGTCTCCCAGTTCCTGCCGCTGAAAAACATCCCCACAGCATGATGCTGCCACCATCATGCTTCACTGTAGGGATGGTATTGGCCAGGTGATGAGCGGTGCCTGGTTTCCTCCAGACATGACGCTTGCCATTCAGGCCAAAGAGTTCAATCTTTGTTTCTCATGGTCTGAGAGTCCTTCAGGTGCCTTTTGGCAAACTCCAGGCGGGCTGTCATGTGCCTTTTACTGAGGAGTGGCTTCCGTCTGGCCATTCTACCATACAGGCCTGATTGGTGGAGTGCTGCAGAGATGGTTGTTCTTCTGGAAGGTTCTCCTCTCTCCACAGAGAAATGCTGGAGCTCTGTCAGAGTGACCATTGGGTTCTTGGTCACCTCCCTGATTAAGGCCCTTCTCCCCCAATCGCTCAGTTTGCCCAGGTGGCCAGCTCTAGGAAGAGTCCTGGTGGTTCCAAACTTCTTCCATTTATGGATGATGGAGGCCACTGTGCTCATTGGGACCTTCAATGCTGCAGAAATTTTTCTGTACCCTTCCCCAGATCTGTGCCTCGATACAATCCTATCTCGGAGGTCTACAGACAATTCCTTGGACTTCATGGCTTGGTTTGTGCTCTGACATGCACTGTTAACTGTGGGACCTTATATATACAGGTGTGTGCCTTTCCAAGTCATGTCCAATCAACTGAATTTACCACAGGTGGACTCCAATCAAGTTGTAGAAACATCTCAAGGATGATCAGTGGAAACAGGATGCACCTGAGCTCAATTTTGAGTGTCATGGCAAAGGCTGTGAATACTTATGTACATGTGATTTTTTTCGTTTTCTATTTTTAATAAATTTGCAAAGATTTCAAACAAACTTCTTTCACATTGTCATTATGTGGTATTATGGGAATTCTAAGGAAAATAATGAATTTAATCCATTTTGGAATAAGGCTGTAACATAACAAAATGTGGAAAAAGTGAAGCGCTGTGAATACTTTCCGGATGCACTGTACCTGTAATTCGGTGTCTAACTGTTGTATTTTTATAAAAACTGGAAGATTCACATACTATTGTATTTACATGGTGCTTCCAGGGGGTACATGTCCAAAAAACATGGTAATGCCATGATACTTTTTTTAATGTGTTTTCGTGTAGGCTACTAAATGTTTTGATAGCCTACTCTTTTGGTTGGAAAATGTCTTTACCTGCAGTATTCGTCCACAAGCTGCACATATGGTAAACTTCAATTAGACCTTCTTCCAGGGCTGTAACAACAAGACATTAGGGAGGAACATGTCCCCCCTAAATATCAGATGTGGCCAGCAGGAGTGGTGCTGAAGGGGGTTTCGCCCAGGGCGCCATGCAGGCTTGAACCACTTCTGCAGGGGAGGTCCAGTCAGCAGGATGCTCGTGTATTGTAGGACTCAGGAGATGATAAAGTCATGCTGCTTTTATTGTTTTGATAAAATACAATAACTTTGTTGGAGATGACTGCATAGTGGGCTAATTTTAGCTTTATAATTGTTAGATTTATGTGCATAATCTCTCATAATCTTAATGCTAAATCCTAAACCTAAATGAAATGATCCTGTTGATAGACAGGTTGACTTTGCTCACTAATCTGTACCATTCAGAAAGAACCTCATGTAATTCAAATAAAAACATTTATTTGGACGTACATTATAAACACTGTACACAAAAGTTCAGTGTTCTCTATGTAGGGCTTTACTGGTTGTTTAGATCAGTGTTACTGTCAGAAATAATTGATAATTATTTATTTAGTTATTAATTAATATTTAAATTAATTAATTGAATCTAACTCATTAAAACCTCATATGGGGCTCCAGTAAATGTAGTGCGCTACGTTTAGGAGCGGGTTTGGTTATTAGCAATAATTAATAATTATCAAAGATAATTATTCATTATTAAAATCAATAGAACATTGATGAGAATCAATGTTAGCTTTTTTAATCCTTTAAATCAACAATTATCAAAGATAATCACCAATCATTAACATCTATGAATACATTAATTAAAATTAACACTAGCTTATTGATCATTCAAATTCAACAATCATCAAAGATAATTATCAATTATCAAAAATCAGTAGAATATTAATAAGGATAAACATTGACGGGGCACCACCCTGGAATCAGGGACTAATAACCAGATAGTAAAACAATCTCAATATTAGATTGTTTTCTTAGGAAAATCGACATCCGAAGAATATCGATTTTCGGGAAAAAAACAATGAATGAAGGCTTGAATCCGAGCACTGACATCCCTTCAGCATGACACAGGTGTATGCAAACCAAACCAAAACACTTCTCTTTGTAATATAACAAAGTTTATTTATGCAGTAATATCAATTAATAATTAATACAATGCAGTCAATAAACTTACAACTACAAACTAAACAGTGATATGATTAGATATGGAAATCAAAATAATCCTATAACACATGAGGGTGTGTGTGTGTGTGTGAGAGCGAGTGTGTGTGTGTGTGTGTGTGTGTAAGGAGGGACGCGCACAAAATGGCGGACGTGACTCTCATGGAGTGTGTGTCGCGCGAGACTTCCGGCCAGAGAATATGGCCGCGAATGTGGGCGGAGAGAAACCAGTCAATGGTGTCTACCAGTTACCGCGTGTATCCGCTTGTACGATAGCTTAGGGACAAAGCTGAGCTTTATCACGAAGCTATCTACTAGCCAAAAATGTGTCTGAGAATGTTTGTGAGGGATCGCGCATGCACGTGTGTGTGTGTGTGTGTGTGTGTGGTTAGTACGAGAGAGAGAGAGAGAATAAAGTGACGGCCCCAAAGCCGGTTTCGCGATCGTGGGAGAGGAAGCAGTTGTTAGTATATTACTCAGAGACGTGGTGGACGGCTCGTAAACCGTCCCGGTCTTTGATTCTTTAATGGATAAACTTAGTTTGCCGGTCTCACCCACGATGGCGGAAATGCACAACAGTCCAATGTGGTTGGACCACAATACAGCAAATCAAATTCGTGATAATTAATACCCTGAGTATTAATAATGAGCGGACATGGCGGTCCGTAAACTGCACAAGCAATAACCTTGGTACACAAGAATAACACACTATAATATTCTATCTCTGCCCAGATGTAAACCTCTTACTTGAATCGCATGAGGATGCAGAATGTGTGTTCATCCATCCTTTAACTCAGATTCAGTTCCTCGAGGCTCGGGTGGTGACGGGAGGCCGTTTCCTCGCTCTGTCGGCGGGCGGTACAGCCGCTGATTCTCGGCGGGCTGGCGGAGAAATCAGCAACGTTGACTTGATTGAAGAGTGAAGAGAAATCTTTAATCTCTTCACTTCTGCAGGCAAACGGATGAAGATGCGGATTGCTCGGCAGTCTCCTTCGGATCCTTTAGAGTGTTCGGTGGAACACAGAGTAATCTCAACTCGTCCAGCGAGATGGAGATTGTATGGCCACAGTTTCAAGTCGGACGTTACTTCCTTGTGCCACGAGGCTACAGACGGTGAGCACAGTTGCTGGAAGCAAATCCCGGAAGCATTTCAGAGGTATTTCTACTCCTGATGATGTCATGGTTGAGGTGCGTTCTGTCGTGTGCCTCATCCAATAGGAGTTGAGAGTTCGATCCTTTAGTGAGCAAGGCTTCATGGGATTTGTAGTCTGTTTTGGACTCCCTTTGTTTGATTTTGGCGCGATTTTTATCAGTATAATTTATGACCTGGTATGTGGGGGCCTGAGTTAGGTTTTACGACTGTGTTAGGCCTGCCTTTGTCTTCTATCTGAATACATGAGGCCCAACAACTATAAAGCAGCTTTGAAACGATGTGTATTATAAAAAGCACTATACAAATAAATGACAACATCATTTTCCAAATCACTTTGTTTTTTCTTCCCCTGTTAAGGGAAGACATGGACATCCTGCAAAGATACTAAACAGAAAGTGGATTGCAGACAGGAAAATTCAGGACAGAGGAAAATTAGATTACAGTTATTTTCAGTCTGAATGACTGGGACTGCTTATGCACTGAATCATTTAGATCTCACTTGCCAACATGCTGACTGAATACTTTAAAACATGGAGAACACAAATGTAATGCATTAAATATGATATGTACTCTAAATATGATAAAGGCCCAAAATGTAATATTTTTTGGTTTTAAATTATTATTATTAATATTATTATATTTTTTGATGTTCACACAGTACAATTAACCAATATATAATTATATAAATAACAGGCAGTGTCTACAGTTCACATATTCTTTGCAACAAACTAGATTTATGCAGCCCAAAATCTCCTAATACCCTTTAATACACAATATGGTAAGAATCATCTTGCCTCTCATCTTCCTTCCTTCCTCCATCCTTCCATCTCACCTGTCTTTCCTTCCTTTCTTTTTTCCTCCCGTGCTTCCTTCCTTCCTTTCTTATTTCCTTATTTCCTCCCTTCCCTCCCTCTTCATTCTTTCCTTCTTTATTTCCTTCCTCCTTCCTTCATTCTTTTCTCCCTTCCTTCTTTCCTTCTTTCCTTCCTTCCTTCCTTCCTTCATTCCTACCTTCCTTCCTTCCTTTTTTACTTCCTTCCTTCATCCCATGCTTCCTTATTCCTTCCTTCTCCCCTCTCCCTTCCCTCCCTCTTCTTTATTCCTTCCTTCCTTCCTCCCATGCTTCCTTCTTCCTTTCTTCCTTCTTTATTTCCTTTCTTCCTTCCTTCTTTCCTTCTTTCCTCCCTCCCCCCTCTTCCTTCCTTCCTTCAGAGCTTCCTTATTCCTTCCTTCTCCCCTCTCCCTTCCCTCCCTCTTCTTTATTCCTTCCTCCTTCATTCCTTCCTTCCTTATCTCCTTCCTTTCCCTCCCTCTTCATTGATTCCTTCTTTATTTCCATCCTTCCTCCTTGCTTCATTTTCTCCTCCCTTCCTTCCTTTTTCCTCCATCCTTCTCCCTTTCATCCTTCCTTCCTTTCTTTTTTCCTCCTGTGCTTCCTACCTTCCTTATTTCCTTCCTTTCCCTCCCTCTTCATTGCTTCCTTCTTTATTTCCACCCTTCCTCCTTCCTTAATTCTTCCTTCCTTCCTTCAGTGCGTCCTTCTTCCTTCCTTCTTTATTTCATTCCTTCATTCCTCCTTCATTCATTCTTTACTTCCTTACAGTTCATAAAAAATTCTTTGTTTAAACACTGGCTCTTAACACTTACTTAATTTACAAACAATTAAACCATGACCTGCACTGTACATAAATAACTAATATTGGCATTATATTCATGATGTTAGCCAGAGGGGAACTGGCCCCCACAGTGAGCCTGGTTTCTCCCAAGGTTATTATTCTCCATTAACGAACATCTTATGGAGTTTTGTGCACAGTCGCCTTCGGCTTGCTTACTGGGGTTATAAATTCAACTATTATTTAATTATTTATTTTTATATACAATTTACAATCATATTTAATCAAACTACACAATGATGACTCTAAGACATTATAGATATTACAGTTTCATTTTCTGTTAATGCATGATTTTCTGCAAAGCTGCTTTGAAACTATGTTCATTAAAAAAGTGCTATACAAATAAAAATTACTTGACTTCTTTCCTTTTCCTTCCTTCCTTCCTTCCTTCCTTCCTTCCTCCCTTCCTTCCTTCCTTCCTTCTTCCTTTCTTTTTTCCTCCCATGCTTCCTTTTTCCTTCTTTACTTCTTTCATCCCTTCCCTCCCTCTTGTTTATTCCTTCCTTCCTTCCTCCCCCCTTCTTCTTTCCTTCCTTCCTTTCTTCTCTCCTTCCTTTCTTCCTTCCTCCATCCTTCCTTCCTTGCTCCCTCCTTCCCTTTTCCTCCCATGCTTCCTTCCTTCTTATTTCCTTCCTTTCCTTCCCTCTTCATTGCTTCCTTCTTTTATTTCCACCCTTCATCCTTCCTTCATTCTTTCCTTCATTCTTTCCTCCCTCCCTCCCTCCCTTCCTTCATTCCTTTCTTCCTTCCTTTTTTCCTTCCTTCCTATCTTCCTTTCTTTTTTCCTCCCATGCTTCCTTCTTTCCTTGTTTCTTTCCTCCTATCCCTCCTTCTTCTTTATTCCTTCCTTCCTTCTTCCTAATTTAATTCTTCTTTATTCCTTATTTCCTTCCTCCTTCCTTCCTTTCTTCCTTCTTCCTCCATCCTTCCTGCCTTCTGTCTTTCTTTCTTCTTTCCTCTCTCTCTCTCTCTCTCTCTCTCTCTCACACACACACACACACAGGTGAATGAGTTTCATGCGGAGCAGCAGTGAAGAGAGGAGCAGAGATTGAGAGGTATAGAGAGACTTGCTGAACTGAGGAAAGAGATGGAAGAACAGATGAAGAGAGGTAAAGAGAGGTACGATGCTGTTCCCTGATGTCTCAAACAAAAGAACAAAAAGAGATACTTTTATTAATGACAGCCATGTCAATAAAATCTCAGCATCATAGATTACTGTATATAGCTGCACATACAGTAAATCACAAAAATATTTATACCATCTACCATGTATAGCTCTGTACCAAATATCAAGGGCGTAGGTTTGATTTTGACATTGGTGGGGATGTAAAAGCAGTCTGCAGAACCCACCCTGGAAGCTGAGGATTTTTGCTTTTATGATAGACTTTTGACCACAATTTCATTTCTCCTAAGCCTTTATTTATAGATATGGTAGCCAACACACTCATAAAGGGAGTTTTTTATGTCAGTATGTTCCTGTGACACTTTTAAGACCCAGAAAAAAATATCAGTATGACATTAAATTCAGAAATTGAAAATATGCTCATTATGGAAGAGGAGTATTCAAGTAAATGGTTTGTGTGAATTGCATTTTTTAAATATATTTTTAATGTAATAGATCTGGACATAAATTAGCATCACTTCATCATTGACACTTAGGACACATGACCATAATATGCACCTATTACCCTCTGTTATTTTATTTTATGATGAATCCTGTGAAAAGAATCCACATTATGATCATGAAAAAGTTTTTTGTTTTTGCTAGACTGCTCGCCCATTGTCACAGACACACACATTTTCTACTCCAATAACTGAACTAGTAAAGGAAGTTTGGGCTATTTCTATGAAGGATGCTCTCACAGTGGTGTAGAAAATTTGTTCTACACACAAAAGCATTTTATTGGCGAAACACTGAAAATTGTTTGAGTTAAAAACATGTACACATTGTAACTGCAAACTTGTCATCCCTAACATTCTGTTCTCTTTTTTAAAAGAAAAACAATATATATATATATATATATATATATATATATATATATATATATATATATATATATATATATATATATATAGTATAATATATTATATAAATATAATCTTCTCTTGGCCATTTTTGAAAGTGTGCGAAACCTTTGAAAAGTGTGAACATTTCATGTGAACACAAGGAAGGACAAGTCAAACTCCGACATACCTGTTGCCCATGTTTAAAAAAATACAATAAAAAACTATGTCTTTTAGAATATATCCAAACTGTGCATGTGTTCAGATCTGATTGGGGGATTTCACCTCTAGAAATCTGACAACCTTACACATGTTGAAATCTAATTCTGACCGGCAAATCGCCGTTATTTAAAGTCTGTTATTTATCAAACATAGAAAATTGTATATTTTACTTGCATGATTAGCAATACATAACACAATTGATCTAAAGGGGATGGTAAGGGGGATGCTTTTCATATTTATTGCAACAGGGGGGATGGCATCCCCTCGCATCCCCCTCAACTCGAGCCCTGGTTTTTACAAGCCTAAGCCTCACCTGTGACCCTCCCTCTCCACCTGCCTCTATTCCTGCTCTGTCTGAGCTACTACCTGGCAGGACTGCTTCTTTCACCTGACCTGACAAAATAACATTGATGCATGCAAAAACATTTATGGCTTAGTTAATTATTATTATTACCATTATTGCTGACTCTACACATTAGCAACTGAGAAAATATTTTAAATGACTTGTACTTTGACTTGTTATAAAGTAGCTCCTAATGTCCACCTTTCTTTTTTTGGCTGCCATCCTGACTCAGCATATCACAATTAGCCTAATTGCCAAACACACACACACACAAACTAACGTTTAGGCTTGCCACTCATCCCGTGATTGAAAAAAATGCACTGTCCCTGAATCAGTACGAGATGTGATTTGTCCCGTATTTTCATGCACAGAACTGTTGGTATAAGGATGGTGTCTTCCTCACTTACCGGTAGCCTGCATGATGATGCGCATCTAGTTGACGGAGCTTTGGTGCTTCGTACAACCGTATGTAGCTAAAGCCTCTCACATGTTAGCAAGAAACGGCAAAGCCAATCGTATTAGCGACGTGGGTTAGGGTGGCGGTAGACTCGTAGTAGAGAACGAGATCTGTTAACCGTTGGTGTACCACAAATTCTGATGCTGCCTGTCTGGGCCAGGACACTCTTCTAATAGAGATTTTGAATCTCAATGATTTCCTGGTTAAATAAAGGCTAAATAAAATAAATTAATAAAAACCACAAGACACCGACGGACAACAGTGGTTATATATTTTAATTGTTTGATCAAAATTATTGCTAGGGACAATTCAGTAGCTGCTGGATATTGGTAGGGACATGTCTCTAGCATCCCTACTAAATTCTACGCCCTTGCTAAATATAGAGTATGTGCTTTTCTTTTCCAAATCTTTTTTCATTGTAATAATCATTATTTCATACAGAAGTGCTGTATATTTATAGCATTAAATTACTTAACAATAGCTTTAAATGCTGTTCCCCAATGAGATACTCAGAATGCTTTTTTTTTTTTTTTTAGCTTCCCAATAACATATAGACAGAAATTAAACTTACAACACATCTCATGTCAACTTAATTTGGTCCCAATGTTCATTTCAAACTCCTAAGTCTAAAACTCTCATTGGTGATGTTCAGAGAAGAACTGTTACTGCAGAAAGTTTCTTTAGCGAGAAGCTAAAGAAAAACAAAAACACGAGGAGGAGGATGAGAGAGAGGATAGACTAAACACAATCTCTCTCACAATCCTGCCTATAGATCTTAATGAGGACTCTGGGGTTTTGATTCACTGTCCCCTACTGGTGAAATACAGAATAGTTTCTGAGAAACTGATTGCTAAGGCAAACCTCACTATTATTATTATTGCTTATATTAGTCACACATTGGGACAAAGTCAGGTTTAAATGAATGTTTCCATTGTTAAGGTTTATAAAGGGGTTCATTAATGACTAGAGTAAATTAATTCCATTCCAAGTAAATCATTGATATGTTGATATAACAACACATAACAAGGGTGTCTTTTTACCTAACATGTTATAAATCATTAATAACCTTTATTTAACATTATTAACCTATGAAAATATGCCTTAATTTACAGTGGACACATGTAAATAATGTATTAATAAGCTACCAACATTTGTAGCTAAATGCTTTATCTGGAATTGTAAACCTCCTTGGATGCATTTTAATAAGTTACACAGGCCAACTGACAAAGGTGGGTTAGGTCTCCCCAAGATTTTGTTTTACTATTATGCTTTTGGCCTCAGACATTTGGTGCATTGGTCGCTTCCACCTGAGAGAGTCCCTCCCTGGCTCTTTATTGAACAGGAGGTTCTTGCCCTTATCTTGCCATTGCACAGTCTTTCTACCAAGCTGTCCAGAGAAGTAAAGACACATCCCGTTATCTCACAAATGCATTTAGTGTGGACAAAAGTTTCCCACGTGTTCAATTCGGACATTTATCTGAATGTTGCCGCAAGTATTTGGTTAAACCCTAAATTATGTATTAACAAGTCCCCTTTCTGCTTGACAGAATGGATTGAGGAGGGAGTTGCTACGCTGGGTGACCTGTATGAAAATGGAGTGTCGAGATCCTTTGAAAATATGATACAGCGGTTTGGGATTCCCAGGTCTATTTACAGCTGTGCCATCTACTTTGTACCGCCTTTGCCTAAAGTGGCAGACACTCTTGAGATGGTGCTTGCTGCTTTTGGAAAGGGTCACAAGGCTTCAGCGTACTATTCCTGGCTAATTCAGAGTCTAGGGGATGGGGTTCTCACATCTCTTAAGAAGTTATGGGAGAGAGACTTGAATTTAGTACTGGATGATGAAGAATGGGGTAAGATTTAAAAAAATGTCAAGTCTTTGTCTAGGAATGCAAGGGTGCGCCTCATTCAATGTAAGATTCTGCATCTTTTTTATATAGGCTTGGCGTTAAAGACACACCTACTTGCTGGCGATGCCAGTTGGAGGATGGGGATATAGCGCATGTTTTTTTGGTTCTGTACTAAGATTCAAGAGTTTTGCTCGAGGGTTCAGAGTTATGTCTGTGAGGTCTTGAGCACTCAGAATTTGATAAAAGTTGATTCCGTGTTTTCATGTGCTGTTTGTGTTCATTTGAGTTTGGAATCAATAAAAATTGTTAATGACAAAAAAATAAAAAATAAGCTACCAACATTTGAAACCTCTGTACATAAGTCTCATGAGTTAGCATGGTTTAAAATGTAAAAATCTAGTTTATGTGTAAAGTAGCTGAGGTCGAGCCAGAGAGGATGATGGGAGAGACAGCAGCGTAGATAGTACGACAACACCCTGATGAAGTGTTTACACTGCAAAGAGCACTATTCCAGCTAAACACATACACAGATACACAGGTAAATATGGAAAATACTCATATATTGTGTATTTCATTACTGTATTTCTCTTTACCTCTGGACGTCTTGATCTTGTAACTATCTGCTCATGTATATGGAACATTCTGTCATTGTAAAACAGTAATGTTTAACCAGTAATGACATTTTAGGACGGGGACCTCTACAGAAATCATATGTCAAGGCCAAACAGTGATTCAGCATTTGTTTTTTTCTTTTTTTTTCCTTCAGAGGCTAAAGACTTCTGTTGCATAACACTGCAAGTTTAACATCACAGACTGTAAATAAACATGAAACAGAGAGATAAGTTACTGATTTTAACTCTGGTCATGTCAACGCATATGAGAGACAGCTGCTCCTGTTACAGAAGCACAACCTAGAAAACACTGAACTCTTATGAGGAATCAGTTTTCATGACTTCTTCCTGATGGTGGCTTAAGCATATCACTGCAGACACAGTTGTGTTTGGACACATGGTGGTTTATATGGCGAAACCTATCAAGAACAAGTCATATTTTACCTCATAATCACAAAAAAGAAATAATATTAAAATCTTATAGATAATATTTTTTTTTTTCATTTTTATTTTGCATTGTGAAATAATTTTCATGATAGTTAAGAACATTTTCCCACCAAATTCTCATTACTGTAATGAAAAATACTACTAATAATAATATATTTATATTTAATATTTTTTTGTAAATTACTGCTTGTACTGGATTTAATTTATGGAAATTTAATTATCATTGTATTACAGTCATTTTTTACTTAAATACAGAAACAATACTGTAATGAGAATCTAATGAAAATAATTACTGAGATTAACAAGAAATTCAAAAGTGAAACATCCGGACACAGTACAGTAATACGAATTTGGGAGGAAATGTGCATAATTGTCATAAAAACAATTTCACAATGCAAATAAATAAATAAATAAATCAGAATAGACTTTTCTTCATACAAAATATCATTTATTTTTCTTTTTTTCCTTTAGATTTTGGGGTGACCTTGACTTGTTTGTGACAGGTTTGGTGAAATTCACCAATATATGTTATGAACAAATGAGCTAATATGGTGGAATAAATGAGAACAGAATTTAATTTTAAACAGTATATGCATTATTATATAATCTTATTATTCTGTTATTGTGTTTCTGATTGTCTGATGAATGGGTGGATTTCACAAAACCTGTCAAGAACATGTTTGGGTCATATTTCACCCCAAATTCAAAGGAAAGTGTAGGGCTTTACTGGTTGTTTAGATCAGTGTTACTATCAGAAATAATTAATAATTATTTTAGTTATTAATTAATATTTAAATTAAATAATAGAATCTAACTCATTAAAACCTCATTTTTATTCGTTATTTCTACTCCCGATGACGTCATGGTTGAGAGCTGTTCTGTTGTGTGCCTCATCCAATAGGAGTTGAGAGTTCGATTTAGTTAGCAAGGCTTCATGGGATTTGTAGTCTGTTTTGGACTCCCTTTGTTTGATTTTGGCGCGGTTTTTATCAGTAAGATTTATGACGGATGTGTGGGCCTCAGTTAGGTTTTACGACTGGGTTAGGCCTGCCTTTGTCTTCTATCTGAATACATGAGGCCCAACAAAAGAAATAAGAAATTACATTTTGCTTAAAGAAAATGAAGGCCCCATATAGTTATTTTAGGGTGAAATAAGATCTGGACATGTTTTTGACAAGTTTGGTGAGATCATGCTAACAATAAATGAGCTAACATGGTGGAATAGGCTAGCACAGGTTTTAAAGTATTTGTTTGTATAATTTTACAATTGTATTACTGTGTTACAGATTGTGTCAGATCCAAGAATGCGTGTTGAACAGGCTCTAAGAAACGCAGGTCTGCATGACACTGTCTATGCCAGACACATTCTGTCTGAGATAAAGATGATTATGCATAATAAATACATAATCACATGCTTATATAAAACATTAGTTATATTATATAAGCATGTTCAGAGACAGTGAATAAAGAACACTCTATCCAAAACTCACTATTCATTTTACAGTAAAGAACTGGAACCAGTGAGGAATTGTGTAAACATTTTAAATTAAAGGAGTCATATCATACTTTATTTCTCACTGAGACTGATAACTTAAGTCATTTTTATCAGTCAAAATAATAATATTGTTTTTCTTGGCCTATGTTCATCCTCTCTCTGACCCTTAAAAGCCAAATTATTCACCTTATTCAGACCCGTCCCTTTTCTGCGCTCCGCTCTTCCGAATTTTGTCATCTAACTTCCTATTTGAATTGAAAATACTAAGAGGAGTCGATCAAAATGGATTACGTGTGGGAGCACAGAAAGTATTTTTCACCAAGTGTTGATGGTGTGAGTCTACACAACCCGCCTAATACGTGAAAATGCTAGTGAGGTGTTTTTTTCTGTCACTCTAAATGTTCATTTTTCCGACACCCGCTGAAGTAATTTGGACCTTCAGACAGCTATGATACACTGTACTTTTTCATAATACAAGCATTTAATTGTTATACATGTAATTCTCCTTAATTTTTAGGTTTCAACTTGTTAATATTTTGTGTTAAAATGTGTAGTTGATATGAAATTTCCAACAGTGACAGCTCGTATTATTACGCATGCAAGTTCATAACATTAAAGGAAATTACAATTGTACTTTTTTTTGTACAAAATTTATTTGTCACCCAACATTTTTTAGAGGCTTAAATGTGATTCAAACTGTTGTAAACGAAATATAAAATAAAACACACACTTCGTGGTCCCGGTGTTCTGGATTAACTGGGGATCGTGTTAACAGGGGATGTGCACGTGCACGTGAATAATTTTACTTGCATTTTCAGCAGATTTGTTTAATGTGAAGCAAAGAAAAGACGTTTGGCACATTATAAAAAATGTTGGTATCATTATTAAACTGAGTTGTTTCATCGATTTCTGTTCTAATAAATTTGACACAGTTTAAGGGTGATTTTAATCGTTTCACAGGGTAACATATGGTTGCTCATGTTAACGTGGGACATTGGTTTGAATGGGAACTGGCGATTACACTTGTCAAGAACATGTGGAAGTCTTTTATTTGCAACACTAAAGCATCATATGCTGATATGTGTCAATAATGTACTTTCAATTGCTTTTATTTCTTTATAATGAAAAATGGCTTGATGAACTAATAGTTTGAGTAACTTTTGAGATTCATTCATCAAAGTGAATAAATAATTATAGATGGGACGCTGGTTCAGTAGTAAGTCATATTGGCAGTAAACACAGTGACATGGGTTCAAATCCTGATCAATCAGAACAAACTATAAGCTTTGCTGCAGATTATGATGTATTTTTAACAGGTCTATTGAAAACAATTTTGTAAATAACATACACAGACACAATTTATTATATTGTTTTAAATAAATTAATTAACTGAATCTAACAGCCAGTAATTACAGTATACTCTACTGAATTTTCTGAGAATGGTTGAATTACTGAGAAAAAAACGTGAACAAAATTTTCAAAATTGTCATTTTTAAATTTTAAATTTAGATTTAAAATAGAAAATCATAAGATTTTGCCTAACAAACAAAATCATTATGTTTCTGAAGAACATTCTCATGCTTTCTCAGAGTACAATTTATTCTTACCCATTGGTCAATTTAGCCTTTGTACTTGCTCTCCACCAAAAATGTTGCACTGTTCTGAAAGATCATCTTTTGGCAGTCATGGGTAGTCAAACATACGACATTGTCATGCACAGAACCTTTGAAAAGTAAAAGATGCTAATATAACAATTTAAAGAAAAATGCAGATACTTACAGGCAAGGGTGTAACCACATAATGGAGTTATAAACAAAGGTTCGGGAGGAGCCTACTAATCGGATCCTATTAATCAATTACGCAAAAACATATATAAGCAGAGCTCACCTCTCTCCCAGCACTTATCGCTTCTGGCAAGTAACCATGGCCGATCCAGACGAGTTTGAACATCACCTCAGACGACGAGATTTCTCTCGAGTCAGAAATTCCTCAGCACTCTTCTAAGCCCCGACTCGCACCCCAAGATTCCACTATCCCAACTTCCAACATAAAGAATAGAGGTCGTTCAACACCGCGCACCCCCCCAAACCGGCATTGCAGAAGAAAATCCTCTCCTTCACCAGCTACCTCCACAGAACGACCTCGCCGTTCTGCTACATCGGCAAATCCTGCTCCGTCTCCGGCAAATCCAGTTATCCCAGCGATCACAAAATGGACTGTCAATGGCTAACGTCATGCCCTCGCTGCTGAGTCTATCCCCTTCCAATGTAGATCGAATAAAATTCAACTTTACAGTCTGCTCGTCAGATCAAAAACTAACCCGAAGATTTAACAAGCTTACGGGGAAGCCAAGAAGCCCCGCCCCCAAAAATCACGAAAACTACCTCCCGACGCTCAGCACCCTGTCACGCTTGGTTTGCCAGTGCCTCTCAGCAACCACTAAAAATTCAGAAACATCAGGTACCTCTCCATTACCTTCAGCACAACAAACCTCAGTTCTCTTTCAGTCTAATACTGGGGTCCTCCCTTTCCCCCCTCCCCCCTTGGGTTTCTCCCAGTATCCTGCCTTTAACTACGCATAATCCAGCTGCACCTCCACATTCTAATTCATTCAACCCTCTTTTCTCCTTTCCTAATCTGCCTATTTCCGGTCCAGTTCCCAGCATGAGGCTGCCTCTGCAAGCAGTAATGGTCTGGAATTTAACTCATTCCAAACTGTCTCTCTTTCCTAATTATTCTATCCCTGGAGCGGACCCTAACGTGAGGCTGCCTCCGCAAGCGACAACCGCTCCGGTTCCTCCCCAGGCCAGTTTTTCCAGTTCCAGTTCGGCCCCCAACTTACACCCTCTATACCACAACTGCCACTGCAGCTCCATCACACACACACTTGCCATGGAACCACCACCAATCTCCAGCCATCTCCGATCGCAGATTTTATCAGGTGCTGATATAGATTTGGCTTCTCTTCTCTCCTCAGTCTCCAACTGTGAATCATCTCACTCCCTTGACTGTGGGGCATTCTCTATAATTCTAAAAAATTCCAATCCCAACCCAAACCAAACCACATACTTACCCTAGATGAATTCTCCCTAGCCTTTGGAAGATATACAGATGTTACAGATATTATCTATGCGTATAGTGCCCAAGGTCACCCTTTCATCTCCCACCTCCTCACCCTAGCCTCATCTACTCCAGCTCTAAATGACCAAGTACATTTAAACTCAGCCTGCCATGCCGATTTACAGTTATGGCTCTCATTTCTCAAACAATGCAATGGACTCTCCTTCTTCTACGAAGACCTCCTCTCCACACCCAGCGACCTGCATTTATTCACTGATGCTGCCCGTACGGTAGGTTTTGGAGGGTACTTTCAAAACCACTGGTTCGCTTCCACCTGGCCTCCGGAATTATCTGGTCTGCCCCAATCAGACGTTTCCACCACCTTATTTGAACTATACCCTGTTGTAGCAGCAGCTAGTCTGTGGGGAAAGGCATGGAAATCTAAATACATACTTTTCCACTGTGACAATCAAGGAACAGTCTAATGTATCAATAAAGGCCTTTCACATTCCCCAAAAATCATGCCACTATTAAGACGTCTCATTTAGATCTCCACATGCGACCAATTCATCATCAAAGCACAACACATCCCAGGTTATAAAAATCTAATTGCTGACTGCCTCTCTTGTTTTTTCTTCCAGAAATTCAGGATATTGGCCCCAGAAGCAGACAAGAATCCAACTCAAGTGCCCCCCTTTTCGGAACTGATCTTCCAGTAAACCATCCACTCAGACACCTCCACAGCCTATTTCATGACCTCATAATTCAAGCAATCTTCCCAAGAACACTCCAAAATTATTGGACAGCTTGGAACAGCTTGAAGTTTTTCCATCTAAATAATAGCATTCCCTTTCCCAATCTCCTTATTCTCTACCCACCTCTATATTTCAAATCATTTGCAATTTGGAAAAAAGTATACCTAACCAGCATACACTTCTTCTACAAACTAATCCATAGCCAACAATGCCCCTCACTAACAACCTCCAAATTTCTCTCCTCACTAAAGGAATCCAAATAATCCAGCCCGACAGACTCTCCGTTCAGGCTATCATTCACACAACACATCTAGAACACTGTAATCTATGTTCATTCTCTCCTTCTTTGGTTATCTCCAAAGCTCAGAAATCTCCATAAATTCCAAATTTTATCCTAGTATTCACCCCATTTTTTCAGACCTCCAAATTCTACATAATGACACCATCAGATTCCATATTAAACAAAGCAAAACAGATCAAATTAAATGTGGCCATTCCATCTTCATCTTTAATCTACAAACCCCCATCCAACCCTACCAAGCCCTCAGTCACTACTTAGCCTACAGAGAAACCCAAATTCGTTCCTCCACAGACCCACTATTTGTTGACGATGACCACAAGCCAGTCTCGAGACAGTGGTTTCAAAAACACCTCAAATGCATCCTGCTTAAATCAGGTATACCGCCCAATCTCTTCTCCCTTCATTCATTCCACATAGGAGCTGCAACAACTGCCTCACAAAAAGGTTTACCTGACCTCCAAATTAAAGCTCTTGGAAGGTGTACCTCCGAAGCCTTCCACTCTTATATCAGAACAGATCTGGCACACATTAGGCAAGCTCACAAAAATCATATCTCTTCCCAATAAATCAGTCACACAGCATTTTGAACCCCCTGTTGCGTACTATGTTTATCTCAAATTGCAGTGTGAGCCCTCCCATTCAAATGTTGTGTGAGCACCCATGCATCGGTCATGGACTCTCCCATTCGAATCGTGGCTAGGGCTCTCCCGTTCTAAAATAGTGTCCCCCCCACCCCCTTTTCGAATCCCCGTGTGAGCCCTCCCGTTCAAATCACAGCGTGAGCTTCATGTTCATTCAAGTTATGGGCTCTCCTGTTCGAATTGCACTATGGGCTCTCCTGATCAAAGGCAGTGGGGGCCCCCATTCGAATCACAGTAAGGGTTCTCCCCTTTTCGAAACATGTGAGCTACTACATTCTATTATCACCCGCTTGAATTGAAGTGTGGGCCCTCCTGATCGAACGAATTGGGTCTGGAGTCTGCCCTCAAACACAGCTGTGCCTCAAAATTAACCACTTTGCCAGCACTGGCCCACAGGACCGGTCACCCGATGAGCCCCTCTTGTCTCGATGGTTTGGGCCTCTTCATTAATTTCTGTCGAGGCCCAACATCCTAACAACTCAGGGGACCACGCGTCTGGACCTCAGTTCTCCAACCCAACAAGACCTATGCTTTTGGTGTTTTACCGGGTTCTAGGGAACTATTTCAGCTCATCTATCACCTTCCTCTCCTCCATTCTGTCCCTCAGGAAGATCCTTGTGTGAGGCTGCCTCCGCAAGTAGCATTGGCCTGGTCTTTCCTGAGCATTTCTACCCCCATGGTGTGCATCGAGTAGGGCCAGATTTATTTTTTATTTTTTTTTACCATTTTTGGGGATCTTATTTCCATCTATACAAATATTCAGCTCTCCATGTTATCCAAAGCTTGCTGTCCTTTAAACTTTTTTCCTTTCTGGGGGGAATCTAAAATCGGGTCTTCTCTCCCATTCGAGCCCTCCCTCTCATTGGACAGCAAGCCAAACACATTTACCACTATCATAATATTTACCTCTTCCTAGGATCAGACAAGGAGGTGAACTCGTGAAATGGAGTTAGGCAAGGAGGTGAACTTGTGAAATGGAGTTATAAACAAAGGTTCGGGAGGAGCCTACTAATCTGATCCTATTAATCAATTATGCAAAAACATATATAAGCAGAGCTCACCTCTCTCCCAGTGCTCATCACTTCTGGCAACCCTCCACCTCCCCAACTCCACCTATTCTCATCATTCATTAGTTAATACACAAGGGGGGGAGGGGGGGGGATCTAAGATCGGGCCTTCTCTCTCGTTCAAGCCCTCCCTCTCCATGGACAGCAAGCCAAACATGTATACCATTATCATAATATTTACCTCTTACTAGGATCAGGCAAGGAGGTGAACTCGTGAATTCGGTATTGGTGGGGGGTACCAAATGTAATAATTTAATAATTAACCATGGAAAAACATATCAGTAGACCACTATTATGAATATTGTTCCCCTCAATGCCTATGGTGGTTACAGGAATTGATCCCAGGTCTGTATGCGTAGTTAGCAAACAAACTACCCCTAGACCAACAGACCTTCTATGTGAACAGTAACAATTTAAAAGTATGGCCTATTGTTGACACATATAAGCCTATGATGCTTTAGTGTTGCAAATAAAAGACTTCCACATGTGATTTACTACTCTGACAAGTGTAATCGGCAGTTCCCATTCAAACCAATGTCCCACGTTAACATGGGCAACCATGTTACCCTGTGAAACCATGTTAAAATCACTCTAAAACTGTTTAAAATACATTGGAACTGACATCGATCATACAAAGCGGGTTAATAATGATACCAAAATTTTTTTTATGATGGTTAAAATGCTTTTTTTTTGCTCCTTAGCAATTCACATTCAACAAATCTGCTGAAAATGCAAGTCAAATTACTGACGTGCATGCGCACATCCCCAGTTAACACGATCTCCAGTTGATCCATAACACCGGTTTAACACTCAAAAAATCTGCTTACCTTAACAATAACATGATGGGTGAATGACATGAGAAGATGGACAGAGGTGTCGTATGAGATATTTTTAATGACTTTGTGTTATCTCTTTGAGTCTCATGAGCACAGAAGAATATCAGTACGTCCACAGCTTGAAGGTAGGATCTTGTGTATTTATGAATGAAGTACTCTTGTTTTAAAATCTCCCTGCCCTGCTTCCAGTTGTTATGACATCCCCTGAACACTTTAAAATACTCATGATAGCTTTTGAACATTCTATATATTGTAAATCCACTTCGCTAGCGAATTACACTTTGACATCAACACCAAAGATATCTATCCACAATATTCTTAGTGAATCCACTATTTTTCGCAAGGTGGGCGGAATTTCCGGTTGGCTAGCGGAAGTGTGGCTGGTTGGTGTTTTGTGTGTAGCCGGTCTCTGCTTGCTTGCATGTCAAGTGGTTAGACTCTTGCTTTTTAAAAATTGTAAGATGTCTTTAAAATTTCCCGGACAATGTGTGCAATTAATGTTTATCCTAATAATCAAGCAGAACTAAAGTTTTGTCTAAAACAGCAGTATTATGATCAGAAACCATTCGCAAAGCACAGCGCTCTTGTCCCAGATGCTGCTTCTTCCATCAGCTGCCTACAGAAGGATTGACTTAGGAACATCTGTTTGAATTACATAAACGATAGCATTTTTTGTACAAACAGGTGTGTGTACATGTGCTGAAAGTTCATTAGAAATGTTGAGAGTTTGTTCATTTCTATTCAGCGTTGGCCTTTGTGAGTATAAAAGGAACGGTGTTTTACCTGAACTGTCTGTGAGTAAAGGCGATGTTTTAAACTGTTTTCATGCTGCGATGCTAAATTAATCATTCTACAATGAAAGACTTAATAATTATTAGATGATACATGTACAGTAGTGTTGGGCCTCATGTATTCAGATAGAAGACAAAGGCAGGCCTAACACAGTCGTAAAAACCTAACTCAGACCCCCACATACCAGGTCATAAATTATACAGATAAAAATCACACCAAAATCAAACAAAGGGATTCCAAAACAGACTACAAATCCCATGAAGCCTTGCTCACTAAAGGATCGAACTCTCAACTCCTATTGGATGAGGCACACAACAGAACGTCCCTCAAACCATGACATCATCAGAAGTAGAAATACCTCTGAAATGCTTCCGGGATTTGCTTCCAGCAACTTTGTTCGCCATGTATAGACGTAGCTCATCGCTGCTCTCAAGTGCAACCTCGTGGCACAAGGAAGTAATGTCCGCCTTGAAACTGTGGCCATACAATCTCCATCTCGCTGGACGAGTTGAGATTACTCTGTGTTCCACCGAACACTCTAACGGATCCGAAGGAGACCGCTGAGCAATCCGCATCTTCATCCGTTTGCCTGCAGAAGTGAAGCGATTAAAGATTTCTCTTCCATCTTCAATCAAGTCGACATTTCTGAGTTCTCCGCCAGCCCGCCGAGAATCAACAGCCGTGCCCGCCAACAGAGCGAGGAAACGGCCTCCCGTCATCAGACGATAAACTAACAGCTTCTTTCTCTCCCACGATCGCGAAATCGGCTTTAGGGCCATCACTTTATTCTCTCTCTCTCTCGTACTAACCACACACACACATACACACATGCGACCCCTCACAAACACACACCCTCATGTGTTATAGGATTATTTTGATTTCCATATCTAATCATATCACTGTTTAGTTTGTATTGTAAGTCGGAAGTTTATTGACTGCATTGTATTAATTATTAATTGATATTACTGCATAAATAAACTTTGTTTATATTACAAAGAGAAGTGTTTTGGTTTGTTTTGCATACGCCTGTGTCATGCTGACGGGATATCAGTGCTCAGATTCAAGCCTTCATTCATTGTTTTTTTCCCGAAAATCGATATTCTTCGGATGTCGATTTTCCTAAGAAAACAATCTAATATTGAGACTGTTTTACTATCTGGTTATTAGTCCCTGATTCCAGGGTGGTGCCCCGTCAATGTTAATCCTTATTAATATTCTATTGATTTTTGATAATTGATAATTATCTTTGATGATTGTTGAATTTAAATGATCAATAGGCTAGTGTTAATTTTAATTAATGTTTCATCGATGTTAACAATTAATGATTATCTTTGATAATTGTTGATTTAAAGGATTAGAAAAAGCTAACATTGATTCTCATCAATGTTCTATTGATTTTAATAATTAATAATTGTCTTTGTTAATTATTAATTATTGCTAATAACCAAATAGCTTTTCAGGTTAGTCTGCTCAGGTTCTTTCATTGATGGATAAAGACTCAACAAATAACTAAAATGCTTCTATTTGTGATATTTGGCCATCATCCTCAAACCCATAATCATTAACAGATAGGTGAGGAAGAACAATATTGCCTCGCTATAATTCTGTGATAATTTGTTCTCAAGTTTCTGTCATTTTTAATGCTGCGAAAGTACAAAACATAACAACTGTTTACGCTTAACCAGAAGTTCCACCCACATCGCTCGCAAAGCGTCATGGGACTCATAAATATTGTGGATAAAGAACCGCTAGAACGGAAGTTCCGAGACAAAATTTTCAAAATGGCTGTGTGCTAGTTTCTCTGGTGCATAATACTTGGTGTGTGTGTGTTGCTGATACCTTCGTACACAATATTTGTGACACAAATTGCGTCTGTCTTGTCTCTCGCATGCGGTCCTCTTCTGAGCAAGTTGTCTGCACATGCACTGGCCATTGACTGCACTAAAAGAGTCACAAAGCAGTTGTAGTGTGCATGCGTCGAATGCGATCCTATTCGTCCATGGTCAGAAAAGTATACTCACAAAGGCGACGCGATCGACCAGGCGCGTGGCGATCCGGAACACACCAAAATGAGGTATACCCGGGCCTTTAGACTTTTTTTTCTGCCTTATCTATTAAACTTCTATGGAAATGGCATCTCCGTATGTGAAATGCATAATAAACTCTTTTAAAATAAACATTTTGAATGTAAAAATATCCAACATGGGTGAGGAAAGAGAAAGAGTTCATTTGTATCTTGTGTGTTTCATCAGAATTTAATGGTTCCAGACATCTCTTTAACTGACCTGAGAATCTGTGTCAGATTTGTCATCTATCCCATAGTAAAAGTTAAACGAAGATGTCAGAGATTCTGCCATGAATATAATTAGCAGTCTAATGAGGTTGTCAAAATGTAATGTTGGATCAGTAAACTTAGTAATACAAATTTTGGTTCATTAACCTTGAGATCAATGGTGCTAAACTTAAAGGAATATTCCAGGTTCAATACAAGTTAAGCTTGATCTGCAGCATTTTTGTCATAATGTTGATTGAATATTGCTGAAAATAATTTAAACTTGTCTCTCCTTTTCTTTAAAAGAAGCAAAAATAGTGAGGCACTTAAAATGGAAGTGAATGGGGCCAATTTTTGTAGGGTTTCAAGGCAGAAATATGACGCTTATAATTTTATAAAAGCACTTACATTAAGTCTTCTGTTAAAACTTGTACATTATTTGAGCTGTAAAGTTGTTTAAATCATTGTTAATTGAGATTACAGTGTTTGCGGCAGTACAGCGTCATGGCAACAAAGTTGTAAAATTGGATATCATTTTACACAGAAAAGGTTAGTATGTGATTTTATCACACTAAAATCATGTTAACATGCATATTGTCTTTTGAAACAGTGAGCATTTTAACGTTTACGGATAGGCCCCATTCACTTCCATTGGAAGTGCCTCATTGTAACCTGTTGTAGCCCATTAAGGGGAAGAAGTAGACTTATTTTATCATCAAGAGTGACATTTTAAAAAGACAACATAAGCCCCTCTAAAGATGCAACAAATGCTAAGTCTTTGATTTATGGCTGTCATTTCCAAGTTTCTATTATACCACCACAAACATACAGCACTTTCCGACACTTGACAATTCAAGTTCCGACTTATCTCTAATTTCTCTCTACTTATTTTCACATCTATGCTTCATTTTCTCATCTGCATGCTAAAGAAGATTCTGATTAGTCAGTGTGCAGCATGTCGTTTGAGGTCTTTTTTATATGACTTGCAATGATACTTACAGTCTTACATACAACTGACAAGCCAGATAAATGTTTGTTATAGAGCAATTTTGAGGGAAAGTGAGACTTTGAGCCATGACACAATGTCCTAAAGAGCCACATGAGGCTTGTAAACATGCACATGTTGAGTACAAACACTAACCAGAACCTTCTAGAGCTCATTCTAGTCAGTCAGTCACAGTCATATGTCCAGCCTTTACACCAAGCAATGGCTTGATGCTGTCTACACTGGACGTGTCAAAGTGAACATTCTAAGTGACAAAGCACAGACCAATCAGAAGTGAGTTGTTGAACAGTTTAAATGCGTGAATAAAGAGTATCATACTTTATTTTTAAACAGACATCCACTGGTATATTTACTTATTATATATTTAGAATTATTATAATGCCATTGTTGCTAAAACTGCATATATACATGAGGTCAACCAGAGACAACATTATGAGCTGGCTTTATTATAACAGTACGAAATTATTTAAATTTATAATAAATAAAATTCACGGTACAAAGATTCGCAAGGATGATATTTGGTAAGTAAGCTCATTTTAATTTCAGACAGACAGAATTGTGTCTGGATGTCACTACTAGACTAATATACTTTATAGGATTAAAAAAAAAAAAAAAAAAAAAAATCAATATTCTTAAAGATACAGCCAGGATAAAAACATACAGCTGATTTACAAGTTATAATACACAAAAATGTCTGAAGATTTGAATGTGAATGTAACCTTTAAATAATACATACTGTATACACTATGAACAGTATTATTTACAGTACAGAGGTTCATCACAGGATTTATGAGATGAGTCCGAGACGTTTCTTGATGAAATGGGCCACCAGACGCTGTGGCCTCTGCTGATACTCCAGCAGAACATCATGAGGTGTGGAGATCTGATCGCCCTCAAACCGATTCAAAAGAGTCACACACACCACTGCAGCTGCAAAATAATTGAATAAATTATTCATTTTGCAATAAATAATTGCAGAATGATCTGCACAGATAGACTGGCACTCAGTTTTACAGTCTTGAGGACAATAAACAATGGTAAACTTTGTGGTACCTTTAAGATTGCATACACGACACATGGCAGCAAAGACAGTGGATTCCATCTCAATGTTTCTGACGCCTGAATCATATGCCTTCCTCAGATACTCCAGTTTCTCCTCAGTGGAGAACGAGCACAGGGCTCCGTCCAATCGGCCCTGGCCTACATCAGGAAGAGGAAGTGATGTAAGACTCCAACAATGACACAGATAAAGAGCAACAACCTGGATCTTCAAGGCATAGTTCAGCCAAAAATGAAAATTCTGTCATCGTTTACTCTCACCCTTATGTTGTTCCAAATTTGTCCACTCTTCTGTTAAAGAAAGGGTGAGTTTTTGAAGAATATCCTTACTGCTCTTTTCCATATAATAAAAGTAAATGGGGACTGAGGCAGTCAAGCTCAAAAAGAAAACAAAAAGCATGATAAATGTATCATAAAAATGCAAAAACTTTTAAGGCGATACATTTTAACGTTTGCATTATATAATCAACTATATTTACAAGCTTGTTTAACTGTGATCAAATTGTGCAGTAACTCAACTGATAGACTGTTGCACTTGCGATGTAAATAACTGGGGTGCAAGGCCTGAAGAGCAAGTGAGTTGACAAGTGAGCCAAAAGTGTCATAGAAGCACCACAAAATTACATGGTTGAGTTTTTCATCTGACATTTGCTTTTATGACTCTATCAGTTAGGTTTAGGTTTAAGGTTTAGGAGGATGGTTTTGTTGATTTAATTCTCGATAAAGCATAATCTTAAAAACCCCATCTGTTCGGGAGAACATTTCACATACTTTTAGCAACACAATAGACATTTCTCATCAAAACTGATGTGATTCGTGTAAGGAGCCACGTAATATCCTTTTGAGAAAACTTTGCCAGTCACTTAATATTCAGTCACGTAAGATTCATGAGTCTGAACAAAGCTCTGTAATGAACTACAAAAGGCATAAGGACTCCAAAATAGCATGTTATAGAAAGTTTTCTGTGACTTGGAATAGAGAACTACAATAATATAGTATGAACTACTTTTATGATACTTTAATGGTGCTTTTTCTTCATAAAGAGCTTGACAGACCCACTCCTCTTCCACTTTCTAGCTATTACCCTAATTGCCGACTTGTAACACTCTTGTACAAGGGTAACTTGTAACAAAGGGTGTGTCGACACGAAAGATAACTACATTTCAGTGCTTTATTTCAATAATATTAATTTGTTATATACAGTATGACAGTCAACTAATAACTCACCCTTCAAGATTTGTTTTATGCAAATTAATAAATGATTGGTTAGATCCTGTGAATTAATAGTATCTTATGGTTATGCTTAAATCACTGACACAACCGAGAAAAGAGCTTTTGCCGTCATTCATTGTGTATTTGTTTTAGTTTAGCTTCTTCTGTATTTTGTTTCCGACTTGAATGCGTGACAGGTCTTCCCAGGTGCCCTTGAAAACAGCATCTGTCCGGAGTATGGTTAGCTAATCGTGCTGAAAATTCCGGCCCGGGAACTATTTGTAATTGTACCATACCAAACCATGTTCAAGTGGAAATATCCCTGGAACTGTTTCTCAATGTGCTCAGAACTGTTTGGCCCGATGGTGGAAAAGCAGCTATTAACCACCTTTTTCCTGAACGTGGAAGTTTTTCCTAAACTAAAGTCTGTTTTCGTTTTCCAGTCTCCAGTGTTTTTACTCACATCTGTGTATGTTTTTAGCAGACAATAGGATGTTTAGAGTATTAAATTTGTAAAAACTGCAAAAAAAAAAAAAAAAAACAGGTTGCTCCATTGCGTTGATTCAGAATTGCGATGACCATCTTTTCACCTGAGTGGATAGATGAAATGAAGCGATGGCTTGAGGTTAGTTACGTTGCTATCAGTAACTACTTGTTTTAACAAACAACAGTTGAGCCTGATCTCATTTTCACTCTAACTAACACTTAAAATGGTTGTTGTACTTCATCTGGATCGCTCATTTCTGTAGTTTTTACTTTGCTTCTTATGCAGAACCAGAAAACAGTCCAGCGGTAATCAGAATCATCATGGAGGCACCTAATGGTAGATTTGCAAAAGAGCATCAAGGGTGTCCTTTAAAAATGATTTTGTTCTGCAGAAGAAATTCATATGAGTTTGGATTGACATGAGAGTATGTACATTTTTGAGAGAATTTTCATTTTTGGGTGAACTAAAAAATTAAATTCCGTACCTTCATAGAAGTCATGTGTGCACATTGTGTTTCCAATGACAGTGGGAATATCTGGCAGTTCAGAGGAATTTTTCAGCAGATCTTTGGCCACATCTTTGTCCAGCTCTGTGCTTCTGATGATCACTTTACCCAAAACCACCTGCTCAAACATCGGTCTGAAGAACGAGTCCACGGCTTTATCTGTGATCACCACAGTACCTGCAGCTAGACCTATGTGTTCACACCATGGACAACATTCACTTTCCCACAGTGTAGAAAAGCAAACCCATACCTCATGTTCCCTCAGCTTCTTTAGTTGAAACATTTGGGTTTTATCAATTAAATCAATGATAATTCGAGAATTGCTCACCCACTCCGCCTGACGTGCCGATGCGGAATATGATGACATCACGGCAGCGGGCATGATAGAGCAGTTTAATGAGCTCATGTAGCATGATGGAGATGGAAGGCACACCCATGCCATGCTGTCAGACACACAGACATCCATTAATCACATGTGTTCAAACAAGACACAGTGCTGCTAGTGCACTATATAATATATAATGCAGTGAGACCAGATTTAATTAATGATATCAAGTGTCATCAAATCATTACTGGTTGTGAATATATGTGTATATAAAACATATTAAGCTATTTAATTGGGTTACATATATTTCTAAAACAATATTATATATGTAGAATACATTTAAAACATAAATTACATTAATATGTGAATCTGTTTGCATTTTGTGACAGCTGAAGGATGTGCGTTCCCTAACAAGTCAAAAGAACGAGGAAATCTAGATAATATTTTCAATTTAAGTGGAAAAATAAAAGCTTTTCTTTAAAAGGTGTTTTAGAAAGTAACTTAAAAGTGATTAGTAATGTGATTAATTTTTATATAATGTAATCAGTTATCTGATTACAATTTTAGAGTAGTAATTAATCATTTGTAGTTTTTTTTTTTTTTTTTTTTTTGTATTTGAACCGACACTGAAATGCCAATATAAAAAATATATCAGAAAAAGTAAATCACGTCGAATGCATAATTGCAAAAATGGTTTAGAACTGCAAAATAACCTTTCTTTCCCTCATTAATCGTCATTTTATCATTTTTTAAAAATATTTTTTTATCTTGTTTTATCTTTCATTTTGGCCTGTCATGTGAGTAAGTGGCAAAACATCAGTATCGGCCTATACTTTTCTTTTTTTAATCGGTATTGTATCGGACAAAAATTTCCATATCAGTGCATCCCTAATATTTATAAATAGCTAGTACAAAAACAAGGAAGTGAAACATCTTTAAGCTTTTATAAACTCAAGAAATATTTTTTTTCACCCCAAAATCAAAAGAAATTAGAAATTATATTTTGCATAAAGAAAATAAAAACTATTTTTAGGTGAATTTATGTTTTATTGTTTTATTTGTGTACTATTATGTGTTTTTCTGTGTACAGTGAAATTTTTTCCTACTAAGAAATATACATTTAAATTATTTGATATCACGAGAAAAAGGCACTACCGACAGCAGTAAAAGGCACACACAAAAAAAGACATTTGATATAATTACAGGACACAGTTGTCCAGCATCTCTTGACTAAGGTTATCAGAATGGCTAAAAGAAGCTCTCACACCCAGTCTCACACCCCTCCCCAACTCTGATCTTCACTTCACACACACACACACACACACACCAACACCTCCTGGAACCCCCCTCCTCAACCCTCCTGCTATTCAATCTGCACTTATGATCTGTGAGGAGGATGTTTGCCGGGTCTTTCGGAAACAAAAGCTTCAGCTTCAGGCCCAGAAGGTGTTTTACCTGCCTGTCTGAAAGTCTGCACTGACCAACTGGCCCCCATCTTCACACAGATCTTCTATAGATCACTGGAGCAGTGTGATGTTCCCTGCTGCTTCAAACGTTCCACCATCATTCCGGTTCCCAAAAAACCCCAAATCACAGGACTTAATGACTACAGATCTTTCGCTCTCACATCTGTGGTCATGAAGTCATTTGAGAGACTGGTTTTGGCCTACCTGAAGGACATCACTGGACCCCTGCTGGACCCCCTTCAGTTTGCATACTGAGAAAACAGGTCTGTGTATGATGCTGTCAATATGGGACTGCATTATATCCTGCAACACCTCGGCAGACCTGAGACTTATGCAAGGATCCTATTTGTGGACTTCAGTTCAGCCTTCAATACCATTATGCCTGATCTTCTCTCAACCAAACTGACCCGGCTCTCCGTGCCCACCCCAATCTGTCGATGGATCACCAGCTTTCTGACAGATAGGCAGCAGCTAGTGAGACTGGGGAAACTCACATCCGGGACCCTCACTATTAGCACTAGTGCTCCCTCAGGGATGCGTTCTCTCTCCACTGCTCTTCTCCCTGTACACGAATGACTGCGCTGCAAAAAACCCCACTATCAAGCTCCTGAAGTTTGCAGACGACACCATGGTCATCTGCCTCATCCGCGACGGTGACGAGTCTGCATACAGACGGGAGGTTGATCAGCTGGTTGTCTGGTGCGGTCACAACAACCTTGAGCTGAACCTGCTCAAAACAGTGGAGATGATAGTGGACTTCAGGAGAATACAATAAGAGTTATAGCAATAACATGCAGTATTTTCACAAAGTTTAACTGCATAAGTTAAATTTAAATATATATAATATATAAATACAATTTATATATATCAACATTAGATGCTGGAAATTTCCCACCCCTTACTGAAACGGAAAATATGATTGGTTAGCAAATATCCAATCCTGTCTGAAATGAATGTTCTGATTGGTGGATCAGTTTAGTTGGAATCTCTGTCTTGCCCGTGCCATCAGTTGCCTTCCCGCCCCTGCAGCTCCATGCGTGTTTAGAGAGAATCTCTTTACACTTTATAAAATAATAATAATAATAATAATAATAATAAGGTATTCATTGCTAGATTTGTGCTGTTTGTTTACTGTCTTGAACTCGCGTCGCTTAAACGAGTTTCGCCCTCCTCGTGTGAAGACCTACTTGTGTAAAGACCAACGAGTCTACCTGTGCGAGTCCACCGAGCAAGGACACCAACAAGGTGCCACTCAACATAGCACTTAAGTACTCTATATACTAACATGTTTACTTCACGAATAACACATGCCTTCAAGCACATCCCTGTTATCTGTTACAGACCGTTTACACGATATCGATGCAAGACCAAACGCAACCCACACAACCTATGGCCACTTTGCACCATAGCACCTGCTCCGCTCTCTTTCTCAGTGGGACTCTGGAACTGCCAGTCAGCTGTGAACAAAGCTGACTTCATTCCAGCCTTTGCCACGCAGTCCACCCTCAGCATCCTGGCACTGACAGAAACATGGATACGTCCAGAGGATACAGCAACACCTGCTGCTCTCTCCAACAACTTCTCTCACACCCCTCGACACACCAGTAGGGGTGGGGGAACAGGTTTGCTTATTCATAACAACTGGACTTTTTCACTACAATCTTCACAATGTAACAATACTAGTTTTGAATTCCATGCTATTACTACAATGCAACCCACAAAAATACATGTTGTTGTCATCTATCACCCTCCAGGTCAGCTGACAAACTTTCTTGAGGAGTTGGATGTCCTGCTGTCCTCCTTGCCAGAGGATGGTAGGCCACTTGTGGTCCTTGGTGATTTCAACATACACCAAGACAAGCCCCAGGCCACTGAACTGAATACTCTCCTGGCCTCATTTGACTTGGAAAAACTACACACCACAGCAACTCACAGATCAGGCAACAAGCTGGACCTCATCTTTACACGTAACTGTACCAACTCAAATATTCTTGTTACTCCTTTACATGTCTCTGATCACTACTTTGTTCAATTCAACATGACCCTCCCATCTACATTAAAACAGACTCCACCTTTGGTTTCCTTTCGCCGTAACCTCCATTCCCTTTCACCCTCTCGCCTTTCCACTGCTGTCTCTACCTCTCTTACTACACCAAATGCATTTACCATGCTTAATGTAAACACTGCCACAGACACACTAAGCTCTACTTTAACAACCTGTCTAGACAACATCTGTCCTATCTCCTCTAGGCCAGCACGTGCTACACCACCCAGCCCCTGGCTGTCTGACGTCCTTCGTGAACATCAGACTGACCTCAGGGCAGCTGAGAGGAGATGGCGGAAATCTAAAGATCCAGCAGATCTAGGTAAATATCGGTCCCTGCTTGCAACTTTTTCAGATAACATTAAATCTGCAAAAACCTCCTATTACCAGAACAAGATCAACAGCACCACAGACACTCACAGCTTGTTTAGAACATTCAACACACTTCTCTGCCCTCCCCCTCCACCACCAGACACATCACTGACAGCAGATGTCTTTGCCACTTTTTTTGCTAATATGGTTACAACCATCAGCAATACATTCTCAGCACCACACCCTGTCAAACACCTGTCTCCTGTATGCAACTTGTCTGTCTCTATGTTCCCTCCTCTGACTGACACTGAGGTCTCTAAACTCCTCCTCTCCAACCACCCCACCACCTGTTCGCTTGACCCCATTCCTTCTCACCTTCTCCATGCCATTTCTCCATCCATTCTACCTGCACTCACACACATAATTAACACATCTCTACTTACAGGCACTTTTCCCACTACATTTAAGCAGGCTCGAGTAACCCCGCTGCTGAAGAAACCCGCACTTAATCCCACACAAATAGAACACTACAGACCAGTCACTCTCATCCCATTCATGGCAAAAACACACTCTGCCTATCTCTCACAGAACAAGCTGCTGGATGACAATCAGTCAGACTTCAAAAGTGGACACTCCACTGAGACTGCCCTGCTGTCTGTCACTGAGTCGCTGAGACGGGCGAAAGCTGAATCCAGATCATCCGTCCTGATTCTGCTGGACCTTTCTGCAGCCTTTGACACAGTCAACCATCATATCTTACTCTCTACACTCTCCTCGCTGGGCATCACAGGAACTGTGCTTGACTGGTTTAATTCCTATCTCTCAGGTAGGTCCTTCAAGGTAGCCTGGAGAGGCGAGGTATCCAAGCCACATCAGCTACTTACTGGGGTACCTCAGGGATCAGTGCTTGGGCCACTTCTCTTCTCTATATACACAACATCACTGGGACCCATCATTCAGGCACATGGTTTTTCTTACCACTGCTACACTGATGACAATAATAATAATTAATAATTTTATTTATTTATCACACATTTGCACATATACAGTGAAATTCTTTTTTTTTTTTTTCACATACCAGAGCACTGGGTCAGCCATGATACAGCACCCCTGGAGCAGATAGGGTCAAGGACCTTGCTCAAGGGCCCAACAGTGACATCTTGGCAGTGCTGGGGCTTGAACCCCTAACCTTCTGATCAGTAACCCAAAGCCTTAACCACTGAGCCACCACTGCCTCTTGTAAGTCTAGACTGGACACGCAACTCTACTTGTCTTTCTAGCCCAACGACAACACAGTGACTGCTCGAATTTCTGCCTACCTGGCGGACATCTCGGCCTGGATGAAGGAGCACCACCTGCAACTCAACCCAGCCAAGACTGAACTCCTTGTCTTTCCAGCCAACCCTGCTGTTGAACACAACATCACCGTGCAGCTGGGTGCAACTACAGTAACGCCTTCCAAATCGGTCAGAAATCTAGGGGTAACCATCGACAACAGACTACATTTCACAGACCACGTCTCAAAGACCACAAGATCATGAAGATTTACACTCTACAATATCAGGAAGATAAGACCCTTCCTCTCTGAACATGCCACACAACTGCTTGTCCAGTCACTTGTCATAACTAGACTGGACTACTGTAACGCTCTCATTGCAGGCCTCCCTGCATATGCAATTAGACCCCTGCAAATGATCCAGAATGCAGCAGCACGTCTGGTCTTTAATGAACCAAAGAGAGCGCATGTTACACCACTCCTTGTCTCTCTCCACTGGCTGCTGGTTGATGCACATATCAAATTCAAGGCTCTGATGCTGGCATACAGAACAGTCACTGGGTCTGCTCCAGCATACCTAAAATCATTTATGCAGAGCTACGCGCCCACTAGAAGCCTGCGGTCGGCTAAGGAACATCGCCTTGTTGTACCAACACAAAGAGGCACCAAAGCACTTTCCCGGACTTTCAGCTTCATCGTACCACGTTGGTGGAATGACCTTCCCAACTCCATCCGTGAAGCTGACTCACTCTCTGTCTTCAAAAAACAACTAAAAACACATCTTTTCCGTGAGCAATTAACCAGTCATAAAAAAATAAAATTCCTGTTGCACTTTATTCTGTTTTGAATACTATTATGATGCTAGTGATACTTTGTAATACAGCACTTTTCACACCACTGTCTCCTAAGATGATTTGCTTATGTTTTCCTCTTTTGTAAGTCGCTTTTGGTCTGCCAAATGAATAAATGTAAATGTAAATGTAATAAATTCACTCAACGGTGCTGCTGCATTGTGTTATTAGATTGAAAAAGTTCAAAAGCCTACTCGCTGTCCTAGCGGTCATACATATCATCATTTATTTTAGGTGGGCATATGCAAAATCCTAAGAAAGATAGGTGGGCATACAGCGTATGCCCTAAACTACACTACTGGGGGTAAGTGCAAAAAAATCCTAATGGTTCTAAAAACAGGCTTGATTTTTTTTTTCCTGAAAAATATTTCTTCTAATTTTGGGGTGAATTATGACCTGGATATTTCTTTGTGAGATTCACCCACTGAGGCCACATTCTCATTCCACTCAAGTTTTCAAATCTGGCCAACATAGTCGCATGACAACTTGTAATAATTCGGAAGAGATGATGAAATCGTAAGACATTTTATGACATATTCGCAAACAGTCAACAAACATAATTTCAAATCGATACAATACAAGCTTAGCTAGCCTTCTATCCAACACTTTTTTTTAAGAAAGGAAATGTCTGTGGACAAATTTGGTTACTCTTTTCATATTTATTTCTGCAATCCAAATGACTGATGTGTGTCAATAGCTGTAATACACTTCCCTCATCTTGTTCCAAACCTAGATGTTTTCTCTCTTCTGTGGTACACAAAAGTTATTTTTCAAATCAAAATCATGTTTTAGGTTTAGGGTTTGGGTTAGGGGTTCTTTATAATAAATATCTTAATAACATTGTTCGTTGGTTCATCTATTTTGTTATGGGAGTAGAAGTCATATGTTTTTGTATGAGCCAAATTGTACTAACATTACAACTAATCATGAGACTGGGTTAAATATTGCTACCAATCAGTAACATTTATCATGAAGAAAGTAATTTACCATAGAAACTCATTCTCTAAGATCACATGATCTTCATTCATGCATGAGGGATAAATGATTTTACAGATGTAATTCAAACCTCAGTGAGACTTCAAGAATCTTGAGTATTTCAGACACTTACACTGATGGACAGCACTGGTCCAACTTTATACATGGAGTATCTGTCAGTTCCCTCACAGATGTCTTTGATGTCTGCAGTGTTGCCCGGCAACTCCAGCTGCTCATGAATAAACTGAGCAAAAGATCTCATCCGATTTGCACTTCCTCCAACACACACAAACTACACAAGAGGCAGGAGAAAATAAAAATGATATCAAAATAAATGGTATAAGTTTTGTTAAAGAGTAAAGGCATCAGACAAATCATCTCCTATAGAGCATCCTACTTTAAGGGTATTAAATTTAATTTAACTCTGACATTGTGTCTAATTCAAGTCTGGTCAGCACGTACACACCTTCACATCTCCAAACATGTGTGGCAGATCGTGGGTTTTGGTTCCCAGGTTGAAGTGGTACAGAATGTCCTCCTCCATGCTGTCCAGGTGAGGGTTCATCACATACTCTACCTGTCTGTGACACATCACATCTGTTGCTGACATACACAATACAATATACTGACACTCAGACACTGAAAACATCTGTATTAATCATGCATTTACCTGGAGATTTTCTGCACTTAGTGAGTTAATCACAACTGTCTGAGATAATAATGTCAGAATGTTCTCACAATGTTCTGAATACTGGTTAGAATATGGCGGAACCTTTGGGGGTGGGGTTTTGTACTTTCTAGTGATTATTGGAGGGGTTACCTAATTACCACAGAAGAACATTTTCAGGGTTTGTGCAGGGAAGAGGCGAAAGAGTGGGTATCCAAACACTGAAATTTATTAGTAAACAAAAGAAGAGGATACAACTATGAAGGTAAATATTGAAAGAAGAAAGAAACAAACACTACAGCAGTATGCTGGCTCATAACGCACTAACATACAAACAAGAACCAACACAGGAACAAAGAACAAGAGGTTACTGTATATACACATGGGGCTAACAAGAAGATAAGGAACACCTGGGATACAATTAGGACAAAGGCCAGGAATCCAGACATAACGAGGAAGATACAAAACTTCAAACTAAGGGTCTCTCAAAATTTCAAAATAAGAGTCCTTGGGGGAAAATATAAGAATGACGTGACACACGTCAAGTCTTAACTATCACCTAAAAGTCAAACACAGGATACACGGCACTGATGAGGGACCACTGCGGCCGGCTAGCTTGTTGAAGTTCTTATGTTGAATGTCTGTCGACACTCCGCTCAAAGTTCAAATAAATGAAACTTTCAAAGCATCAGCTAATGATTACAGGACAATTCCACTTTTCATGTGGAGTTCAAAGTGCCGGTGTGTTGATGCCCTGACGCAAATCATTTGAATGCGGCTTCACGATTGCTGTAACAAAGCGGATAGCCACAGTCTACTGGCAGATTAATATTGTGGAGGATGAGAGTTTAAGAGACTTAATGTGCATTGCAATGAATACTCAACCTATGGGGACTAGTTCTTTTAATTAGTCAAACTCCCACTCAGACTTTGGGGAATGTTTAATGTTACTTGAATTGGTGCTATTTTAGTGCATTTTAATCTTTATACTGTGGAAGATTTTGTTTGGAAAGTGTTAATAAAGCATTATATTGTTACATATTGTTTTGTTTTCTTTCCTAAGAAGGAACATAATGCATTTTGACAGGACAAGAAGTATATATAAGTCAACATCCAGCACTTTCAAAATGTGTGATTAATTGCAATTAATTATGAAAAATAATGTGATTAATCACAACTAAATATTTGAATTGACTGACAGCACTACTATTTTTCACAATAGTGAAGCTTTTCCAGTAACGAGCTACATTTTCCAATGAGTAGTGTTGTAGCGTCACAAAAAATGCTACATATGTCAGATTATATTGCGAATGCAGCAATGGAGCCGTGGGAGGAATCAAAAGTACTCACCTAAACTGTCCTCAACTCTCGCTCTCTCATACGTTATGTACCTCTGGGAAATCCTAATCATTTACTCAATTTGAGTTTGTGCAAATGAACCAGTTAAAGAAGCAATTAACTTATATTTAACATTGGGAACCCCAGTTCAGTTTAGAGAGTCGGTTCTTTAGGGCAATTTATATACATAAACCAGTTAAAATAAATGATTTACTTCCACTGGGAAATTCGAATCATTTAATCATTGAACTCTGGTAGTTGAAGATGATGATTGTTGAGTTAAATGCAGTTTTTGCTTACTGAATGTAATCACTGTGTTCTTTTCTCATGCTGTTCAGTAAAATAGGTGCCATGATTGCAGTTCACGTAGATCTGTAAGAAACAGTATATTAACTGTAGAATCAAACACAATCATTTATAAATGTAAGACAACTATAAATACATGGATATAAGTGAAATATAGCAAAATGAGTAGAATTAAATCCCTTTTTGCACAAACCTTTCAGTGACTGTAATCCTGGTTTGTTGTTCAGCTGTTTTATGCACTATAAGGACAGTTATCGCATCTGGATCTTTAGAGAATAAAACTGTTTTTGTGTATGACAAGCTCTTATATAGAGCTCAGAGTGCATGGATTGGTTGAGAAGGGAGGTGTAGCAGGTGTCTCCACCTTTAGAACACCATCATCCACCATTCCCCCCTTTATCTACTGTTGTGTGATCTCTCTGATATGTTCACAAACAAACTGATGTTCAGATCAGACAGATAGGGCACTGTGCCAAGATCATCTCTAAACAAAGATATGATGTGTGTGTGTGCATATGTATGTTTGTAGCTTGTGCAAACATGAAGCATAGGAGATTTGAAGAGCTGAAGTGGTCTGTTGTGATTAAAGATACATTGTCATGAAATTAAAGGTCTGTAGGAGACATCTTATGCAATCTGCAGATGAAGCACCTATAAAAATGTATTTTTTTATATTTTATTTTAATACATTTATTTTACTTTTTTATTTTTTATTTTTTTATTAAACATTACACTTTATACTGTGTTCTAATGTTTCATACAAATTATAATATAATTCCATAATATTGTCTTTTATACAAACTGAAAAGATCCATATATGAACAGAAAGGTTCATTCCATGTCAACCAGAGGTCCCTGCTTCAAAATTTAGTTTTTGATATATATTTTTTTCTGTAGAAAGATAAATATAAATAATGATGAAAGCCAAACTATGAAATTCCATGGATTAATATTCATTGAGTAATTTGAAGCAAAACTACAGGTCACAAAAATAACCTTAGAAAGGTGGCAGCATCATTATTTTATTTAACAGAGATCATTTGGTCTATTACTAAAATCAGTTGACTTCAGCATCCCTTGTTGCATTATATGCCAACGGTGTGAGTCAAAAAAGGGGGAAAAACACTTTTTTTGTGTTGTTTTTCCAAAGTTTGAGTGCCTATAAGACAAAAAGCATTAAATATATCTTAATTTACCTTTAAATTCTAGTTCAGAAGATACTTTCCTTTTGGCATCTTTATTTTTAAGGCCCTACATGGTTAAATAACAGAGATATTGGGCTCTCAGAGTGACCCCATGAGTAAATTGTTCAATTTTACCCAATTTTAAATAGTCGAATAACAAATGTGGGCCACATGATTTAAAGTTAGTTTTTCTAGCTTCCTAATAGACCTTAATTATTTGAGGTGTTTTTGTGTGTTTGTGTATGTTGACTATGAATAATGATAACTACAAAGCACTAAGACTTAACAGAGGCTGCTACAGAACATGCATTGAGTCAGAAAACATGCATACAAATTAAGAACACGTGTTAGTGAAGCTCATGATGTCAGCACTGTCAGTGTATATTTACCTTTATCTGCATACAGTTCAGGACATGAACAGAGTTTTGTAACAGCTTTAACAGATTACACATTTAATCAAATCAAAACAATGTTGAAATCGTGCTTTTGAAGAGAGCATTGCGTACTTTATGTAAAATGTGTTCTTCTTATTGTGCTTATCATTTATTAATCTAATGTATAAAATCTGAAAGTGCATAATAAATAAATGTTGTGTGCTCTTCAGAGTGACACTGCCTAGGTGAAACTATATCTTTAATAAATAAATAAATGTGTAAACAGTTTTGTAATGGACAATAAAAGGCCCATATGATCTGTAAGGTGTTTTATCTGTGTACAGTCAAAATTGTATGACCTTTTAAGTTATAGCCTACCTTTCAAGTCCATTTGTCAAGAGTGTTTACAGATAAATGTTCCAGAAAAATGTATTACTGTTTATTCAGAACTTCTTTTTTTAATGTTTTAAATATGCAAATATCACAATGACATATATATATATATATATATATATATATATATATATATATATATATATATATATATATATATATATAATTGGTAAAAGGAAATAAAATTGTTTATTGTAATACAGTAAATTGTGCAGATTTACTGATAAAGACTTACTGCCATCTTGTGGTAAACACATGTTAATGCACTCATCATTTCTGTCCATGTACAACCAGAATGTGCTGACCCTGAATGTGAGTGTGTGGGACAAACTGTCTGCAAGCGAGCTAAATCTGTCAAAACCTCCTTATGTGATATTCAGGGAGATTTTTACTCATAAAATGCTAAATGTTTTCTTCTAGTGATAGGATTACAGTCTACAGTGATTATAATTATCTTACCTGTCTATGCCAGATTTTTTATTTTTGTTTTTATTTGACAAAAACTATGAATGTAATACAGTATTCATACATTAGGGGGAGCATAAAACAAATCTATATGAAAATATTAAAGGTGCATTCAGAAATGTTTTCCTCATTAAAAATTAATGAGTTGAGTTGAGCTCCTAAAGACATGAATTGTAATTTTGCAATTTATGTAGGAAATCATGAGCACTCATTAAAATGAAGACTCCAGTCATATCAGTAACCTTATAAAAGCTGTTTTATTCTACATTGAGAGGGTCCGCACATGGGGGCTGCCTTGTTAGAATCACATGACCAGCTGAATACTACTCACTTAATCTCAGTAACCGTCATGTTATTTGACACTTTCACTCATTGATTAAAGTAATCATGGCTGACTGTGAATAAGTCCAATAAACTCCAAGATGACACAAAGACAAAAGTGCAAGAGTGCACCTTCAAATAAGTTGCAGTTTCCAAGAGTTCTAATAGCCTTCTGATTTAAAATAATGTTCCATCTTCTTTTTAAAAACTAAGAAACAACTTTTTTTTTTTTCCTCCTCTTTTCTCCCCAATTTGGAATGCCCAATTCCCAATGCGTTCTAAGTCCTCGTGGTGGTGTAGTGATTCGCCTCAATCCGGGTGGCGGAGGATGAATCTCAGTTGCCTCTGCGTCTGAGACAGTCAACCTGCGAATCTTATCACGTGGCTTGTTGAGCATGTTACCACGGAGACATAGCATGTGTGGAGGCTTCACACTATTCTCAGTGGCATACAAGCACAACTCACCACGCACCCCACAGAGAGCAAGAACCACATTATAGCAACCACGAGAAGGTTACCCCATGTGACTCTACCCTCCCTAGCAACCGGGCCAATTTGGTTGCTTAGGAGACCTGGCTGGAGTCACTCAGCACACCCTGGATTGGAACTCACGACTCCAGGTGTGGTAGTCAGCGTCAGTACTCACTGAGCTACCCAGGCCCCTGGCTGTGCTTATTTTTACGATTTTTCAGAAGACCGAACAATACAGATTTCCATAATAAAACAAACTGTTCATCAATATCCTTTCAAATAAAATCGCACATTTTGCCAAAAAGGTCTTATAAATGGGCAGGACCAAAACAGACGAACTACAGTTTCAGAGCAATTATTACAAAAGGTACAGCTTACATCAATATTGTCTTTAAACTTTATAAAATAGTGTTTCGCTTGGTAAATCATGTGCATGAATTTAAACGATTCCAATATGAAATCACATTACAACATCTCTCTGGAACAAAGAATCCAATGAAAAATTTTTTTACCTACATATGAATTTATTATAATAAATGGCAATGATTGTTGGTTATTATTAGTTCTTGACCATGGTCTAAACAGCATACTGACTTTCTAGAGATTCCCTCTGTTTTTGTAATTAAAATTCTGCCCCTTAACCCTTTAAGCTGTGAATGTGTTTTTAAAGATTTCCTGTTTCAGTGGCATACCCAAAATTAAATATTTATTACTCGAAAAACAAACAAACAAACAAACAAACAAACAAACAAACATAGAGGATCAAGTGTTAGGTATCATTGTAAAGAAAACGTTAAAATGTTTTCAATAATATCGCAGCCTAAGAAACAGCTGAAAAATCACAACAACAACACAATAAAGAGCCAAAACTTTACTTTATTCCTTATTTTTCTTATTTGACATTATACATCTCTGGGTGTGAATAAGGTGGCTCCGAAAAACTGCTTTTGTTTTGTTCCCAATCATGTCAACTTTATCTGTGAAATCTTGTGCTGATACAACAAAGCAATCAAAAGTTATAGCATTACAAAAATAATTTATCATAGTGTCCAAAAACATCTCCATGTGTCCAAAAGCCTCTCCAAACAGATAAAACAATAATTGTATATAAGAACTAATTACACATGCAAAAACAACAATGACTAAAGGTTTGCATAGCATGCAGACATGATTTTAGTAAAGAGATTTCACAGAATGAGTGCCTTTTTGACTCTGCATCGAGTCTGTGTCATGTATTTGGCGCCATCTCCTGGTGGCCATATGTAACATTGAGCTTCTTGTGGATTTTCTAATGACCTATGCATCTGATTACCTTGTGTGTGGGCTCGTTTGAAAGATAATCACCTCCTCTAAGTAATGGTATGTGATATTTTATGATCTGTTTATTTTTAATGAAGTTATAAGAAAATACGCTTGTAAGCAACACCAACATAATTGTCAAAGACATACTTGGCTATTACTCCCTTTATATGTCTGTGAGTAAAACAAATAGGTGGTGTGTATTCTACTCTTTGAGAGCTTTCCAACAACATATGACACATGACTATTTGATGAGTTTGATGTTTTTACTGATTACAATAATATGTACAGTGCAATTTTTTTTCTAATAAATTATCAAAATGGAAGGAAGTTTCAGAGCAATCTTTAATGGCCATAAGTTGACATTTATTCAAGTTCAGCTCAAGTATACACCAGATGCCTTTGAGAACTCACCAATCATTTCAATAGGAACAGGAACCTGCTTTTCATTTTGGATGAAGAGTGTTGTGTCATCAGCTAAGTTATTCTTTACCAGTGACACTAGTACCATTCAATGAACTTGATTTAATGTGACAAGAGAGAAACTGACTTACTTGCAAAGAAAGATATAGGGAGACTGGATACCCTTGTCTAATTATTAAATCTAAGGGAAGTACCATTCAATAATTTAATAGAACCATTGCTATTTGTATATAGAGTTTTAATCACTGTAGAAAAAAAAAAAAAAGAAACAGAAACACTCCCAAAAACACATTTCTTAAGTAACTCGAAAGTGAATTGCTGTTTCACGGAGTCAAATGCTTTGTAGAAATCTAAGAATAATATAAATCCATTATCATTAAAGGAATAGTTCACCCAATGTTCATGATAGGGCATGAGAGCAACAGTTCATGCAGCGCCGTCGAGACATTGGGCATACAAACGAAAACTTTTTTGTTTATCTAAAAACAGGTCGTCCACAGTGATAGCGACAACAGAACACATCACAGCTGCACACAAAACAGTGAACAGAACTTATCAAACATGTATGAAGAGTTTGTAGTTGAACTGATCCATTTCTATGCCCAGTCTTATTTTTTGGAACGTTTTTGGACCGGTGCCGATGTCAATAAATAGAAAACAAACAATCCATAGAATGTACCGTTGCTCTTCACAGCTGGTTAGGACAAAAAATGTGATTAACATAGAAAATATAGTCACAAGCGGCAATCATCGAGGGCCAAGCGGTCGTGCCGTATTCACTGTAGCACCATATTTTATTTTTTTGATAGGGATGAAAAGGAGACAAAGGTTTGAACTGTTGAGTTTAGCACTAAGAACATGATTTTTTTTTTTTTTCAGATTTTTCTGATTCACAATGAATGGCTGTGGCTAGATATTGATTATACCTGTTGATATAAATAAACTACATAGAGAACATTGAATTTAACTCTTTATAAAGTGTTTGATGATTTACAAGTATATAGGATATTTTGTACATACATGGACTGGTTGTAAACCAAGTCAAATTTTCTGTTAGAAAGAATAGTAGCCACCAGATAATAGTCCAAATGTCCAAATTGTTAAGTAAAGACTGTGCATGTGTGGTTTGTGTATAGTTTCTTGAGACAAAACATAAATCAGCATAAATAGTTGTACAAAACAAATACAACAATCCATCAAAGCAATATTAGCCTACTGTGAAGAATAATGTTGTACTTAAAACAGGTTTAAAAGAGGTGCAGTACACAAGGATGACATCATGCATAATACATATTAAAGCGAGCGAGTGCTGCTGAAATGCAGTGTCGGGTTACTCAGGCACAGACACCTACAGCTGCACTTGTTATAATGCTGTGGCGCTTACGCCTGTTTTACATCACACGCCGAAGCAGACACACGGTGCGAAACAACGCATGTGCTTTTACACCAGCAGCGTTTCTGCTGCAGAAGCTGCTTTGCTCTATACAGAAAATAAAGTTATAACGGTTATCAGGAGTGAGCTATTGTTAAGTGTTACAAGCTTGATCATCATGAAATCTTATTTACACGATGCGGGTGTAATTTAATACAGTCTTGAAGAATTATTTCATGTAGTGACAGCCAACACAGTAAGCGCTGCTCATTTTTAAACATCATTATTTAGTGGAAGGGGAGGACGATGAGCCTGAATGTTTTGCACAACAGAGGACGGTTTGATCACACTTAATAATATAGTCAGAAAAAGTAATTATGCACAACTATTGAATAACGATATCTCTTTGTTCAAACACCAGCCAAAACATTTAAGTGTTTAAACTTTCCTCATAAAAAGGAAGTTCCAATACGTTAACTCACCATCTTCACCAACAGCTAGGTACAGCATCCCACGTTTTTTCCTTTGATTAATCCTCATAAAACGTTGAGGGCAATAGAGCACTTTAATACAAGGGTCTTTCAGTACAAGACTGAGATCAGTTCTGAATTTACCGACCACACGTGCTGTCGCGAGCATTTGTTTACACTGGCAGCAAACTCGGCTGTGTATGTGTTTTTATAATTTAAAACTACAATATACTACAAGTCATAGTCTTAAACAAACAAAATAAAACTGCACTTTTCTATACTATTACACTGAGAGCAGGTCTAAAGGGTTAAAAGCAATATTGTATACAGTGTCTGCGAACACCTGCAGCTGTACTCATTATAAGCACTAATTTAGCTTTTTGTTGACAAATATATATATGACAAATATTGTGTGTATCATTAAAACGATTACACAGTTCTTAATATGGAAATATTTCTGAGGTCAAATCAAATTAGTTAAACAGTGATAAACATTTATTTACTTGGTCATAAACAAACAGCAGCATCACAGAAAGAAAAACAGACTTTTTCTAAACAAATAAAAAAGAAGCCAGTAGACTGTAAACTGCTGAACTAATCTGGTAGCATTAAACAAGATTTTTGAACAATAAGGATTTCTTGTCTTGTGGCTCCCTCTGATGGACAAAAAGTACAACCACCTATTTACGTCCCAATTCTAACTGCATTCATTAAAGTTGTAAAAATAGCTATTTCTTATTGTATAGCACTCCCAAATTAATGAAATTTTGCCTTTTACCTCAGAATATTCTTTTGTGCATGTGTACTAAGTTTTGTTATGTTTAAAAAATTGTGCTCACATGATACGGGTCAATTAGTCATTATGGGTCACAGTCCAAAACATATTTGCTTATATCTTTGGAACGATTTGGCATATCAACATTTTTTTGATTACATTTTGTCTGGAGGGTCTGTAGATGATGTATACCAAGATTTGTACAAATCGAACAAACGTCCTAGGACATGTTCGAAAAAGTAGGTTTTTCAAAAACATATATGTGATAACAAATTTTTTTTTTTGCAGAAATGGAAATCCATGTGACTATATCATTTGTGTGCACTGAAGGATTTCGAGAAACTAAAAAAAAAATATTCTAGCCTATACGGTTCTGGATTTATTAACAAAAACGCAAATTAGCTTATTATAGCGCCACCGTGTGGCAGATTCTCGCAAACTTTTATATAAAGATTCGTGTCCACACCCTGCTTGTGCATAATAAGTTTCATGTCCATCAGCCATTCACAACTCAATTAATTAATTGCTGAAATTAATTGGCTGTTGGCTGCCATTTTTGTTGATTTGTCGAATCGATATGTTAATGATATGTTAGCACTTGAACCAAAGAAGGTGCATATTTAATTTGAATTTAGTCGACCAAACGACTGCAGAGTTATGCCAGTTTTTTTTTATAACTTTTTTGTCAGGATGGTCTGTAGAGGATGTATACCAATTTTCATGCAAATCGAGCAAACGGCCTAGGTGGAGTTCGAAATAGTAATTTTTTCAGAAAAATCAAAATAGCAGAATTTATAGACAGAAATGAAAGAAATATGTTTTAAAGGGCTTGACTCAAGGATTCAAAATTTTGATTCTAGCCCTCACAGTTGCTGAGATATTAGCAAAAACGCAACAGTGCTTATTATAGCACCACCTAGGGGCCGAAAGGTGTGTGTACAGATGCCTGAGTAGTGGGGTGGATTTGGGACCATCCTGCCACATTTGGTGTCTCGTGGGCTTACAGTTTTTGCTGCCCATATATTTTTAGGGCAAAAGAAAAAGATGAGTAAGAATAATAAAAAGAAAATCTTAACAAATACAATAGGATTCCAGCACCTTCGGTGCTTGGCCCCATAAATATACCTTTTTATCACGTGTAGTTTGCCGTCAGGTTAGGACACAGGAGTGACTGTGGCTGCCTGTAACCTCCTCTATGTTTCTGTTTGATTTCAGAGTACTCCGATCAATAAAATAAGTCATCAATGAGCTTAATCCTTGCGTTAAAGTGGGTGGAAGACATTGTCTTTCAATACTTTCAGCAAATATTTCTAATAGAAATGGGGCCAAGTCCTTGGAAAATAATTTATGCAATCCTGATGTTAATCCATCAGTACGTGGATATTTTACATTTCTAAGATGAATAATTGCATCCATCAAAAAGCTCCTTTTCAGTTTTATCTATAGTCTGCAATGAGTACAAAAAGGCATCAGCTGTTACTTGCGAGTTATTTTAAGTATGTAATTGCTTATAAAAGTCATTGTAGATATTAATGTACTGTATGGTCATCTGTTCCATTAATGTTTAATTTACTAATAGTATTATTTTTTCTAAATTAAAAAAAAAATAATGTGAGTCATTTTCTTTTTGACTGGATAAAGGCACCATCAGCTCTCTTGTCTACACCGGATTCATCGAAGTGAACATCCTGAACGATGTGAAAGCACAGTCCAGCTGTGAGCTTCAGTAGACTTCAGTGGATGAATAACCTGTGTCCTACTTTATTTTCAGCTGAAATCCACTTGTGTAAACATTTATTTATTCTATAATTATTATTATAATGTTACCATTGCTAAAACATTCATGTGGATAGATCAATAATTAAGTCCAAAATCACCAAAAACAATAGAAGAGGAATGTGAAAGTTAAGATGAAAGTGGAGATTTATAGTAAAAAAGGATGTAAATATTGATCTGTTTCTCATCCACACCTATCATGCCACTTCTGAAGATAAGGATTTAACAACTGGAGTCTTTACTTTTATGCTGACTTTATGTGCATTTTGGAGCTTAACAATTTTGGTACCCATTTATTTGCATTTTGAGGACCTACAGAGCTGAAGTCTTCTTCTAAAAATCTTTGTTTGTGTTCAGCAGAAGAAAGAAAGTCATACACATTTGGTATGGCATGAAGGTGAGTATTGATGAGAGAATATTCATTTTTGGGTCAACTATCCCTTTAAACCTTTTAACCAAACCCTGAGCCATGGTTTTCACTGTGTGCTTTAGGACATTCATTGTTGCTCTGGTAAACAATCTTGGTACTAAATGCAGAACTGGGATTTGCCAGTATTTGGCCCTTCCATGCCTTTGATGCCAAGTTTTCCAGTTCGTCCTACGGAAAGCGACCCCAGAGCATGATGTTGCCATCACCATGTTTGACTGTGGGATGGTGTTACTGGGTGTTGGGCAGTACTTGTTTTGTGCCAAACACAGCGCTTTGCTTTTAGGCCAAAGAGCTCAATTTTTGTCTCATGAGACCACAGAATGTTGTTCCAAGAAGTTTCAGATTTTGCTTTATTGTTTCTAGCAAACTTCAGGTTTGACTTCATGTTTCTTCTAGTCACTCTCCCATGAAGAGAATGTTGATGCCTGGATGTGTTGCTGGTGGTGTTTGCTAAGAAGCCTTTTTTATTTTGTCACACATTATACATTTGCACATATATAGTGAAATTCTTTTTGTTCACATATCCCAGCTAAGCTGTGGTCAGAGCGCAGGGTCAGCCATGATGGCGCCCCTGGAGCAGATAGGGTCAAGGGCCTTGCTCAAGGGCCCAGCAGTGGCATCTTGGCGGTGCTGAGGCTTGAACCCCCAACTTTCTTGTCAGTAACCCAACCGCTGAGCCACCACTGCCTTGGGTGGTGCCCAGGGAAGCAGAACTTTTATTATTGCTCTTAGTTAGTCTTAAAAAGAGGTGTGCTATAGCATTTAGAGACTGGACTTATGCTGGCTTGACAAAATCAACATACCATTAATCTACAAACTTTGTTTAGGGTTTTCCAAAATCCCTAAATGAAGACCAACTATTCTAACTCTAACTCCTCCTAGAGCTTTCAAGCTACATTCACAAAACTTGGCACAGATCTTCAAACTGTTCTAACGTACAGTGTACTTACTTTGGTGAGTTCTCAAACTTACTTTGTCTTTTCTTAGTGATCAATTTTTCCAGAACGGATGTAGAAAACGGCATAAAAATACCATAGACTTGCAACGATGGACTGTTCAAATGTGCCAAATCTCTGTCACGGATATAAGTGATTTCAAACTCCAACTGTCAAAACTGTAGGCCTTAATCCATCCATCCATCCTTCCTTCCATCCATCCTTCTATCATCCATCCTTCCTTCCTTCCTTCCATCCATCCTTCTATCATCCATCCTTCCGTCCATCCATCCATCCACCCACCCACCCACCCATCCTTCCATCCATCCATTCATCCACCCACCCATCCATCCTTCCTTCCTTACATCCATCCATCCATCCACCCATTCATCCTTCATTCCTTCCTTCCTTCCATCCATCCAACCACCCATCCATCCTCCCTTCCATCCATCCATCCATCCATCTATCTATCTATCTATCTATCTATCTATGTATGTATGTATGTATGTATGTATCTATCTATCTATCTATCTATCTATCTATCTATCTATCTATCTATCTATCTGTCTATCCTTCCTTCTTTACTTTTTCCTTCCTTCCTTCCTTCCTTCCATCCATCCATCCATCAGTTTATCTATCTGTCTGTATACCTGACTGTTTTTTTGTCTCTATTTGACTGTTGGGCCTGTAAAACCTTCAAGCTTTTAAAACTGTTTAACCTTTCAGGCCAGGCTTTATCAAGCCAATGTCAAAGTTTGTCTTAGTGAACATTGATTTTCACATTTTTACTTGGAAGAAAATAAAATGGGGGGAACTTAGACTTACACTGAGGGAGTGCCATATCTGGACTATTTTGACTTGAGCCAGTAAGCAACCACCCAGAACACCCTAGTAACCACCTAGCAATACACTACAAACCACTTAGCAACCATACAGCAAAACCCTGGCAAACACCCACATTGTGGCAGCAACTTTTGCCCGAGTAGACACCACCCAAATTTCTTAAAATTCTAAAATATCTATTTGCTCCAGTTTGTTTAGACTGCCTGATGTTAGTAGTGTCTGGGTTGTGCCATGCATTTTCTTTTTTGGTACAATAGACTTTACAGTGCTAATAGAATGTTTGCCAAACTTTTAATAGCCCACTTTATCTTTGTTCCATGTAGTAACTCCATCTTGAAGTTCCACAGGCAATTTTTCTGGTCTTCATGACACAGACTAATCTGATTCACTGGTTTAGTTGAGAGAACTCATACAATTAAGGATATCTGTGGTACAATCAAGCCACTGAACACAGGTGGAATTGATTTTGGAATGGAAGAATGAAAGAAAGTCTTGCTGATTTGATGACTGAAAAAAGTTTAAGTGTGTCAGAGGGTCTTCAGGGGAATTGGTTTTCTTCTGTTTCCTCTATGCTGCTCGTACCTGAAAGTCTCTGAGAGCCACAGGCTGCTTTCAATGGCAGCCGGAACATTTTGAGATTACACTCAAAAGACTAAAAATAAGCTATAGTCTTTTTCTACTTGAAAGACTTTAGACTACTTGAGAGCGGGAGAGAGAGAGAGAATTGTGTACAGTAAATTGCTACCTCCATTTCAAGTATGGCAACAGAAAATGCACTCCAGTTACTAAATTCAAATCACCGATATGGTGACTTCCTTCATATTCAGCATCACAGTGGATTGATGTTGCCTCAACAGAGTGGATCAAACATTTTATCAAAAGGATACCACTGTTACAAAAGTGTGTTCCATTTTATTTTACACTGTATCTAAACAGTTTTTGTTTGCTAATTTGGTTGTGTTGTGCACTCTTGGACCACAAAACAGTTTATCCAAGTTATACATTATTAACTTGTGCATTCCCTGGGAATTGAAACCATGACCTTGGCATTGATAGTGATATGCTTAACTATTTGAGCAACATAAATTCTGTAATAATACTGTTTTAAATTTTCTGAACATCCCTCACTGTGGCCAACTGCAACAGGACACAAGTTCCAAATTGAGCATTTGGCAAGTTGACTGCGCCATCTTTTGAATTTTGCATGTTTGTAGTTTTAAGTTCAACATGAGCTTTGACATAAATACTTAATTATTAGCCAGATAAATGCTGGATTATATTTTTTCAACATCAAATGTTAGTTGATATTGCAGCAATGGAGAATGTAAAAGTGGGTTAATAATTTAAAACCAACATGTGCCAGTTGATGGACTAGTACATTATGAATTAGGATACCAATAAAGTGTAAACATATAACAAAGCAAAGATGATTTACCCAGTAAAAAAGGAAACTAGCACTGATAAACATTTGCATTTTAGGTTCATCTATTGATTCATTCTCTTACACTTTTTACTTACTGACTCACTCGTGGATTGCCAATAAGATGCTATTGTGATCCCCAGAGGGCAGTAAAGGGGGGCTAGTGGGTCCAAAGAAAATTTGAGAGAAAAAAACAACAAAGAAAAATAAGTTAAAAAAGTCAACATTTACAGAAATTTGACATTATTAGCATTTCATTTAGAAAATTATTTGGTATGGACAGCCCATGTGGTTTGTATGGAGACCCGTGCAGACAGACAGCACACTGGAGGTTAAGTCATGCACTAAATAGGGAGCAAGGGAGCATCCTATAGCTCTCTATGCAAGTAAATGCTTCAATCGAAACTTCCTATTTAAAGTTCAGTTTCAGGCTGCAGATGATGTTTGGACAACTCAACATGTTTGGCAGACATGGAACAATGATAATGAGGACAGAGATTCAGAATTTTATAATGCAACTGTGATAAGGTCTTTAACTCTCTTTGAAGGAGGGAGCGGGGGCCAGGTGAACAGTCCCACGTAAGTTTTATTGTCACACTTTTCAGTACTTTTTGTGACAGCATGCACACAAACACACAGCTTTGTGCATCTCTCTCTCCCCGTCCCGGCAGTCTGGATTGCCCTTTTTGATCCCTCTCCACTCTCACTGCAAACACAAAACCGCTGTTAGAGGTGATTTCCAACAGGTGTCAATCCTTACTATTCCGTTTCTCTTGGCCTCCCTCTCCACAGACGTCGCTCGGCCATGCCGAGGAATGGATTAAGAGCGTTAAATACCAATATTCAGTTTCATTCTGAACTTTTATATGATCAAAATTATGTCCAATGTTTATGGCAAATCAAATCATGTGAAAGTCGACTAAAAAGGACTGTTGCAGACGGCATCTGTCAGTTCAATTTAATGCATTTACAGTCGGCACTTGACTTGACCTTTTCAATATGGCAGAAGCGCCGATGAATTGTTCCATAGGAACAGCTGCTAATGAGGCATCTATGTATGTACTGTATATCTATGATTCAGAATGCCATTGGCCTACTACCATACTACTTTTACTATCCCTGCTATATATAAATATGGCAGAAATAGTAATAGTATGGTGGTGTAAAATAGACCTTATTCAGACTAGCACCATATTTGATTTTTTTATAGGAACAAGGCTGTGACGGAGAGACTTACAGTCTCTTCAATGGCATGCACGAGCTGTTTAAAGCTCCTAGATCAGATTTAGTTTTCACAATTTGTGTTCTCTGACCATTTTTTTTTTTTTTTTTTTTTTTTTGGTAAAGATGTGTTTTCAATGTTTCAGCCAACCCAGCAATTGTCCTGCAGATGAACGGGAATGCTATAATGCATAGCTCACTTCAGGTATTAGACCTCTTTGCTGTGTAGACAACCATGTTGTTTAAATGTTAAAGTCTACATTTTTTATTTAACATTTGTCTAACTGAAATAGTTTTATTTATGTACGTAGTTTCTTGTTATTCAGCTAAAATTTATTTGGATTGATTTTAATATATAGGCTACTACAGAGATAAATGTAGCTTAATTGGAGTGCTGTTCCTTATTATTTTATGTTTTATAATTTCATTTATTTATTTGTTTTCTATATTTATTTTAAAGGAATGTTCCAGGTTCAATAAAAGTTAAGCTCAGTCGACAGCATTTGTGGCATAATGTTGAAAATATAATTTCGACACATTCCTCCTTTTCTTTAAAAAACAAAAGGCAAAGATTGAGGTTACAGTGAGGCACTTACAATGGAAGTGAATGGGGCCAATATTTTTTTATGTTTTAAGGGCAGAAATGTGATATGTATAATATTATAAAAGCTCTAACAATAAGTCTTCTGTTAAAACTTGTGTATTATTTGAGATTTAAATCGTAGTTTTTACAGTTGTTTAAGGGTTTTAGGGTTTACAGCGTTACGTTGTCATGTCTATGCAGGCATTTGTAAGTGCCTCACTGTAACCCAGATTTATTTATTTTTTAAGAAAAGGAAGGACAGTTTGAAATTAATTTAATGGTAATCAACATTATGGCACAAATGCTGTCGACTAAGCTAAAATAATTAATTCACCCAAAAATGAAAATTCAGTCATTGTTTACTCACCCCTGTGTTGTTATAACACATATGACTTTCTTTCTTTTTCTTAACACAAAGGAAGAAATAGTGGAAAAAAAAAATGTTTATGGGGACCACCTCTTCATGCTTCTAAAGTATAATTCAGAAGTCTAATAAATTATTCCATGAGACTCATGATTGTTATGAAAGCATATGATAAGTTCTGGTGAGAAACAAACTGAAAACTCAGTACATGAGACACCGGGCAATGTACTACTACAAGAATGCCCAGTCTTATTTTTTTTAAATATACCTTTTATCACGTGTCATTTGCCGTTAGGTATGGGACATGGTGTGACTGTACTGCCCTTTGCCTCCTCTATGTTTCTGTTTGATTTCTGAGTACTCCGTTCAAAAAAATAAGGCTGAGCATAGAAATGCATCAATTCTTAGACTACAAACTCTTCAGACATGTTTAGTAAGTTCTGTTCTCTGTTTTGTGTGCAGCTATGTTGTGTTCTGTTGTCACTATCGCTGTAGTGGACCTGTTTTTAGAGAAACAAAATGAGTTTTCGCTTGTACGCCCCATTGTCACGAGGGGGCTGTGTGAACTGTTGCTCTCGTGCCCTATCATGAATGCGCACAGATCAACAGTCAGTGAACATTTTCACCAAATAATACATTAGATTTCAGTTTGTTTCTCACTAAACCTTATTATATGCTTTCATAACAATCATGAGTCTCATGGAATAATTTATTAGACTTCTAAATTATACTTTTGTGTTTTTTTGAAGCTTCAAGTGGTAGTCACCATAAACTGCCATTGTATGACATCACTGAGCACAACTTTTTTTTTCTTTTTTTTTTTCTCAATTTCTCCCTTTGTGTTAAGAAAAAGAAAGAAAGTCATATAGAGTTATAACAACATAGGGGTGAGTAAACAATGTCTGAATTTTCATTTTTGGGTAAACTGTCATAGTAAATATAATTAACATAGGCTATTAAGATATTATTAGCCTATATCTTAAAGTGTAACCCTTCTTATCGGTACGTTCAAAGTGAATGTTCTTTGTTGAATGTTAATTGTTCTACAATAAAATTGTTGATTATAGTAGACGCGCTCTAGTTTTGTGGACGCTTTGGGAAATGATGCGCTAATGTGAGTGCGCGTGCTCCTCCTACTGCAGGCCTGTCCCACGCACGCACGCACGCACGCACGCACACCGCTCGTAAAACACACGAAAGCAGGAAGGATCCAACACGACTCCGCGTCGAGCGTAAACATTGTATGAAGTTGATGAACTTTCTGGATGTAGACGGAGAATGTGCGCTGATCGCGACGCTGCAGCACTGAGATCAGAGACGTGTTCATCATATCTCTCAGCTCCTCTCAACGCGTTATTGTGAAGGTAAGATTTGTACGCGCCTGCGTTGCGATTATTGAAGAATCGCTTATCTGCTTTGCATGTTTACATGAAATCTAATCTGATACTGAACTTTCAAAATGACGTGAACACTGTAATGGGTTTACTTTACTACAGTTCTTGTGTTTGAAGTGTAGCCTACACAAGTACGGTCGTGTGATCGGTGTTTATGTGTAACTAGAGAGTAAAAGGCATCTTATACGGGATTTGAAATACTTGAAATCTAGTTGGCTCGAGGTTATTCCCAAATGTAAACGCTTTGGACAAAGGGAATGTTGTGGGGCGGCTGCGGTGACTCGTTGGCGCAAAATTGCGGCCAATTGACACTTTGTTAATGCGTCTTTGTGATTCAGAAGAAGGTTCGGCTCTCACCTCAGCTTGAGCCATCAGCCCCACACTGCGCGCTCTCTCTCAGCATAACAAAGAGCAGACTGAACACAGACACAGCTTCATTCTCAAAGTTCACAACATCAAATATGAATGTGCGGATCGTCTTTATCTGTACAGTCTGAGACCACTAGTGACAGCATTCTTTTCTAATGTAACACGACATTATTCATTACAAATTTTACTGTTAGCATAACAAGTTGAGTGAAATGTTGAATTGAAACGTTCACATGAATCTGAGAATGAACAAAACCTGATCATGTTATCCGGAATGATTTGAGAATGTTTCAAAGAGCCTCTTGCAGGCTTGGAAGTCAATTCTTTGTTTGAAACTTTTCAGAATCCTAAAACTTTCGGCATATTTCCACGTGTAAATGTAAAACATCAGATTTTCAATGTGGTCTCAGATGTTTTGACCCTACTATTGTTTTGGGTGACTCCATACTAGGGACAGAAATTAAGTTTTACTTTAAGGGGCAATATTTGAACTTTTATGAGGGCATGTTTTTTCCTAACCATTTCAGTGTCAAATACATTAATTCAATCAATTAACTGATGCAAATTCTTGAGAAAAGAGAATTTAGGCTATTACCTCTTACCCTAAGAATTAAATCAACATCAAATCAAATCACTTTTATTGTCACACAGCCATATACACAAGTGCAATGGTGTGTGAAATTCTTGGACATTCTTGAAAAATTCTTGAAAAACATGAACTCATATGCATGCCTTAATATGAATAACTAGGGCTTTAATAGAATATTAAGAACTATATCAGATGTTACAAATAAAAAACATAAGAATTCATTACCAGGGCAGTTTTTTTTTTTTTTTTTTTTTTTGCCCCCACATGAATATCGGGGGCATTTTTTCCCCCCGAGGCCCGCTTAATTTTTGACCCTGGTCCATGCCAGGAAATCTATTATTTTCTAATTGTCTTTGAAAATGTTACATTATCTGGGCATTGAAATTATTGGGGCTCTGGGAAAATGCCATCAAAAGTGACAGAAATATCATAATTCATGTGGGGGCAAAATATGCATCTGTGAATTCTTCTGTTTTATTTAACATCTGATATGTTTGTTAAAATTCTGTTTTAGACTTGCGTAATTATTGTAATTATTCAGATGGCTAAGATATTTTACTGAATTGATTAAATGGAAGTGTTTTACATAAAAGGGTAACACTGTGTTTTTTATATGGTTGAAATAGAATATTTCCTTTGCAAACGGGTTGGGGATTCTCACAAAACCTGTCAAGAAAATGTCCTTGTCCTACTTTTCTCCAAATCAAAACTAACAAACAAGAAATGTTATTTTGCATTTATAAAAAGATGCCTGTTTTATGGCCATGACGAGGTTTTACATAGTGACTTTATTTTCATAAGTTACATACCCAATTCTCGCAATCCAAAAATACTTTATTCTTATTACCGCAACGTGACAAAAACCCCAGCCTGTCTGGCACCAACAAACATCCATGCGATTATCTAATCAGACAATCATGTGGCAGCAGTGCATAAAATCATGCAGATACAGGTCAGTAGCTTCAGTTAATGTTCACATCAACCATCAGAATGGGGAAAAATTAGATCTCAGTGATTTGGAGTGTGGCATGACTGTTGGTGCCAGACGGGCTGGTTTGAGTATTTCTGTAACTGCTGATCTCCTGGGATTTTCACACACGACAGTCTCTAGAATTTACTCCGAATGGTGCCAAAAACAAAAAAACATCCAGTGAGCGGCAGTTCTGTGGATGGTAACGCAGAATGTGAATGGCCACACTGGTTCGAACTGACAAAGTCTACAGTAACTCAGATAAAAGCTCTGTACAATTGTGGTGAGAAGAATATCATCTCAGCATGCTATTCTGAAATGCAGGTTGGCGCTGTTTTGGCAGCACGAGGGGGACCTACACAATATTAGTCAGGTGGTTTTAATGTTGTGGATGATCGGTGTATATCATAGTACTTCTCCATTTGCACTGGATTTTATTTTTGCTGATTTAAAAAACAAAAAACACAATATAAATATCTAAAACAATGTACATTTTCTTTAGCAGCTATACTGCAGAATAAAAAATTGTTATCTGAGAATGTTGAATATAATATTAAAAATACAAATATTTAAAAATATCTAAAAATCCTTTAAAAAAATATGCATTCATCTGAGTAGCAGCATATAAGATATTTAGACTTGCTATTAGAGACTAGATCTTGAATAGAAGTGTATTTTGTCTTTACTGCACTCACAGAAGTATAACCAAGTGAAAAAAATACACATATACAAAATACACATATTTAAGATACATTCTCTTAAAAGAATAGTTCACCCAAAAATGAAAATTTGCTGATAATTTACTCACCTTCAGGCCATCCAAGATGTATCTGAATTTCTTTCTTCATCAAAACAGAATTTAAGACTTTTAGGATTTCATTTCAGGTCTCCTCCTCTAAACAATGCAAGTGAATGTCCTCCATTTTTTGACGGTCCAAAATGCATATTTAGGGTGCATCAAAATAATCCACACGACTCCAGTCGACAAATAAAGTTCTTCTGAACGCGAACGATTGATTATTTTGAGAAACAAAACAAATTACAAACTACAAATGTTCACTTCTGTACATCTCTGTGACGTGCGCTCATGAGAGGGATGACGTAAGCTCGTTGGTAAGGTCACGCGTCATGTGGAGGAGGAGTCAGGAAGCGCGTCATTGTTTACAAGAGAAACTTGTGCTGTTCACAAACCAAAACAGTCCAAAACAATTTAAAAACAATATATATATATATTTCTTCTGCTCCAAACTTACTTCAAACTTACTTCTCTGTCTGCTCGTATGAATGTAACACATCATAAGAAAGTGTTTCACCGCTGTTCAAATGCACTTTGGATCACATCATTTATATGTATAAATGTTTTCCATCTGAAAGGACTAAATATTAAATGAAACAAATGACAATAAAATGCAAAGAAATCTCTTCAGTAATCAACATACTTTTTGAATGTAACTGTATTCTAATTACTAATGATTTAAATTGTAACTGTAGTGGAATACAGTTACTTATATTTTGTATTTTAAATATGTAATCCTTTACATGTATTTCGTTACTCCCCAAACCTGTATATATTATTAAAGAATAGTATTCAGATAATTAAAGTGAATTAAATTATTGTGGCAGAGGAGTTAAGTATTGATAAGACAATAAAAAAGTGGCTTTAGAATGCAATGTAAAGTTTATTTGCATATTATTGAACATAAGCCAATCATTGGCCTACAGTTCACAGCAATCCATTTTGCAATTTATTATAAGGTCTTGTCTAAGGCCACATCAATGTACATCTGTGCCAGACGGATGCTTTTGGAGCGTCTCAGTTTGGTTGTTTTGCGCCATAAACATACAAATTTTGGGTCGCTGTGTCAAGTTAAACGTAATTTAATACTTAGAAAAACACGTCTTGAGATCCCCAAGTTCGGATTTGCGCTCCTTCTAGCTGTTTTGAATGCAAGAACGCGTCCTTGTGTTGTGCTGCCTGCTGAAGGGTTGGTTTGTTCTCTGTATAAGCTGTGTGTTGCCTATACAGCTGAAGTTTTCACTTACTGCCCACTGGAGAAGTACGGTGGTTCTTCAAGCTTGAATTGCTCAGGAATCTTCCTTATTACAGTCCGGGGACATGATTAATTGCATAATTTTTTTATATAAGTAATCACACTGAATTAAAGTGTTAATAAAAAGGGGATGTATATTGTATGTATGTACATTGTATGCCATTGAGTCGGACCTGACATGCAGGACTTTGTGATTATGTTTGTTTTAAAAAACATGAACTTCAGTTGTCAAGCAGACCATCAGGCATCAGTGAATGCTTACACACTTACCCTTCCATACACACCGACACAATAATGACGAGTGTGTGTGTGGGGGATGTGTTCAGACAGGTACAGTGGGTGGAATGGGCCTCTTTGTTAGAGATCTGTTGTGTTGTGTATTGATGGCAGTGTGTGGAATCAACATTTTTGGAGATTGTTGCTAACTTGTGTGGCATCCACTAGAGAACACTTTTAGTGATCAGTGTTGTAGGTCTGGATGGTACAGCACTGTTTCACTTATTTTCTTTCTTTATTTGGCTGTTTCAGTCTCTGATCTGCTGGTGTTCAGGGTCAAAATGTGCACCGTATGTATTGCCCATCATTGACCTGCAAGTGTATCTTGTTTTTTGCTAAATAATGGCCTAGTCAAAGACAAAGAATTCAGTTAGAATGAATGTTATCACTTAGACCCCATTTACACATATTCATTAGCATTCCAATCCACATTTTAATTAATGCTTGATGTGACTGAGCTAGTGTGAGCACAGCAAACACACTCAAATACCAACATGATTCAATTTGCTCTTTGGCTTTAATTGAAATTTAAGTCGGTAAACATTTAAAAGACACTTTTATCCAAAATAACTTGCAGTTCACTTATTACAGGTATAGTCCTACTTACCTAATGTTAAAAGGGCTCAGTGGTAGTGGAACAGCCCTTGCTAGGGTTCAAACCTGCAAACCTTAGGTGACTAACCTAGATCTTGAAAGTTTAGAAAAGGCCACATGTTTTTATGATATTAGGGTTTTTCGCATAAAATAAATTCGCAACTTGGATGGAAACATACCGTAGCTAATGACGACACGACTCATTCTTTGAATAGAATACACACAAGATCAGTAGTAAGCTGTTTTAACCACTTAATTATGATTTAAAGTATGCAGTCATACATTTTCCCTTACAAATTCTAAAGTAGCCGCAGTTTTGCAGCAAATTTGCTGCTTGTTATTTTCACAAGCAAATGAGCATTTGATTCGCTGCAAATGTTTGCCAGAAGTTTGCAGCTCTTTGCCGATGTGGTGAACCTCCGGCAAACCTTTGGTAACAATGAACAATTTGCCGCAAAGCTCATTTGCATGTGAAAATGATCACGCTTGCGGAAAATGTTCCATGAACTCTCGATTTTCGTAAGGGCTGTCATGTTTACATTCTGCATTCATGGCGCTAACATGCTAATTGTGTTCATAATATGCAGTTTACCCTCTGTTTTTGTATTTAATGATGAATTTGGTGAAAGGAATCAATTTAAGATCGTAAAAAAGTTGTTTTAAACTTGTTTTTTTAAGAAAGATATCGATAATTCTATAAAGATAGAATAAAAATAGGTGCCAACTCTGCACTTCTGTGTGTTCATGTCTGATCTCGACTGAGTGAAGGTGCTTAACTGCTGGTGCAAAATATTTCTAAAAAACCACCGCTTGTGCTGTTATGGTGGCAATATTTTACCACCGTAGTCTTTCAGAGAGATGAAAGCACCAATCCCTGGTAAACTTAAGTGCATTTTTAATCACCCATTTTCAAATGTATCATATATATATATATAAGATAAATAAGCCATTAACAGCATAAATATAATATTAAAACTTACATCTGCAATGAAGCGAACACATAACAGAGCTTGAACAGCTGAACTTGTAGAGTATTGTGAGGATTGCCCTGTGCATGATCCCCGGTAAACTGAAATGCTTTTAATCACCTTTTTTTAAATGTGTCAGCCTATATATGAGCCTAATCAGCTATATTAACAACATTAATTTAATATTATAATTTTAATCTGAGAGTTCTAGATAAAGCACATAAAAGGGCGCAAGCCCTTTCTTTCATGTTGTTTGAATGAGCTCATGAATAAATTCCTGTGCCTGAGTTTGTGAAGGCGTTTCGAGATTGTAACTTAAGTTGGGGATGACTGGACGTGTAGTTGTTACACCTAGTCATGGTGTGCATTTGGCTTGAGTTGCGCTCTAAATGCGTATGCACCGTTACCATAACAATGCGCTCTGTAGTGCAAAATCACGTAGTCTCTAAAAATCTGAAAATTAATACTCCCCTGTGATAAAGAATCCACAACACACATACTAAAGATATAATAGGTCATTATACTCATTAACTGACATTATTTGAGGAATATATTTCATGTTTCATAAGGTATTTTATGTAAGTTGATATGTTTATGTCATGTACATAACCACCGGTGGCACTCTACCACTGCGGTGGGGCGGTTGTCACGGTGATGCTTGCAGCCCTAACCACCGCAAAAAACTCTAAAACACATCACACCAGCTCTTTCTTCGATTTCATTTGAAGTGTATAAATGCCTTTGGTCTGTTCCTCACCCAAAGGTAGCGTATGGCTTTAGAAGACTTGGAATATAGTGCAGTAGTCATATTGACTACTTTCATGCTACTTTTATGATCCTTTTCGTCCTTTCTGTAGCTTGAGTCAACTTTTGTGTTTAATGGAGGAGAAAGTCAAATGATTTTAGAACAACATGAGTAAGTAAACGATGACAGAATCGTAATTTTTGGGTGAACTATTCCTATAAAAGAATGAGTAGTCATAGGAAAGCAGCATTCATCCCGAGTTCATGGTCCAGGTTTCTCTTCAGTTTCCTGTCTCTGCAGCTGCTCTTTCACAGCGGGGCGAAGTGTGTCATTTGTCCACACAGGTCTGAATTTGTGCACTGTAATTTGTCTGTCACAAACAGCTGGCAGTGCGAGCGGAACAATGCGTGAAGAGAGAGCAGAATGAGGTTAGCAGAGAGAGAGAGAATCATTAGTTTGCAGAAGCCTGAGGGGGTATCAGATTTCAGAGGCCGTCATTAAGGGCAGACGGAGCCACGCACACACGACTGCACGTCTGAGCATGAGACATGGGTACTTTTGACTCTCTCGAATGTTATCTGACTGTCTGTCTCTCTCTGTAGTTGTGAACACAGGGTTGTGTGTGTGTGTTTAACAGGACAGGGCTTGTAAGGCTCTTTTAACACTACAACACTGAGCAAGATCTCTTGAAGAATCTGCAGTCTACAAGCATGCACGTGTTAGATTGTGTGTGTGTTGTAAGGCTGTCATATTAAAATTCTAAATTTTGTCGATTTTAAAATAATAATGCACATTCAAGTGCTAAAACTGTATATTCAAATTTTGGATGTGTGCCAAGCACTGGCGATGACTTCAGACAGATCGCATTCTTGCGCTAAAAAAGGCTAGATGCAACGCAACAAGTTTACAAGAACGCAGGTGTCTCAAGTGTTTTTAAAGGTTAACACTGAAAAACACAACACTTTTGCATGAGACGCTAAATAAACAACAAAATGCAGTGAAACGTTCAAAGATGTTTGTCTAGTGCATGTTTACAAAGAAAAACAAATGGTAAACTTGATGGTTGCAAAAGCGTTTAGTGTGAACAGCCCTTAGGTGGAGGTCTTTGGCCATCGCTCTGACAGTGATTTGATTAAATTACAATTGTTTACCTAACGATTGCGTAGATGCATTGTGAAATTCGGTTAGATTTTTTTGGGAATGATTCCTAATTATTAAAAAAAATATGATGAAAAAAGATTAAACATTAGACTTGGGATAGATGCTGTTTTCACGTATCGATAATCGGAAGATTTTCCAGATGATTATCAGTATATATTGGGATTTTTTCAGATATAAATAGGGCTGCTTGTTGCACAATAGTCTTTGTCTTTTCAAACATACTTCTCAACACAACTTTGGTAAACTGTGAGTGGCAGGGTTAAAGGGATAGTTCACCCAAAAATGAAAATTCAGTCATTATTTACTCACCCCTGTGTTGTTATAACTCTATGACTTTCTTTATTTTTCTTAACACAAAGGGAAGTATTATGAAAAAAATTTGTGCTCAGTGATATAATCGCAGTTTATGGTAACCACCTCTTGAGAATGCAAAAGTATAATTCAGAAGTCTAATAAATTATTCCATGAGACTCATGATTGTTATGAAAGCATACGATAAGGTTTGCTGTGAAACAAACTGAAATCAAATGTATTATTTTTTTTATTTTTTTTATTTTGGGGGATTTTTCCCCTTTTTCTCATAGTGATTTGCCTCAGATCAGGTGGCGGAGGACGAATCCCAGTTGCCTCCGCGTCTGAGACAGTCAACCCGCGCATCTTATCACATGGCTTGTTGAGCGCATTGCCACGGAGACATAGCGCATGTGGAGGCTTCACGCCATCAACCGCGGCAACCACGCTCAATTCACCATGCGCTCCATCGAGAACAAACCACATTATAGCGACCACGAGGAGGTTACCCCATGTGACTCTACCCTCCCTAGCAACCAGGCCAATTTGGTTGCTTAGGAGACCTGGCTGGAGTCACTCGGCACGCCCTGGGATTCGAACTAGCGAACTCCAGGGGTGGTAGCCAGCGCATTTTACCACTGAACTACCCAGGCCCCTTCAAATGTATTAAGTGAAAATCTTGACCGACCGTTGGTCTCCTGTGCGCGTCTCATGGGACAGCCTGCACTAGAGCTCCCTGCACAAGAGCAGAATGCTGCAGCCACTCGCAAGGTGGTGCGTTCAAGCGAAAGCTTCAACAGGACCACCAGCGATATTAACAACTGAAAAAACACAACATAGATGCACACAAACCAGAGAACAGAACTTAAAAAACATGTCTGAAGAGTTTGTAGTTGGAAAATAGATTCATTTCAATGACAAGTCTTATTAGTTTGAACCGGAGTCCTCAATCAAACAGAGAGATGGGGCTGAAGGTAGCTTCAGTCACATGTCCTACTCGGATGCCAAACAACATGCAATAAAATTGATTTTTTTCTTTGTTAAGCAGAGCAGCTGCTTTGACGCTATGAACTGGCACCAGTCCAAAATATGATGTGTGGTGCGAGCACGAGGCGATCGTCTGTGTTCTGTAACTGCTTTCGGGTCCTTGAATAAGGTATAACATGTGATTAAGGGCATCTTGGGTATGATGGTGCCCTACGCAGACTGCGTAATATGCGTATAGGGAGCGGCGGTACTGGTAGCTACCTTTAGCCTCCTCCATCACACTTTTTGACTGAGGACTCAAATAAGGACTTCAAACAAATAAGACTGGGCATAGAAATGCATCAATTCTTCCACTACAAACTCTTCAGACATGTTTTGTAATTTCTGTTCTCTGGTTTGTGTGCAGCTGTATTGTGTTCTGTTGTAAATATCGTTGGTGGTCCTGTTGAAGTGAAACAAAAGTTTTGGCTTAAACGCGCCACCTCGCGAGTGCTGTGTAACTACTGTTGCTCTCGTGCAGGGAGCTCTAGTGCAGTCATGTTTCATGAGACGTGCACAGGAGACCAACGGTCGGACAAGATTTTCACTTAATACATTTGATTTCAGTTTGTTTCTCATTAAACCTTATCGTATGCTTTCATAACAATCATGAGTCTCATGGAATAATTTATTAGACTTCTGAATTATACTTTTGTGTTTTTTTTTAAGCTTGAAGTGGTGGTCACCATAAACTGCCATTATATGATATTACTGAGCACAATGTTTTTTTTTTTTCACAATTTCTCCCCTTGTGTTAAAAAAAGAAAGAAATTCATATAGGGTTATAACAACACAGGAGTGAGTAAGCAATGACTGAATTTTCATTTTGGGTGAATTATCCCTTTAAAGGAATGTTCCGGCTTCAGTACAAGTTAAGCTCAATCGACAGCATTTGTGGCATAATGTTGATTACCACAAATATTTATTTTGCAGAGCCAAGGAGCTCAACCTGCATAGTTTTCCATTAAATTTGACCCAAATCATTATCAAAGGACATGGACTATTTACTCTAGTCATTGTTGGATTATATATTGTGTATACGTATCTTTAATGGAGCCTATACAATGTATTTTCAGTTCCAAGTATGTCATTTTGTGGTTTGACAGCTTGAATGAATGACCTATTCAATGCTACATACAGAGAAATTGCATAATAAACATCACCATTTCTAATCATTCAGTTTGCACAGTTAAACCAGTTTCATACACTGACTTGCAAACTCATCAATGTCACTGTTAATTCTTGAAGGAGTACAAAAACCTTAGTAACTTTGGACTGCCATCAGCTCGTAATGTGTGTGAGATATCTATGGCTGTCCTAGCCGCTACTGGCTTCAGTAAATGTTATGTCGCTCCCTTGTGGTCTCCCAATGCGATTACATCAGTCTACATTGAATGGAAGGCAGCTGACAGTGAATTGAAAGCACACAAATTAGGCCTAATATATCGATGACTCAAAAGTATTGATAAAATAATGTGGCAATCAATAATTGATATGTTGATATTTTATGACGTCCCTACTAAACATTCTTAATTTACACAGCACAGTACAAATGACATTTTTAGTGTGCAGGAAGATAAGATCCATGTTTATATCAAGCAGGGTCATGGATTTAAAAACAGTCTATTAGTATCGTGTTAAGGTGGTTTTACATGGGATGTGGTAACTGCGAGTTCACTATTCATTTTGAGATAGGGAAACAGGTGGCTGAATGGAGGGGCAGCTCTGTTCACAAGACACTGTGCAATAATAAAAAAATTTCCCGTCTTTTATGGAGAAATAACACATTTTATGGAGATATAAAAGCAATATAAAAATAATATATTGTAATCAAGTAAGAAAGCAACAGCACTTCCATCAAGTGGACACAAACAGTTATGAATAATGACACCGAAAACCGAACTCAGCTGCATCCATCCACCCATTATCTGCGTATAATATACGGTTTGCTACGATTCTTAATTTCCATAATCAATGCACTGAAATTTCTTTGGCAGATGCATCGATGCAGTTTTACACCCCTAGTACGTGGGTCTTTGTTATAGTTTATTTTCTGATTGGTCAATGACGCCATCTGGCGGTCAGATATAACAACTGCACAAATACAGTGATTTCTTTCTTCTCACACACTAGTATAATTTCCTGTCCATGTAATTAGTTAGTTGTTGCGTAATAAGCAGAATAACGTACAGTCAGCTGGTTGCTATTGCAAAATAAACCCCTTTCAGGGTGATCACTCTATTGGGGTTTATTTTGCGATAACAACCGGCTGACTGTACATTATCCCTTACATATTGCTACCGTACATACAACTCTAATGAATGAAAACCATGTGGTATCGCTGTTATTAGGAAGCTTGAGTATGGGGTACTACTGTGGTACCAGTGCAACACCATGTTAACACAGAACTATATTTAAGCATTTTCTTCCCCTTGTTTTACTTTTTACTGAACATTTGAGAATATGAACATTTACAAACTTGTTCAAATGCTATCAAATTGCGCAGTAGCTCAACTGATAGAGCGTTGCACTTACGATGTAGAGAAGAGTACGAGCCCTGAAGAGCACGTGAGTCGACACGTGAGCCGAAAGTGTCATAGAAGCACCGTAGAATGGCGTGGTTGCTTCAACAATTTTGTTTTTCAGCTCACATTTATTTTCATGACACTATTGGTTAGGTATAAAGGGATAGTTGACCCCAAAATGAAAATTCTCTCATTATTTACTCCCTCATGCCATCCCAGATATCCAGATGTATATGACTTTCTTTCTTCTGCTGAACGCAAACAAAGATTTGTAGAAGAATATTTCAGCTCTGTTGGTCCATACAATGCAAGTGAATGGTGACCAGAACTTTAAAGGGAAAAAAAGAACATAAAGGCAGTATAAAAGTAATCCAAATGACTCCAGTGGTTAAATACATATCTTCAGAAGTGATATGATAGATGTGGGTGAGAAACGGATCAATATTTAAGTGCTTTTTTTCTCACCCACACATATCATATTGCTTCTGAAGAAGCCACACACTTGAATATGCACAATGCACCATTCACTTGCATTGTATGGACCTACAGAGCTGAGATATTCTTCTAAAAATCTTCTTTGTGTTCTGCAGAAGAAAGAAAGTCACACACATCTGGATATCTGGGATGGCATGAGAGTGAGTAAATGATGAGAGAATTTTCATTTGTTGGTGAACTATCCCTTTAAAGTTTAGGGTAGAGAGGTCGGTTTTGTTGATTTAAAACTCTGTAGAGCATTAAATGTATAGTTCCCTTTAGATAAATAGTATTTATTTCTTTTAATTCGATGATGTCATTCGCAATACTTCATGGGATTGTAGTTCATTCCCCAATACTGTGCGTGTAAATTTGTCCTGCATATTTTAGTGTCTTCGATACTGTTGGTCAGAGAGACTTTGAGTTTAGCCTGACTACAACTTCCACAGCGATTAAAAACTGATCTCATAGTTTTTGGCATGATTTAGAGAGTTTATGGTAGTTCAAAGAGATTACTGTGTCCCTGTAACTCACTGAACAGCAGCTGTCTCGTACTAATGACATCACACAACTATATTAGTGTCTGGAGTTCAAATCTTTTAGCAGAATACAGCAAGGGCACAATGGTAATAGCTCCTGGACGACTTCTTAGTGTGTTTGAACCTGCAACTTTTCTTTTGTCAGTACCCTTTCCCACTTCAAACAACAAATATATTTACATATAGTAGTATAGAAATACTGTGTAGTGTCATAATAATTTTTAGTGCATTGTACTTACATGTATGTGTTTGTGTGGGTAGAGTTGTTGAGACATTACATATTTTACCCCCAAACATGGAAATTGCCCATATTTCTGTTATACAGGCATTTTTACACTGTCACCAAAAGTCCTACTTCATTTTCAATGTGTGGGAAACTTAAGAATTGAATAAAAGATATCAACCATTTAAAAATGTAAATTATAAATACAATTTTCGTTACGGTTAATTTTCCATGAAAAAAATACGTTGTTTTATAAAGAATAAGCATCTGGATTTCAGGGGGGTCTTTTTTTAGACCCACATATGCATTTGAGTGGGGTAAGGTAGCATATGCATTCTAGGGTTTAAGATAACCTCTCCTGTGTGAATTAGCATACTGTACATGAAAAGATATGATTGTAATACAGCTGGTCAGTGACTTTTTCGTCATTTTTGTTGAACGTTATTGTGTCCCAAACCAGTTTTTGGATGGTAAAACACTTTCTCCTATCCCAGCGCGTATTGTAAGTAAACCATTCGTAGTTTGATGTCCCGAATTCGTACAACGGAAACATAGGTCTAACACATAAGCCATCATATACGCTTCACGAACACACATTCAAAGCCCTAAAGTGTCGCTTTCTTCAGTATTACACATCAGGGCTTTTAACATTAATATCATGGTTATGTTTACGCTCTGGGTAGGGTAAGGTGTTACACTCTATGGTTAGCTTTAGGGTTGGGATGGGATGGGATGGGGTTAGGTTTAGGGGTTAAAGATATGAAAACACTGTTTTGGATTAACATGGAAACAGCAAATCGGGAACTCAAAGGACACAAGGGAAGCGTCTCTCATTGGTGGGTGTATAACATGCACGAATTCGCCACCTCGTACTTTTGTGATAATTTCTCGTGAAATCGGGTTTGGAGTCCATGATGCTGTGTGATCTAAGCTGACCTTTTTCTAAGGTGTTTTGGTGACATTTGTTTGGTGAGAGTTCACATCTAGAAGGAAATATGGAAGAAAAGCACCTTGTGTCCATGAGATCATCTGATGTAAAACACGTGTGAATGTCTTTAGTGTGTACTTGTGCTTTTGCTTGTATGTGCACTTTTAAGCAATGTTAAATTTGCTGTGTGAACTTTTTTTGGATGTCAAAATACATTCTCCTATCATAGTGTAATGCGCAGAGACAAAAACATGACTTGTGAAAATTCTGGACACACTTTTGGACTGAATTTGTTTCTCAAGATCTTACAAACCTCTTGATCTATAGGCTTTTGCTTAAATGCTTCATCTTTGGCTTGGAACTTTGGCTCGAATGTTTGTGTACTGAAACTTGGGCCAGAAGACAGTTAAAACTATTTTCTTTCTGTCTTTATAAATCATCAGGCCCCAGTGTAAAAGACTGTTTTCATTGATTGTTCAATGAGGCAGTACTTTAGTGAGCTAGATGATACTCTTATTGGCAAATTCTTTAATCGCATGACCCAAACACTGCTGCTCAGCAGAATAGATTAGCAATATGTGACAATAAAACAGAGCTGAATCTCTCAGCTATGATATTCTGACAGTCTGATGTGTCTTCCATTCCTTTTATAGGACTCAACAGTAAGGATTTTGTTCTGCTGGTCCGGTCGAGACAGTAATTTCAGATTTTTACTTGCTCTGCCAAAATCTTTATTGAAAAAAATACACCACTATGACTGCTACAAATGTATAAACAGTGTGATAGTCTGGTACCGGAAGTAAAATTCCATTCATTTTCTATATAAGGGAATAGATTTTTAACGATAATTTATAAACCTTTAAAGACAGACCTACCGTGAGCTCCAAGGTTGATAATCGATGGTACAGTTGAAGTCAGAAATTTACATGCACTAAAGTAATTAAAACTCATTTTTTTAACCACTCCACAGATTTAATATTAGCTAACTATAGTTTTGGCATGTCGTTTAGGACATCTGCTTTGTGCATGACATGAGTAATTTGTCCAACAATTGTTTAACTGTTTGGCCATAATGACCATCGTTATGTTTGGAGGAAATATGGTGAGGCTTGCAAGCTGAAGAACACCATCCCAACCGTGAAGCATGGGGGTGGCAGCATCATGTTGTGGGGGTGCTTTGCTGCAGGAGGGACTGGTGCACTTCACAAAATAGATGGCATCATGAGGAAGGAAAATGATGTGGATATATTGAAGCAACATCTCAAGACATCAGCCAGGAAGTTAAAGCTCGGTCGCAAATGGGTCTTCCAAATGGACAATGACCCCAAGCACACCTCCAAAGTTGTGGCAAAATGGCTTAAGGACAACAAAGTCAAGGTATTGGAGTGGCCATCACAAAGCGCTGACCTCAGTCTGATAGAAAATTTGTGGGCAGAACAGAAAAAGCGGGTGCGAGCAAGGAGGCCTACAAACCTGACTCAGTAACACCAGTTCTGTCTGGAGGAATGGGCCAAAATTCCAGCAACTTATTGTGAGAAGCTTGTGGAAGGCCACCCAAAATCTCTGACCCAAGTTAAACAATTTAAAGCTACCAAATACTAACAAAGTGTATGTAAACTTCTGACCCACTGGGAATGTGATGAAATAAATAAAAGCTGAAATAAATCATTCTCTCTACTATTATTCTGACATTTCACATTCTTAAAATAGTGATCCTAACTGACCTAAGACAGGGAATGTTTTCTACGATTAAATGTCAGGAATTGTGAAAAACTGAGTTTAAATGTATTTGGCTAAAGTGTATGTAAACTTCTGACTACAACTGTATATGCTTCGGTTGAAGCCATCAGTCTGTGTTATTTCAACTTTATTTAAAAAAAATGATGTTTAATAGCAGAATTCATAGTGAATAACTACACTACCCATGCAAACTTTAGAGAGAAAAGATCCATGAATCAGTTAGTCATCACGAACAAAACGCACCAAAAGAGCTCTGCAGTGACCGCACACACTCATGATGCACTGTGAATTACAAAATTAAGTCGGCCTCCTTAAACAACTTATACAATATTTGTACATAACGAAATATTTTGCAATATAATTAAAATATATTGTTTCTATAATTATAATCAACAAATATAAATCAATAGTTTTGTATTTTTCAATTGTTTTTAATTCAGTTACTTCATTCGCAATGCTTCTTGGGATTGTAGCATGTTAGACAAAGTTAGTGTATATATCTTGGTTGTATATATTTAAATTGCCAAACTTCACAAGAGCAATGTTTGTCCACTGTAAATTAATATACAAATACAGATAATACACCTCATGGCACTGGGTATTTGTGGACTGAGAAGGAGTTGTTAAAATGAGGAGCATGTTATCCAGCTGTTGTGAATTCAGCTACACAGAAACTCATGCATTTGTCCGCCAAAATAAAATCTTGACGGTTTAGAACTCTTTGGTTTAACTGGACCGCATGGCAATGCCCCTTGCAAAATAAGATTTAATTACAGAAATATATTACTGTTTAGGGCTGGGTGATAGGATGATGTAATCTGATAGGAGCGCATTGGGAATTGGGCATTCCAAATTGGGGAGGGAAAAAAAAAAACAGTGGCCAGGGTGTGAAACTAGCACCCGCCAAATGTGACAAGGCTGAATCCAGTTCGTGAGCTCCTCGTCCAAATGTTTTGCATGCGCAGGTAATTTTGCTCATCTACCCGCAACAGGCTGGTGACCTGTAAGACATCTCGGAGTGACACATGACAAGAAATGCTGTTAGTCACAAAGATATGTGCTTGAAGAAACGCACTTTATTATATTTTTAAGAACAGACAAAAGAATAGCCATCAATGCCCGTGTCTGATTCACTGTTTGTTCAGAGGCGTGCAGCACAAGCCTGTCTCGTGGAACACATGCATGTAAAGAGTTTTCACTCTTTCACTTTTTTTTTTTTCAAACTGTTTGCAAGAATAATGTTGTCTATGAGAATGCCTCAAATGATCTCTGATCATCTCAGGAGGTGCTGTGAGTTTAGTTCGCTTTATTTCCACGCGGTTAGCATGATTTGTGAACGCAACTCTGCAGGTTCAGTAGTATATATCTTTGTAGTAAAGAAACAAAGACGAAAGTGATTAAATCATAAAATAATACAAGACACGTTCACCTTGAACCTAAAATTGAGTTCTATTTTCTTTTCTTTAGGCAGCATTAACTGTATTACCAAAACACAATACAAACACAAATTCGATAAGAACACACATTTGGCAGCATTATTTTGGGAACACAAGGGAATTTAATAGGCTTATTTATTATGATTATCATTGTCTTTACACTTATAATTGTCTTTAGTTCTTAATCTGTAGACTATTAGTAATTTTCCATTTGTGTTGATGGATGTTTGAGTGATGGCAAATGGAGTCGTTGGAGACGGTAAATGTTTGAATTTGGGGAGGTGGTTAAATAAGATTTTTTGATCACTTTGTTATTTTAATTGCTTTTTTTCGTTTAGTTTAAAGTGCAGTTTGAATTTAGAAATGTCCTTTAAGTTTGTGTTTTCAATAAATCAATAAAGCAAAAACATTCACCACAGGTGGGTTGATGATGTAATCGGATATCACAATATTTTTAAAGCAATTATCGCTAAAATATTTTTGACATATTGCCCAGCCCTATTACTGTTGTAAAATAAAAATTATAATTACAATAATAATTAATATAATAGTATAATATTACAATAATGTAATATTCAGGTTAACTGGGTTACAAAAAAATTAGAATGATGAATAGTGTGCTGATACATTAACTCAAAGTGGACAAAAACAGGTATACAGTGGACAGGTACAATGTGAATACGAAGAAGACTAATTATTTGTTTGTGGCTGTAATGAAAAAGGTCAGAGTGGTTTCGGTGGTTCTGAATAGCTCGCCTGGGCGAACTTTTAGGGAAAAAGTCTTACCGGCTGCTGAACACTTTCTTACTGCCATTGGTCCACTTCATCGAAAGGTGTGACCTGAAGCTCCACCGTTTATGGTTTTTAGTCAGTATTCAACGTCAACACACTGGCGTGCAAGACCATGTCATGCGATTTTTTTTTTTTTTTTTTTTAATTTTTTTTTTTAATTTTTTGTTTTTTTTGTTTGTTTAATTAGATTTGAATCCTTTTATAGACTATTTAAATACTCTCTAGTGCCCATTCACTAATGTGCCATCTGCAGCAAAAGCCATTCACACATCTGTCCAAAGATATGCCTCTCTTATCATCATTTATTTGTTTGTATTTTGTCCATTATTACTCTTTTATACACCCAACTGTGCAGTAGTATCGGTGTCATCATATATTACAATAACAGAGTGTAATTGGCACATGTTATGGTGCGTATAGCATGTTAGCACATAAGCATCATGTAAACAAGACAAATTCAACTTTTTCTACTGCATATATATTACTTTAAATCATCATTAAGTGGTTAAAGCTTCTTTTACTGACCTCATGTGAATTCTACTCATAGAATGATAACACATTTTAATGTCAGATTAGTTAAGTTTAATATGTACCTCATATTTAAATGCTTTTAAACGCTGTGACGGGTGTCTGAATGTTCGCAAACAGTATACCGTTGCTCGTCTTTTTAGAACTTCTTTTTAACTCTGAACGAAGAATAAAGAAGAACTTCTCCGCAAGTATTTTGGGGAGTCTTTTTAGTGGCAGCAGAACATTGGCTCAACATTACCAAATTTTGGTCAAAAGGAATTACTTCATTTTTTGTTTATCATATTGCAGTTCAATTCGGAATCGCAATATTTTTAAAATAATCACAATATGACTTTTTGTCCAAATCGTGCCACCCTAGTTCCCCTTACTCTATTTTTGTCAGTATATTGTTGGTTTATTGGTGCGTTTAAGTCCTTCTGGGAAGTTTGTACTTACGAGGTCGTAAATCGTAAATACGATCTGATGTAGGTTCCAGTGAATTTAGTTAGAATGAATGGACCCATTTTGCAATTTCACATTTCTTTCTCTTTTTCACTTACTTTTTTGACTTTGTGGTTGCATTCATGTATGCTAAACTTGTAAATAACATAATTCTGACATGACATGAACACAACATTAGTACACGCTGTACAAGTAAAAGCTTTGGAGTGTCTTACTGGTTTTCAGTGTCATAAACAAAGCTTTTTTAGGACGCTATGTCAAGTTAAAAGTAGTTCAGCTTCATCCATCTGGCAAGAACAGGTCCTGTGTTACTTGCTCTCATTTTGTGGCTGTGCTGCTTGTGAGGTATGAGTTGCGCTGACTGCCCCCTGCTGACGCAGCTCGTAAAAACACATACAGTATATTACATGTACTTCAAGCTTGAATTGCTCTAATGGTAGGAAAAGATGTACTTTTATTATGGAATTTACATACAGGCCAGGAGGCATGATTAAGTGTTTTAATTTATTTAACACATTTTTATTTATTTATTTTGTACAGTTATTTATATATAATTAATCACATTGTTAAATGAATGTGTTAAATTGACAGCCCTAATTATAATACCATTGTATTTTATTTTATTTTATTCAGCATTGCCAGTTGTATCACAATCTCACAAATCCCTGCAGTTCTATCACAAATCTCTGACCCCCATTTGAGAAACTCTGCATTTTGTGTGACTGTGTACATCAGGGCTACTCAACTTCAGAAAGGTCAGGGACCGTAAAGCTGGATTCCTATACCCTCGAGGGCCGCACTCTTAATTGTTATGATTTTATAATATTGTATTTAATAAAATTATAAGTTGACATTATTATAGTAAGAATGTTGTAATGTTAGTTAACAGGATAGTTCACAAAAAATGAAAGTTTTCTCATTTCCTTAGCTTCATGCCATCCCAGATGTGTAAAACATTCTTTCTTCTGCTGAAGACAAATAGTGATTATTTAGACAAATATATCTCAGCTCTATGGATGAGAGACAGATCAATATTTATGTCCTTGGCTTTTTTTTAATTTTTACAATAAATCTCCACTTTCACTTTCAGATGTGAAAGTAAAACTAAAAAGGCACCACATGTGACATACAGATGTAAAAGTGGAGATTTATATTTAAAACAGGACTTAAATATTGATCTGTTTCTCACCCACACCTATCATCTCTTCTGAACACATGGATTTAACCTCTGGAGTCATATGGATTACTTTTATGCTGCATTTATGTTCTTTTTGGAGCTTCAAAGTTCTGGTCACCATTCACTTTCATTGTATGGATCTACAGAGCTGAAATATTCTTCTGCAAATCTTAATTTGTGTTTTGCAGAAGAAAGAAAGTCACACACATATGGGATGGCATGAGGATGAGTAAATTATGAGAGAATTCTTTTTTGGGTGAACTATCCCTTTTAGTTATTATTTTAAACATAAGGTGTGTAACAGTTTGATTTTCTGATATAGGTCAGTTCTGTTGTCACTGTGATTGTCAACTAACAAACACCATGAGTGTTCAACATCACACACCAGAGATGTGTTTAAAAACAAGAGCGATATATCCAAAATTAGCACCAAAAGTCCTACAGTTACAAGACATTCTCTCTCTCTCTCTCTCTCTGTCTCTCAGTTCAAATGAGCTTTATTAGCATGACCGTATACAGTGTACAATGTTGCCAAAGCATTGAGTAATAAACATATTACAAACATAACAATTACAAACATAACATGTATACAATAAAAAAATAATAATGATAATAAAATACAAATGACAAAGTAAAATACAGAGTGCAATGAGAAAGGGAAGAAAAAAGGAAATTAAAATAGCAGTTTCAGTAGAGCTGTAATATCATAAAGGGCCAGTTTCTCTCCCTCATATGATGACAGGAGGACACGTACTGTGCTGCCAGCTGAACACACTCTACTTTCTCTCCCATAAGATATGAGAGTTCGTCTAAATCATTTATGTCCTGGAATTCAGGTAGAATATGAGCTATTTGTGTAAAGTAAGTGTTTCTAATGGTCTCATATTTACTGCAATGAGTGAGGAAGTGCAGCTCGTCCTCCACAACTCCTTCAGTGCAACGTGAACACAGTCTGTCCTCTCTGGATCTCCAGTTCTGTCTGTGTCGACCCGTCTCTACAGACTCCTTCAGTGCAGCGTGAACACAGTCTGTCCTCTCTGGATCTCCAGTTCTGTCTGTGTCGACCCGTCTCTACAGACTCCTTCAGTGCAGCGTGAACACAGTCTGTCCTCTCTGGATCTCCAGTTCTGTCTGTGTCGACCCGTCTCTACAGACTCCTTCAGTGCAGCGTGAACACAGTCTGTCCTCTCTGGATCTCCAGTTCTGTCTGTGTCGACCCGTCTCTACAGACTCCTTCAGTGCAGCGTGAACACAGTCTGTCCTCTCTGGATCTCCAGTTCTGTCTGTGTCGACCCGTCTCTACAGACTCCTTCAGTGCAGCGTGAACACAGTCTGTCCTCTCTGGATCTCCAGTTCTGTCTGTGTCGACCCGTCTCTACAGACTCCTTCAGTGCAGCGTGAACACAGTCTGTCCTCTCTGGATCTCCAGTTCTGTCTGTGTCGACCCGTCTCTACAGACTCCTTCAGTGCAGCGTGAACACAGTCTGTCCTCTCTGGATCTCCAGTTCTGTCTGTGTCGACCCGTCTCTACAGACTCCTTCAGTGCAGCGTGAACACAGTCTGTCCTCTCTGGATCTCCAGTTCTGTCTGTCACTTTGTAAAGAAACACTATGCGCCTGCGCACATAAGCATTCTTCCACAGAGCGGTGAATACAAACAATGAAGATGGCGATCGCTGGTTGTAATAGTGATGCAGTAAATCTACACTTTGCTGGAGAAGCGTCAATAAACTCAATCTTGAGCAGCACAAACACAGTCCTGTTGTCCGCCATTGTAGTTTTGAATGTCTCGCGCATTGTTTTGAAGTACTCGCTTGCATACCTATAGGCTGAACATGTAATGTTCAATGTTGTGTTTACACGGAGATGATAACAGCATCATTTTCAAAAACTTGCACTTTGAAAACCGTTTTCAAAAGTTTGTGTTTTCAGGCCCCAAAACGTCGTTGTCGTGTAAACGAACAGCCAAAACGCATAAAAAGTTTTCAGTTTTTAGTTGAAAACGTTGTCGTGTAAACGGCCCCTCAGACGATACTTTGACAGTAGCTTTCTTTGTTGATAGTCTTTAATATGGTGCCAATTTATAATAAGTCTTGATTCTGTGGAAGCAGCTTAATTTATGTACTTGTCTGGCTTTGTGCTGCCAATCATGAATGTATTCTTCATGGGTTATTCGTTCTGTCTGTTCAGTTTTGCCAGTCTGAAATAGAAGGATGAATTTAGTTGATATTTTTCTATTAAATAGTGCATAGGGTCACTCTCTGGGTGTCCTGCCCTGTGTGTAAAGGCCCAGTGATGGTAGTTACCTGGAGGTGTGTCTGACAAATGGAACCAGAACTTAGCTGCTCTTTTCTGGATTTCAGTGAGGAGAGGGAACCGGCCCAGTTCTGCTCTACAACCCAGACTCTGAGCATTTCTGTGAATTCCCAGGATGTTTTTGCAGAATTCTAGGTGGATAATTTCAACAGGGCTTTAATCCCAGGATTCATAATTTAATTTATATTTGGGGCCCTCTGTCTCTCTCTCTCTCTCTCTCTCTCTCTCTCTCTCTCTCTTAATTCAATTTTCAATTTAAAGTACATTATTAGCATGATTGTGTTTACATACAATATTGCCAAAGCATTAATACACAAAATAGATAATGACAAGACAAATAATAATAATAAAACAGTAACAAATAACAATAAAAATAGAATTAAAATAAGGTAATGAATAAAATAAAATAAAAACTATAACTCTCTCTCTTTATTTTGATGAGTCAGCAGCTTTTGCTGAACTCGAGTACTCTGCCATCCCCCTCACTGCAAACACATTTTTTAAAGCACTTCGGAAGACTCCTCATGATGTTTCCTGTTACCCCATAATTCATAAAAAATTTAGATAAAAAAAACCCACAAAATTTTAGTTGATAAAAAAAGTGCATGCTATTGAAGCGACTGTCAGTCAATCCCTACAGTGTTAATCCCGTCAAGAAATTATTGTTAAAAATGTTCATTGATCAAGGGTTTTTTGATTACAACTTACATCTGCACAGACAATGAAGCAGATGAAAAGGTGACATGGAAAACTAAGTTACAAGCTTGTCAGAATGCAAATATCCTAAACTGTTTAAACGTGAAGAATTCACAGCAGCATAACTTCTAAAAGTAGCTAATACTTCAGTATAATCATTCAAATCTAATATTTCAGGAGCTCAGTAGTGCCTTATCATTTCTGTGATACACTGACTAGGGTCAATTACACACTTCATATTGAATTAAGACATAGTTATTGAGGAATTTCTGTGATTTCTGCAGTGGATGTTGATTTGTGCAGCTGTGAAATCTTTAATGTAATTGTCATAATTAAAAGGTTGTTTGTGGTCGAATCACAACGAGTGTTCTTGAACAAAAACAGCAGTATGTAGTGTGTGTATAGTGTTCTCTGTCCCAGACAGAAATGAGGTTTACCCTACTGCCCCAGCTCTCACCCCGTGTACCCCAGCAGTGCCCCCTTGTGTCCCTGCCCCTGATGGGCCCCTGCTGTTTTCTGTCAGACAGTCGCAGACGGGTGTATTCATGACGGGACAGATTGCTTAGAGACGGGTGTGTGGTAAACAGGCCGTGAGGGAACAGTTAGCACATTAGGAGAGCGATTGTAACGCTCAGGTTTTTTTGAAAGACATTTCATTCAGCTGTGTGTGTGTTGTTAGTGTGTTTTGTCTGGAAATGGCATGTGCATATACAAATTCATGAAAACATATAAGTGAATATGTCTTGTGTTTTCTTCAGGTGTATAATGTTGAGCAGTGTGGGGATTGTGCTGCTGGTCGTGATCGCGTCACCTGCTGTCTGTGTAGAAGGTAAGAGTCACACACAGACTTCAAAATCATTCATCAATATGAAATTAAAATTCATAAATGTTCATGTCTCTGATGACATTTGCTGTTCTGAATGATAGTGTGTTTAATAACTGCTATAATTATAGTCATTTTCTAGCACATCATATATGGGTGTTTCTTCAACTTCAGGCACTTTTAGCTCAGTGGATTTCTAAAAAGTAAAGTCGATAAAAAAAATTCACACTAACTAGTTTATTTCATTTGCCCAACAATGTACATGCATCACAAAAGATTTGTGTTTTTATTTTTTTTTTTTAAAGACATGAAAATTCTGTACTGTGTTGAAAAGAATTCTGTGCTGAAAATGACGCTGATGGAAATAATAATTTTAATGCTTTTTAAATAAAATGATTGACTCTTGCTAAGTCTATTTTCATAGCTAAAATTTTATATATCCTAAATACACAATTAAATAATATTTTCACACTTTTTGCATATTTGTACAAAGTGGCAGCTTGATTGAAAATGATGCCCTATAATCTTTTTTTTTTTTTTTTTTTTTTTTTTTTTATAAATCAAACATCACTTGTATTTCATCTCAAGCATGCTCTTCACTGACACTTTTGTCTGCTTGGTTTATAAGTACACTAACTTAAAAAACAAAACCAAAAAAACTTTATTAGGGGGAAAATTGTTTGGAAATGCAAATTTGACTGGGACAGTTTTTGAAAAATGTATAGAAATCATTTTCACACAATAAATATTGAAATGGATTATGTATATTTCACTCTGTTTAGATGATCTTAGTTTTAAACATGTAATACCTTGCATTTTTAGAATGAATTTTCATAGTTTAATATTGAAAGTCTGGGTCTGAGACAAGGCTAAACAGCAGATACATAAAATGCATTTGAAAAGCACCAAAAATAAATGAATGGTAGAAAGTTTCTATTTCAGTTTTAATGTAGTCTCTGCCTAAAGGCCCTGATATACTTCTGGAGAAGTTCTTCTTTGTTCTTCGTTCAGGGGTAAAAAGAAGTTCTAAACAGCCGAGCAACGGTATACTGTTTGCGAACATTCAGACACCGGTCACAGCGCTTAAAAGCATTTAAATATGAGGTACATATTAAACTTAACTAATCTGACATTAAAATGTGTTATCATTCTATGAGTAGAATTCACATGAGGTCAGTAAAAGAAGCTTTAACCACTTAATGATGATTTAAAGTAATATATATGCAGTAGAAAAAGTTGAATTTGTCTTGTTTACATGATGCTTATGTGCTAACATGCTATACGCACCATAACATGTGCCAATTACACTCTGTTATTGTAATATATGATGACACCGATACTACTGCACAGTTGGGTGTATAAAAGAGTAATAATGGACAAAATACAGACAAATAAATGATGATAAGAGAGGCATATCTTTGGACAGATGTGTGAATGGCTTTTGCTGCAGATAGCACATTAGTGAATGGGCACTAGAGAGTATTTAAATAGATTTGAATCCTTTTATAGACTAATTAACAAAAAAATCACATGACATGGTCTTGGAAAATGTCTCTTAAGCGAATGATCGTACAGATGTAGGTGAATTTGCACCAGCTTGCTAATAACTCTGCATGCCGGTGTGTTCATGTTGACTGAATTTGACTGACTGAACAAAGTAAACAAAATTAGCTGTCGGCTCCAGTTCACATCTACCGATGATGTGGACCAATGGCAGCAAGGTGTTTAATAGCCAGTAAGAATTTTTTCTAAAACTTCGCCTAGACAAGCTGTTACGAACCACCGAAATGAATGCAAAAACTGTAAAAAAGCACTTTTGTTTGCCAGGTTGGTGACATCAAATGTTTTAAAGATATTTAGAGATTGGTTTGAAGGACATATCAGAAAGTAAAGCAGATATCCATGAGCAGAACTGCATTTTCTGCTTTGTTTACTTAGTCATGTCTGTGAAATAGTCTGTAATGAGGTTTTCTGTGCTGTACTTAGACTCTCTACACGTGTTTTTTCTGTGCATTCGTTTGCATGTCGGTCTTTTATTATGGTATAGTACATCTCCGATAACCCCGCCCCTAAACACCAGGTAATGACAAAATCGACTTTGATTGGTCACATGTCAGTTAGATGGCTTTTCCTGTCTAAATGAGCTGTTCTTGGCCAATTGAAGTGTTGTCATAAGTCTGGCTACGCAAGACTAGTTTTAATGTGATCTTCATAAAACAAAAAGAAAAAAGTTGAAATCTGATTGTTTTATCAAAATATTAAAGAAACACCCATTTCCAGTTGCTCTGCTGGTCTTGAAATGTTTCTTGAGTGTTGTGGGGCTAGTAATAAGAAAACTGCTCTGTTTTTCTCACTGTGTGTCTCTGCGTGTGTGTTCTGTGCAGATATTGGCAGCACTGGTGACATCGAGTGTGTGTGTGAGGGCTCGTCGTGCAGTAACGCCCAGCGTTGTTTTGGCCATCAGTGTTTCTCCTCGCTTTCTGTCCAGAATGGGACAGCGCTCCAGCAGAAGGGGTGCATTGTGGGTAGTGATGAAGAGGCAGTGCGCTGCAGAAGATCCCTGTCACTGTCGTCTGTTGATACAGTGCAGTGTTGCCAGGGAACATTGTGTAATATGAATGTTACCGTGGAAATGCCAAGCACAGGTGACTCATGGGATCTATAATTATTCACATTTATAAACCAAACACCTTACATGCACAATAGTGTTTTGATGTACATTAATAATGTATTGAGGTTAAGAAGCACACACATACTATTTCAAATGGGTGAATATTTTTCAAAATAAGAAATTGTATTTTGTATAAAGGAAACGAAGCCTATTTGTAGGACCATTACGATTTTTTGCATTGCGACATTATGACAATTAAGCACATTTACCCTTCAAATTATAATACATTAGTGAAAATTGTCCAGTTTAAACACAATGATTTATTTTATTAAATCATTGTAAATTTAAATCAGCAGAACAAATGCTACCCATGATTTAATCACATTAGAGTAATAAGAATTTTGGGGAAGGGAAATGTGTTTAGTGTTGCAATACAAATAAATATATAAAACTGGCATCACATTCTCTGTGCAAAATATAATTTCTTATTTATTTCCTTAGAATTTTGGGTGAAAGATGACCTGGACATGTTCTTTAACATGAGATTCACCCATATGTTTTAATAGGGATGGGACGATCTATAGAATTTTGATTTATTGCGAACCAAAAAAAATGACGAACCATATCGTGACATAACTCGATATTGTGAAATTGTTTTCTTTCCATGTGATCATAAATGAAACAACCCGTGAAACATCATAATCGCTTTATCGCTTTATTTTATCACTTTCTACACTGTTTACAGGGTGCACACAAGGTCCTTAAAGTGCTTGAATTTAGCTTTTAGAAATGTAAGTCCTGGAATACCAGAACAATTGCCTTGTTTTGATGAAAAGTTTCCTCCATGTAATATGTGTCCATCAAAGACACTGTGAGCCGCTTGTTGAACCCTTAAAGTGACAGTAACCTTTTTAGCGTTTCTTATACAGATGAATGTAAACTCAGTGTTATTACTTGTAAATTGTACACATTATTTCAAACAGTGATGGCTCATATCATTATTATATATACAATTTCATGATGTAATATTCATTAAAATAATTTAGATTTTTTTGTTTTTACAATGTTAAATTTTGATTATAAAAATGTTGACAAACAAATTATTATAATATAAATATACACTTTCACATCCTTTTTTTCAGGACAGGTTTTGTTCAGTTCTGTTGCTTGTTCTGCACCTGATTAGCTTGAATGTAGCCCACTATTTTTAAAAATTTAAAAAAAGAGAAATGTATATGAGAAAATCTTATTAAAATTTTGAGCATTTATATTGTGTATTAAAGAACTTTATTTTGATAAGAAATTATGAGAATTTTGCTTAAAAAAAAATCAGAAAAAAACAAATTTTCTGTAATATTTTGTCATTTAAGTGTCATTATATTGTGTACCTCATATCGTATATCGAACCAAATCGTGAGATATCCATATCGTCCCATCCCTATGTTTTTAATACAACCCCAATTCCAAAAAAGTTATGGACAGTATGAAAAATGATAATAAAAACAAAAAGTAGTGATTTGTAAATTATATTCACCCTTTGCTATATTGAAAGCACTACAACTAAACATTATATGATGTTTTACCTTGTGAATTTCATTGTTTTTTAAAAATGTACAGTATCAGATGATTGCAACACACTCCAATTTAAGACTAATAACAATTTGACAAGTTGAAATAACAAGGCAATGTGAAACAGGAGATGTTAAACAGGCAAGGCAATCGTGTCATAGTATATCATAAGCCTCCAAAAACAGCCTAGTCCTTCAAGAGCAAGGATCATTCAAGACTTGTCAATTTGCCAACAGATGCTTCAGCAAATAATCCAGCATTTTGAGAACAATGTTTCCCAAAGATAAAATGGAAAGATTTTGGGCATTTCACCCTCTACAAAGCACAATATAGTTAAAAGATTCAAGGAATCTGGTCAAATCTGCGTAAAAGGCAAGACAAACACCACTTCTGAATGTGTGTGATCTCCAATCCCTCAGAAGTCACTGTCTTAAAAAACGTCATTCATCTGTAATGGATTTCATGAACATGGGCTTGGGATTACTTTAGTAAATGTTTGTTAGTCTACACCACTCGCTGCTGCATCCACAGATGCAAGTTAAGACTTTACTATGCAAAGCATTAGCCATACATCAACATTGTCCAGAAGTGCTGCCTACTTCTCCTGGCTCGGTCTCATCTTAGATGGAAAGTAGAACAGTGGAACTGTTTTTTGGTCCGGCGAGTGCACATTTCAAATAGTTTTTGAAAAACACAGCTGTCATATTCTCCGGGCCAAAGAGGAAAAGGACCATCCAAGCTGTTATCAGCGTCAGGTCCAAAAGCCAGTGTCTGTATAGGCCAGGGGTGTGTCAATGCCCATGGCAAGGGTAACTCCATTAATGCAGACAGATATGTAAAAAGTTTGGAGCAGCATATACTGCCATCCAGCACCATCTTTTCAAGGGACGTCCCGGCATTTTCAGCAAGACAACCACATATTGGTTGAATAATCAGAGAGTGCGGGTGTTAGATTGGCCTGCCTGCAGTCCTGACCTGTCTCCAGTTGAGGATGTGTGGTGCATTATGAAGCGCACAATACGGCAACAAAACCCTGTACAATTGTGCAGCTGAAGACCTGCATAATGTATGAATGGGAGAAAATTCCACTTTTTAAACTTAAACTTGTGTCTTCAGTGCCCAAATGCTTAATAAGTGTTATTAGAAGAAATGATGATTGTTGGAGACAGGTCTCTTGCTCATCAGAAAGGAGGAAGTGGGAACCAGGTTATCAACCTAAAAGACTTTTAATAAACAAAACAGACATAAAACTGCTTTTCAGCACAACAAAACATTCTCTCTCTCTCTCTCTCTCTCTCTCTCCCTCTCTCTCTCTCTCTCTCTCTCTCTCTCTCTGGCGTCTCATTATCGCTGATTGGGGCAGATCAGTGCCAGGCGTGCATCTTCACGGCCCGGCCACGCCCTCCTCCTCGTCACAGTGATTTTTCACGGTGGTAAACACTCGAATGTCCCAACTTTTTTGGAGCATGTTGCAATCATTTGATTTAAAATTTCTGTACATTTTCAAAAAATGAAATTCAGAAGGAAAAACATCATATAATGTGTAGTTGTAGTGCTTTCAATATAGCAAAGGGTGAATATCATTTAAAAATCACTCCTTTATGTTTTTATTAGCATTTTTCATACTGTCCCAACTTTTTCGGATTTGGGGCTGTATTATTGCAGCTTAATGTCTCTTACGTTTCTGAATATTCTGAATATTATCTGTTAAAAGTGGCAAGGGTTGTAATAATGCTCATTTAAAAGCAGTGTTGGGTGTGTAACTTAAAGTAATACAATTAAAACACTTTATCAAAAAGTAGTCACATTACTGTTTACTTTTAAGTTTCTTTCTAAAACATTTTTGATCAAATTCAAATTAATGTCTATATTTCTTCCTTGTTCACTGTTGCACGCAAGTCATACACTTGTTTCTCCCTTACTCATTAGCGTGCGTATGCCCTTCAAGTGTCACAGAAACGCAAACAGATGTACATATGAACATAACTCATGCTATAAATACAGTTTTTTTTTTTTTTTTTTTTTTTTTTTTTTTTTTTGAGGAATTCAGTATGTGCAACCCAATTGAAAGTCAATAATGTAATCTGATTACGAGAATTTATGTAATTTAATGTAATTTGTTACACTACTTTATGACTTAAAAGTACCATATATCTTCTTCAAAAAGAAGCATGATACATTTTCTAGTATACTATGATTCATGCTTAAATGAATCATGTATTTTCTAGAATACATGATTCATTTAACGATAAACCTCATAATATGCGAGCGTAATGGCAGGGCTCACGTGCTTCATCTTTGATTTCTCTGCAGACGTGGCTGCAATCTCCTCGTTATCTGTGCAGGAGTGTGTGTGTGAGGCTGAGGAGTGTGTGAGTGGGCTGTCGTGTTGGGGCGAGCAGTGTTTCACCTCTGTGAGTGTGAGAGAGGGGGTCCTGCGCTCTCAGAGGGGCTGTTTCAATGACACTACCTGTGACACACCTGCCTCACCTGACACTATCATCAGCTGCTGTACGGGGCACCTGTGTAACGCCAACATCTCTTTACAGCCACCTGTCAGAGGTGAGACTTTCTGAGCACTTGATCCCAATACACAGTTCATTGGAATGTGAAGAAATACATCAATGGGTTGCAAACGCTGTTTCATATTGACTGAAAGTGAGATCTTAAAGATGAGATTTGTATATATTTGTATATCTAGCTAAATAGTGTGTTTCTTTGTGTCTGTCTCTAGACGAGGAGTTGAAGGCAGCCCCTATGGAGCATGAGTGTGTGTGTGAGGGCCGCTCGTGTGTGACAGGGGACCGCTGTATGGGTCAGCAGTGCTTCTCCTCTCTCACCCTCAGTGACGGCACACTTGTGTCTCAGAAGGGCTGTTTTAAGGTGTACGAGCAGGGCAGGATGACCTGCAAAACTCCTCCGTCACCTGACCAGATTGTGGAGTGCTGTCAGGCTCACCTCTGCAACATGAACCTCACTGTGGCACTTCCTGTACGAGGTAACGTACACACACAAACACTGCAAAACGATTTAATGTTGGGTTTCAACTTTTATTTTGTTTTTATTAAATGTAGGCCACATTAAAACTGAATTGCAAAATGTTATCAGGCCTTCAGCTTTTATTTTTGTTCTTTTTTACATTTCTTTTATGTCTATATTTGACTGTTTTAGCCTTGTCCCAGACCCAGACTTACAGTATTAAACTATGAAAATCCATTATAAAAATACTAATTATCACATTCTTAAAACTATGATCATCTAAACAAAGATTGAAATAAACATAAACCATTTCAATATTTATTGTGTGAAAAGGGTTTCTGTCAATGTATCAAACATTACGCCTGTCCCACAGTTGTGGCGTCGTTTCCACCACATCAAAAAATTTTGCCCTAAAAGTTAGTGTACTTGTTTACCAAGTTGACAAAAGTGTCAGCGAAGAACGTGCTAGGTAAATATCACTTATGAGCAGAATATTTTTATTGGCCTTCATTTCCAATCAAATTATGCAAAAAGTGTGAAAATATTATTTAATAGTTTTTATGATGCATAAAATGTTAGCTATGAAATTAGACTTAGCAAGACATAGGAGTTGGACATTTTATTTGAAAAACGTTAAAAATGTAATTTCCATCAGCATCATTTCCAGCACAGAATTATATTAAACACAATACAGAATTTGAGATTAGGGTGATATGCAAGGTATATGTTCACAATATTTTTATAAAAAACTACTGCGATATCGGATTATGGCCGAGAGATCGGTGAATATTCTTGATTTATTGACTTTGCTTTAAAAATTAAATTCATTTATTGAAACACGAAGAACATAAACCAAAGTTATTTCTAAATTCAAATTGCACTTCAAACTAAACAAAAAAGCAATTAAAATAACGAAGTGGTCAAAAAAACGTATATATCCACCCTTCCATTTGCCATCACTTAAGTATCTGTCTACAACAGGTGCAAAATTACTAACACAAATTCCTGCCTCCTCCTCCACATGACGCGTGACCTTACCAACGAGCTTACGTCATCCCTCTCATGAGCGCACGTCATAGAGGTGTACAGAAGCGAACATTTGTAGTTAAAAATTATATAAGTATTCTTTTGTTTCTCAAAATAATCAATCGTTCGCGTTCAGAAGAACTTTATTTGTCGACTGGAGTCGTGTGGATTATTTTGATGCACCCTAAATATGCATTTTGGACCGTCAAAAAATGGAGTACATTCACTTGCATTGTTTAGAGGAGGAGACCTGAAATGAAATCCTAAAAGTCTTAAATTCTGTTTTGATGAAGAAAGAAATTCAGATACATCTTGGATGCCTGAAGGTGAGTAAATTATCACAATTGTATTTGACAGATGTAATTTACATATATTGGTAAGTACACATGATGGTAGCATTTATTGTACTGTATTTAATTTATAATAAGAAAAATCTGTATTACAGCAATGAGAACCTGTGAGAGATGTGCTTAACTTATGAGAGTAATGTCATAATTCTTTTAGATTAGTTTTGTGAGATTCGCTGCTCTACAATTTGAAGTAGTTTTATACAGCTGAATTCACTTTTTTTACTTCCTCCATACAGGACACATAATGAAATTCTCTCTTTCTGTGTCTGTCAGTGGTGGAGGGCCGCAGCTACAGTGTGACGACGCTGATTGTTGTGATCGTGGCTCCAGTCATTGTTTTGATCTTTCTGTCTGCTGTGGCGATCCTGATCTTTCGTCGTATTCACCATAATCAGATGGAGCGGCTGACGGCTGGTGAAGCGGAGTACGGCACCATCGACGGTCTGATCGCGTCGAATGTGGGAGAGAGCACGCTCGCGGTGAGAGAAACAAGCATGAACTGTTGTCCGTTATCAGTCACATCACGTTATTTCACAGCAGCTGTGTATTTCACATTTGTTCAAACAGCACAACACAGAATGAAAAATAGCCAAGATTTAGCATCTGAAATCCACTGTTTGTTTTTAATACCAGCAAAGTCTCGACTTTACTATGTCAAACTCGTCAGCAGTTCCTGACTGTGATTAAGATTAAGTCGTTACAGCAGAAACGCTGCCGTTTGTGAGTGAATGGCTCTTCAGTTGATGTTGTTGGATCTCTTTCAAGCTATTTTCAAAGAGTTCTGCAGAGCGCTACCAAGGCAAATATTCAGCAGCCAAATGTTAGCCTAAGTATCATTAAAACTACTCGCCAGAGCAGACAGAGAGAGAGACGTTATTATAAACCCTTAGAGTCTGAGGAGGTGACTGGTTCTCACTGTGTATGGCTGAATGTTTTGATTGGTTCACTCAGGCGCTCAGCTGGATAAAGCCCTAATTTTGGGATTCTTTAGCATTCCTGCTCCTTTACAGCTCCCTCTCCATGATGCAGACATATGGTTATCCTGTCTCTTGTGGTTTTGGCCTCTGGAGCATTTTTTCCCTGGTCTCTTCTGTGGAATGTTGTGGGAGTGTGGCATCTTCTAGTGCATGTGTGCAAGAACTGCAAGATTATAGAACAAATGTAAGTGCATGAACAAATATGCACTGTGGTAAATAATCGTTTTATTTCTGTTTTTCTTTTGTCTATGTCCATCAGGATTTGCTGGATCACTCCTGTACATCTGGAAGTGGTTCCGGTCTGCCATTTCTGGTTCAGAGAACCGTAGCCAGACAGATAACTCTAAACGAGTGTGTGGGTATGTATCCAGATCATCTCAGAAGATTGTGTGTGTGTGTGTGTGTGTGTGTGTGTGTGTGGGTTTAAAGATGAGTTCTGTCTTGAGATTCTGTGCTGTGGGTGAGCAGCTCCTTTTAACCCATTTAAACACAAAATGTTTTGTTTTTTTATGTGCTTCTATTAGTTAAAGCGCAGTGAATGTGACTGTGTACGAATGTATATGTGTGTGCTTCTAATATGTGTGTGATTCTGAAAAATGTGAAAAGTATATTAGGGTAAGGGTCCATGGTAATAATAAATAACTTATATATATATGTCTTTAAAAAAAATAATATCCCCATTTAGATAGCTATGTAAGTGTGTGTCTGTCTGTCTGTGTGTGTGTGTATATGGCAAGCACATTTAACATTTATTAGTTTATAAATGTAAAAAAAAAAAAAAAAAAAATATATATATATATATATATATTCCTTAATACATTTTAAAAATGTTTTAATTAAGCTTAGTAGTATCTATTTTTGTTACTAGTACTTATTTTTTAGTAAGTTTTCCAATATTGACTAGTATCTTTTTCAATTATCCTAGTACTTATTCATTAGATACTAATCAGTATTCCAATAAAGACAAGTAACTGTCCATTGTTACTGGAAAAAATTTGCAAACTTTTGCCATTTGAATTCTGTGGTTCAGATATCAACTATTTACTTCTGACTAGTTTGCATTCCAACAGTGACTAGTTTCTTTTTTAATCTTACTAGTTTACTAGTTACAAGTAGCATTTCTTATGTCACTAGTAACAACTGCTCTTTTACTTTTCAAATGTAACAACTAGTCACAATGGTTACTGTATTTAATAATCTTATAGTAAAATTAAAAATGTTGCTAGTAACAATTGGAATAGCCACTAATGTATAGTAAATAAGTACTATTATCTAATAAATAAGTATTAGTAAAATCTGGAAAAGGTACTAGTCATTAGGGCTAGGCGGTATATCGACTTTTTAAGGTATATCGATATATTTTCAAATGAGATATAGGATGCGACAATACTGTTTATATGGATATAGTTTAATGTTACATTACATAATCCGTTTCTTCCATAAAGCCGTGCCGTCTTTGCATCTGTCCTCTCCCACACTCTCTGCGCAACCCCGCCCCCACTCTGCATCTGCTTACAAACCCTGCCCCACTCACTCACAAGTACTCCTGCAACATGGAGGGAGACACAGAGCCGGTTCACACTGCTGAAGAAGACCTGGTTAGTAAAAAGAAAAACAATGGATCAATTATTTGGATATGGTTTGTATGTAAAAGATCAGATGAGCAGCAAAACAGCTGTGCACTGTTTGACTGACTTGTGTGTGTGCGGCGCACTTTACATGCACGTGTGCTTCGAGAACACTCATGCCTAAACGGTCAACTACATTTCAAAATTCTGCCAAAATGCTTGGTAAGGTGTTCATGTAAACACAGAGAGTTATGTTTAAAGTGAACGTAAACATTGGAGGAAAAGCTGATTTGTATCGAAATGTCGGACATGTAAGTTTAAATGTAATAATAGACCTGCCGCTGTCTAGTGTATCCTTAATATTAATCAAACAATAACAAGAAAACAAGAAAACCACTCACTGCTCTTGGCTGGATAACTTTTATAGTATAACTCTAGTATAAAAGTATTAAAGTGTTATTTATACAGAGAAGACCAGTAGTAGTTTCATGTCAAATTCATTATGAATGTTTAATTGAATACTTGATACTGTAAGTCTTCTTAATTTGTATTTTTTCTATTCATTGCTTTTCTTTTGATATTTTATTACTGACTGTATACTACTCTTGAATAATAACTTGAGAACTTTATTTTATATTTAAGAAAGTAGTTAGGCTATTATTTGTTGTGGTGTTGTGGAAATTTTGGTTTTGTGAAATGTATATATTGTGTATGGTATCTTGCTGCAATAACATGATGGAAAAGTAGATCTCATTCCTTAGAAGTGTGAGCACCCCTGCTGTAAATGATGGTGATGGATGATTTTCTTCATTTGACTACCATGCATACATGTAACATAAATTAACCTCCCCTACCCAGCGCAGTTTACATTTCTGTCCCAGAGAATGTAGTTGATTGCATGGGTATAATACTATTAGGTTGGCCAATTTCAGAGAACATACAGCAGAAACTCTGACATGTTACTTGAGCATGAAACCAATACATGTCCTTTTTACTCGGACAAGTGATTGACTGAATTACTTGTCTGAAGGACAAGCACATCACAATGCTTAATGTCGACCCCTGCGTGTCATCTGTAGAGAATGCCATAAAAAGGTTGCATCCAAAAGTGGAAGGACTTCAGATCTCTTCTACCATTTACAACAGCACCATAAACTGCAGTATGTGTTAAACTTCGTGCTGCTTCTGCAACCACAGCTGCGAAGACTTCACAGCCCTAAAAGTCTTCTGCCCCGAAACAAAGCGCATTGCAAGCTTCATTTATTTAGAAAATACAAGATATATATCGTGTATCGCCATTCAGCCTAAAAATAAAGAGATATGATTTTTGGTCCATATCGGCCAGCCCTACTATTCATTGGAATTAGGGCTGGGTGATAGGACGATGTAATCGGATATTGACGATGTCTTACATAGATCCCGATGCCGATTGCAAACAGACGATGATCGACAATATCGGAAAATGGCAAAACCATGGATCAGGGAAGTCTCCAAATATATTAAACAGTGACCAGGGTGTGAAACTAGCACCTGCCACCCGCAAAATGTGACGAGGCTGAATCCAGTTCGTGAGCTCCTCGTCCAAATGTTTTGCATGCGCAGGTAATTTTGCTCATCTACCCGCAACAGGCTGGTGACCTGTAAGACATCTCGGAGTGACACATGACAAGAAATGCTGTTAGTCACAAAGATATGTGCTTGAAGAAACGCACTTTATTATATTTTTAAGAACAGACAAAAGAATAGCCATCAATGCCCGTGTCTGATTCACTGTTTGTTCAGAGGCGTGCAGCACAAGCCTGTCTCGTGGAACACATGCATGTAAAGAGTTTTCACTCTTTCACTTTTTTTTTTTTCAAACTGTTTGCAAGAATAATGTTGTCTATGAGAATGCCTCAAATGATCTCTGATCATCTCAGGAGGTGCTGTGAGTTTAGTTCGCTTTATTTCCACGCGGTTAGCATGATTTGTGAACGCAACTCTGCAGGTTCAGTAGTATATATCTTTGTAGTAAAGAAACAAAGACGAAAGTGATTAAATCATAAAATAATACAAGACACGTTCACCTTGAACCTAAAATTGAGTTCTATTTTCTTTTCTTTAGGCAGCATTAACTGTATTACCAAAACACAATACAAACACAAATTCGATAAGAACACACATTTGGCAGCATTATTTTGGGAACACAAGGGAATTTAATAGGCTTATTTATTATGATTATCATTGTCTTTACACTTATAATTGTCTTTAGTTCTTAATCTGTAGACTATTAGTAATTTTCCATTTGTGTTGATGGATGTTTGAGTGATGGCAAATGGAGTCGTTGGAGACGGTAAATGTTTGAATTTGGGGAGGTGGTTAAATAAGATTTTTTGATCACTTTGTTACTTTATTGCTTTTTCCGTTTAGTTTAAAGTGCAATTTGAATTTAGAAATGTCTTTTTGTTTACATTTTTAGTGTTTCAATAAATAAATAAATTTTTTAAAGCAAAATCAATAAAGCAAAAAAATTCACAGACTTTCGGCAGGGGGGTTGATGATGTAATCGGATATCGTGATTATCACTAAAATATTTTTTACATATCACCCATCCCTAATTGGAATAAGTATATTATCTAATGAATAATACAATAATGGTATAAATATGATTAATAATAAAAGATAAGACATTATTAGTAAAAATAATAATAAAAATATTATTAATAATAAAAGTATAACTAAGGAATAGCTACTAGTAAAATTAAACAAAATGCTATTGACTGTTGGAATGCGTACTAGTCAGAAACAAATAGTAGATATTTGAACTAGAGATGCCTGTCAAATTCAATGGCAAAATGTAGCAATTTGTTACTAGTAGCAATGGAACAGTTACTTGTCAATACTGGAATAGTGACTTGTAGCAGATACTTCTACTAGGCAAGGCAAGTTTTTTTTTATATAGCACATGTCATACACAATGGCAATTCAAAGTACTTTACATACAAATGATAAAACCAATTAAGAACAAAAAATAAGAATAAAAAGGTAATAAGAAAATTATTAAAACGAATAAAAAAAGAAAAGGAATACAGAAATAAAATGATGCAGTGCAATCAGTAAGTGCAGCACAGTGCTCAGTCAGTAAATGCACAGCTGAACGGATGTGTTTTCAGTCTGGACATGTATGTGGCTACTGTTGGAGCACACCTGACCTCTTCTGGAAGCTGGTTCCAGTTGCGGGTGGCATAATAGCTAAACGCAATCTCACCTTGTTTTGAACTGACTCGATACTAATGATCTGAGAGGTCTGTTGTGTTTGTATTCAACAAGCATATCTGCAATTCATTTAGATCCTACGCCACTGAGTGATTTATAAACGAGTAACAGTGCTTTAAAATCAATTATAAATGTAACTGGAAGCCAGTGTAAAGACATGAGGACTGGAGTAATATGCTCTAATTTTTTGATTCGGGTAAGAATCCTGGCAGCAGCATTCTGAATGAGCTGCAGGTGTCTAATGGTCTTTTTGGAATGGCCGGTAAGGAGTCCATTGCAATAGTCCACCCTACTGGTGCATGAACATGTTTCTCTAAGTCTTGATTGGATACAAAACAATAATTCTCGCTATACTTTTGAGATGATAGTTGGCTGATTTAGTTATTGCTTTGATGTGACTACTGAAACTAAGGTCTGACTCAAAAATGACACCAAGATTCCTTACTTGATTTTTTGTCTTTAGAACTTTGGAGTCAAGGTATGTGTTCACCTTGGGAATTTTGCCTTTGTTGCCAAATACAGTGACCTCTGTCTTGTCGTTGTTTAACTGAATGAAGTTTCGGCACATCCAACTGTTAATTTCATCAATGCACTGGCACAGAGGGTCTATGGGGCTGTAGTCATTTGGCGAAAGGCTAGGTAAATCTAGGTGTCGTCTGCATAGCTGTGGTATGAAATTTGGTTCTTTTTCATAATTTGGCCTAGTGGAAGCATATGCATGTTGAACAGGAGGGGTGCAAGAATTGAGCCTTGTGGGACTCCACACGTCATGGATGTCCACTCAGATTCATAGTTCCCTATGTTCACATAGTAACCCCTCCCTTCTAGATATGACCTGAACCAGCTGAAGACCGTCCTAAAGAGCCCAACCCAGTTTTCCATTCTGTCTAGGAGAATGTTGTTGTCAACAGTGAGCCTGTTCACATGCACACCCATACAATGATTACACTCTAAAATCAGACTTCAGAAATGTGCCTGAAAGGAGTGAGGCATTAACTATTTCTAACAGATCTTTTTCTAAACAGTTAAACACATTTTTGAAAAATTAAGTGGGGAGTGTGTCAAGACAGCAGGTCGAAGTTTTAAGATGCTGTACTATTTCTTACAGGGTTTTGCAATCTATTGCCTCAAAATCAGACATAGTGACTCATTTCTGAAGTTTTTCTGGTGGGTTCTGTCTGACCTCAGTGCAACATGAGGACGAGCTGATCACCATTATAATATCATTGATCTTCATGAAAAATGATGCAAACTCGTTGCATTTGCTGTCAGAGAGCATTTCACAAGGGACCTATGTTGGGGGGTTAGTTAGTCTCTCTGCAGTAGCAAAAAGAGTGTGGGTGTGCCTAGCTGTGCCTAGTTCCACACTGAAAGCATGAAGGCTGTCTTTATAGATGTTTTAATGGACTTCAAGTTTTGTTTTCCACCACATTTGCTCTGCTTTCCTGCATTTTCTTTTCATGTTTTGTACTGCTGTTGTGTTTCTCCATGAAGCTTTACGCCTGCCAGTAATCTTCCTGACCTTTACTGGAGTAATGCCATCAATAGCATTTTTTTACTTTTGAGTTAAAATTATCGAGAAGAACATCAACTACTAGTATCTATTAAGTAAGTACTAGTGACTATTGAATAGATATTGTTGTTATGTGTCAGTTATTGAAAAAAGATACAAGTTGCTATTGGAATACTTACTACAAAAAATAAGTAATTAAGAAAAGACACTAGCAAGTTTTAAGGAATAAATGTTAAAACAACTTGCCATAATGTGTGTGTGTGTTGGGGGTGGGGCACAGTAAAGCTAAAACAATTCATAAATAAAGTCATTCTTTAACAGTTTGCTTTTAGGTTTGGGTTAGTCTATAGCATACTATATACAGTTGAAGTCAGAAGTTTACATACACTTAGATTGAAGTAATTAAAACTCATTTTTTTTAACCACTCCACAGATTTAATATGAGCAAACTATAGTTTTGGCAAGTCGTTTAGGACATCTACTTTGTGCATGACACAAGTCATTTTTCCAACAATTGGTTTACAGACAGATTGCTTCACTTTTAATTGACTATATCTCAATTGCAGTGGGTCAGAAGTGTACATGCACTAAGTTAACTGTGCCTTTAAGCAGCTTGGAAAATTCCAGAAAATGATGTCAAGACTTTAGACAATTAGCCAAATAGCTTCTGATTGGAGGTGTACTGAATTGGAGGTGTACCTGTGGATGTATTTTAAGGACTACCTTCAAACTCAGTGCCTTAAGGTACCACGTTCATCTGTACAAACAATAGTGAGCAAGTATAAACATTATGGGACCACAGAGCCATCATACCGCTCAGGAAGGAGACGCATTCTGTCTCCTAGAGATGAACGTAGTTTGGTGCGAAAAGGGCAAATTTAATCCCAGGACCTTGTGAAGATGCTGGAGGAAACAGGTAGACAAGTATCTATATCCACAGTAAAATGAGTCTTGTATCGACATAACCTGAAAGGCTGCTCAGCAAGGAAGAAGCCACTGCTCCAAAACTGCCATAAAAAAAGCCAAACTACAGTTTGCAAGTGCACATGGGGACAAAGTTCTTACTTTTTGGAGAAGTGTCCTCTAGTCTGATGAAACAATATGGCCATAATGACCATTGTTATGTTTGGAGAAAAAAGGGTGAGGCTTGCAAGTCGAAGGACACCATCCCAACCGTGAAGCATGGGGGTGGCAGCATCATATTGTGGGGGTGCTTTGCTGCAGGCGGGACTGGTGCACTTCACAAAATAGATGGCATCATGAGGCAGGAAAATTATGTGGATATATTGAAGCAACATCTCAAGACATCAGCCAGGAATTTAAAGCTCGGTCGCAAATGGGTCTTCCAAATGGACACTGACCCCAAGCATTCCTCCAAAGTTGTGGCAAAATGGCTTAAGGACAATGTAGTCAAGGTATTGGAGTGGCCATCACAAAGCCCTGACCTCAATCCAATAGAAAATCTGTGGCCAGATCTGAAAAAGTATGTGCGAGCAAGGAGGCCTACAAACCTGACTCAGTTACACCAGTTCTGTCTGGAGGAAAGGGCTAAAATTCCAGAAATGTATTGTGAGAAGCTTGTGAAAGGCTACCAAATAATAACAAAGTGTATGTAAACTTTTGACCCACTGGGAATGTGATGGAAGAAATACAAGCTGAAATAAATCATTCCCTCTACTATTTTTCTGACATTTCACATTCTAAAAATAAAGTAGTGATCCTAACTGACCTAAGACAGGGAATGTTTTCTATGATTAAATGTGAGGACTTGTGAAAAACTGAGTTTAAATGTATTTGGCTAAAGTTTATGTAAACTGTGTATGTGTGTGTGTGTATGTGTATGTGTATGTGTATGTGTATGTGTATGTGTATGTGTATGTGTGTGTTTGTGTGTGTGTGTGTGTGTGTGTGTGTGTGTATATATATATATATGTATATAGGGTTGGGAGGGTTACTTTGAAATGTATTCAACTACAGATTACAGAAAATATGCTGTAAAATGTAATTTGTAACGTATTCCGTTAGATTACTCAAGGTCAGTAATGTATTCTAAATACTTTGGATTACTTCTTCAGCACTGGTAGATTTTTTCACTTGTTTTGACTATTAAAACTCTGTCAGTACAGTAAGACAAAATACACATGTTAAAAATACATTCTCTGAAAAACCGAAATATCTTATGCAGTGTTGTTTCTAAAACAAGATCAATCTAATTGATCTTGTTTTAAGGATTTTTAGATATTTTTTATACAGGAAAACAATACAAAAATTATTATCAAGAATAAGATTTTTGCCCTAATATCAAAGGTTTTACTAGAAAAAAGAAATTATGATCTAACATGAATTTTCTTGTTAAAAAAATATGATCGTGTCTGGTAACATGTGCATGTAAAATGGCTAGAAATAGCATTTAAGCTTAGCATAAAGCTGACAATTTACACAAGGTTTATTTCTATTTCTTCTGCTCCAAACTTACTTCAAACGTACTTCTCTGTCTGCTCGTATGAATGTAACACATCATAAGAAAGTGTTTCACCGCTGTTTAAATGCACTTTGGATCACATCATTTATATGTATAAATGTTTCCATCTGAAAGGACTAAATATTAAATGAAACAAATGACAATAAAATGCAAAGTAATCTCTTCAGTAATCAAAATACTTTTTGAATGTAACTGTATTCTAATTACCAATGATTTAAATTATAACTGTAGTGGAATACAGTTACTTATATTTTGTATTTTAAATTCGTAATCCCGTTACATGTATTTCGTTACTCCCCAAAAAAATGGAGTGGTGGTGGCATAGTGGACTAAAGCACTGAACTGGTAACCAGATGGTTGTTGGTTTGATCCCCACAGCCACCACCATTGTGTCCTTGAGCAAGACACTTAACTCCAGGTTGCTCCAGGGGCATTGTCCCTGTAATAAGTGCACTGTAAGTCGCTTTGGATAAAAGCGTCTGCCAAATGCATAAAAATGTAAAATATATATATATATATATATATATATATGCCTGAAATGTTTCTCATGATCTTAAAAATCTTTTGATCTGAAGGTGTATGCTTAATGTTTGAAATTAGTTTTGTAGACAAAAATATAATTGTGCCACTATATTAATTTATTTCATTACAAAACTAAAATTTGATTTAAAAAAAAAACGTTTTTGAAACGGACGACTTAGACCGAATAATTAAGAAAAGCAGCCAATAAGTGCCCAACATAGATGGGAACTCCTTCAATACTGTTTAAAAATCATCCCAGGGTGATACCTCAAGAAGTTGGTTGAGAAAATGTCAAGAGTACATGTCTGCAAATTCTAGGTAAAGGGTGACTACTTTGAAGATGCTAAAATATAACACAGTTTTGATTTATTTTGGATTTTGTTTAGTCACAACATAATTCCCATAGTTCCATTTCTATTATTCCATAGTTGTGATGACTTTACTATTATTCTAAAATGTGAAAATAATAAATAAATAAAGAATGAGTAAGTGACCTTAAACTTTTGAACGGTAGTGTGTGTGTGTGTGTGTGTGTGTGTGTGTGTGTGTGTGTGTGTGTGTGTGTGTGTGTGTGTGTGTGTGTGTGTGTGTGTGTGTGTGTGTGTGTGTGTGTGTGTGTGTGTGTATATATATATACACAGTACAGTGCAAGTCTTAGGCGCATAAGATGCTGCACAAAAACATTAGTCTTAAGATGGTTATTTATATCTGCTACTTTAGTGTGTCAATAGGAAATATACATTTTAGACTCCCAAACATTCCTTTTGCAAATAGAATAGAATAGAAGAACAGGGAGCCCTGCAACGGATGTCATGGCCCCCACAGAGACCCCCACTGAACATTGAGTCAGTCTGAGATTACACGAAGAGACAGAAGCAATTGAGACATTCTAAATAAATAAAAGAACTGTGGTGAATTCTCCAAGAAGCTTGGAACATCCTGTCTGCCAACAACCAAGAAACACTGTGTCCAGGTGTAAGGAGGAGAATTGGTGCTGTTTGAAGGCAAAAGTGTTCACACAAAATATTGATTTAACTCCTTTTCTGTTTATTGGACTTTGTATGACGTTAATTGATTAATGAAAACTATTTACTATAATTTTTTTTAAGAAATCTTCACTTTTAAAGTTTTTCACAAGTGCCTAAAACTTTTGTACAGTACTGTGTGTGTGTGTGTGTGTGTGTGTGTGTGTGTGTATATATTGTCTGTGATATGTCCTCATTTAAACGTAATTGGCAGTATTGATCTGAGGAAAGCTTTTAATACAGGGGATGTAAACTAATGAAAGCTCATTAATGCTGACGGTCTTAATGTTCTACTGAGAGTTCAGAGCACAGCTGTGTGGTTTTAATCCCAACAGCTGTGTTTAGTACATCTTCTCAGAATCAAAGAGGAACACACACACATGCACACTCCTTTGAAGCTATGTTAGTGAGGTACTCTCATAGACTTAATACTGAGGAAATGATATTTTCTAACTCTAAATGTAACCGGCAAAACACTTTAACATCAGTAGATTTAGTTTTTAACATCAGTAGAGTTCTTTTGACATCAGAAATACTTTGTTCTGTTGCATACTAATGTGTATTTGTGTGTTGCGTCAGGTAAGGGACGGTATGGAGAGGTGTGGAGGGGTCAGTGGCAGGGTGAGAGTGTAGCAGTGAAGATCTTCTCGTCTCGAGATGAGAAATCCTGGTTCAGAGAGACTGAAATCTACAACACTGTTCTGCTGCGACATGAAAATATACTGGGTAAATACAAACACAAACACAAAACCCTTAGAAATGACATGTTCATTTTATTATGGCATCTCCGTTACTTTAGTTTAGTAAAATGTAATAAATGCTAAATGTATTTACTTTAAAATCATCTTAAACAATTACTGTTTACTTTCTCAATACACATTTTTGGTTGTATTGTGACTGATTCATCAGTACACATTATTCCAAAGAAAACAATATGTATTAACTATTTCGCTGACATCACCAAGGCTGGAAATGATGTTAAGCAATAGTCAAACAGCTATCAAGGCATTGTTTTAGCAAACTCCCATTCAGGTCTGGCTCCATTCTGGTATGGAACATTATGGAGCTAGAACAATGACTAAAGTATTTGAATCAGAAATTTGTTCATTTGAATTCTAGAGATGTGAATTCAACTAATAACTGGATAACAAAACAAAAAATATTTTTGCAGCATATTTTATAAATTTGTATTTTTAAACAAAATATTTTAGGTTTTTTTAGAATTAAACGGTAAAAAAAAGAAATCTAATGACTTCATACTGTCTACAAAAGCACTATGATCAGCATGGAAAACACTTCAATGTTTGAATGCAGTATAGGTTACACTGCTTTTACTACAATGTACATTTGGCTTGTGGTGCACAGGTCTGTTTGTCAGTGTCGTGCTGACCACTGGATGGCACAAGTAAATAACCCAGCTTTGCTTGACCTTTGGACTAATTTAAGATCTGAATTTCTAAGAAATATGCCACATTATAAAAATAAAATGAGTTGGGAATGCTGTTTCATGATGACTTCAATAAACCGTTAGTGTATTATATGTCAGATGTTTGTTGTTGTTTTTGCCAGGCTTCATTGCATCAGATATGACATCACGTAACTCCAGCACTCAGTTATGGCTCATCACACACTATCATGAGATGGGCTCGCTGTACGATTATCTGCAGCTGACCATGCTGGATGCGGCTGCTTGCCTGCGGATGGCGCTGTCCATCGCCAGTGGTCTGGCCCATCTGCACGTGGAGATTTTCGGCACGCAGGGCAAACCAGCCATTTCTCATCGAGACCTAAAGAGCAAGAACATCTTAGTGAACAAAAACGGCCAGTGCTGCATTGCAGATCTTGGTAAGATACACTTCTAATCAGTTACTTGCATGCTGTATATTCATATGCCATTCATAGTAGAATATTACCATGCAGTGTATCTTGGGCAATGTCAACAAACATTAAAAATGATTGCTGACGGCTATTGAATTATGAAAAATATATTTTACTGTTCTATTGTGCATTCAGTTTTTAATAATTAAAAAACTTTTGTATGCCACCAATTAATCAGTTTATTTTAAACATTGGTAACACATGAAGTGCGTATATAATGCATATATAAGGTATTAATAATGCCTTATCGTGCATAATGTAATGCATTATATCTTTTGATAAGTAATTGTAACCACAGTTATAATGCATTGTAATACTTGTCTATTCATGACTAGAGATGTAAAGATTATTTAATAGGGCTGTCAATCACTTAACATTTTTAATCAAATTAATTACATGGTAAGCCGATCAATTGCATTAAACACAATTAATCGCATACATAAATATTTGCTGAGAAAACCCCAAAAGTAACAATAATATTATATATATTGATTAAATAATTATAAATAGTTATATTTACATAATTATAAATGATCAAGTTGTGCTTTGAATGCAAGAACTTTTTCTCATCTAGTGTTGTTTGCTCTTGGTAAGTGTGGTTTGTTCTCTGTATAAGCTGTGTGCTGCCTATACAGCTGGAGTTACGCTTACTGCCCCTGAAGAAAACAGGTGGTACTCCATGCTTGAATTGCTCAGGAATCTTCCTTATTATGGTCCTGGGACATGATTAATTGCATACATTTTTTTTAACGCATAATTTATTATATCATTAATCACACTGAATTAACGTGTTCAATCGACAGCCCTAATTAGAATAATTACATTTTATACACAAATTATGTAGTTTTTACATACAATAATTATACAGTTATTTACAAGAACATGCAGCTACAATGTGTATTTGGGTCAATGACGTAATTTTTTTTAATTAATTTTTTTATGGTATTTGTTCAAAGACGGCTATCACTAAAATCTGAAATTCTTGAAAAAATTAAATGTTAGCATGAGTAGTGTAGAATGGTCTTTTATTAATATTTCTTAAAAAAAAAATATCAGTGAAACAATTCTGTTTTAGAAAATGATATGAAAAACTTTGTCAAGTGGTGTACATATATGTTGCCATTTGGTTGTCATGTGACTAAAAAACTAAACGTAAAACACAGATGACCCCTTTAGACCCTCAAGAATATATGTGAAGTTTAAAAAAAAAAAAACAATCTGCATGTTTTTATATCCTTAAACATCAACATTTTGACATCTTTATGAAAAGGCACATTTTGTTCAGATCAAATGTAGTAACCCTGAGAAAACATCTTTAAATTCTTTACTCAAAAATCCATGATATTCGTAAAACAATATTTTTCACCTTGAACATTTTTGAAATGAATGATCAAGTTGCATACACTCATGAATTCAAGTTGCAAGGAAAGTATTTTAATACCATTCACTTGATGGTAAATACTTAAACCACTTTATATTAAATATTTTTTTGTAGAAAATGCTATAAATGTTTGGCAACCTTATTTGTCGAATGCATTATAATGAATATGGAATACCTTTAGAATGCACTATACTGTATGTAAATGCTTCAAGTAAAGTGTTAATACAACTTGATTACAATTCAGAAATAATATGGCTGGGTGATATGCAACTGTAATGGGATCAACAAATCTGGAACTACTTCATAGCCATTCAGTTTAAATAATCCGCAACCTTGTAAGTTGCATCAACCAATTAGAGTCGAGATTTCAGCGAGCCAGCTGGAATGTGTATAATTGTTGACTGAATAAATTAGGGCTATATTAGTAGTAATGAATCAAATAGGGCTGATCAATGGGCTTTTAACACACAGTTGGTGTTCTTTTTTTAGACAGCTAATTTCAGCCATCACTTACTCAATGTCCACTTTCTAATAGTGAAAGCCACTTGTTTGTTTCCTTTCAGATTTACCTGTTGATCATGTTCTTCCACACAAATAAGCAGAAGCAGGCTGTTTGCTCATGAGGACAGACAGTTTAATTTATGTGTCTTCATTAAGTTCACTCTGAGTCACTCTAAAGCTCCTGGACCCATTTCCACAACATCAGGCTCTTATTAGGAGAAATTACAATTGTTTTACCTTAAAACCTTAACCAAAAACCCATTAGGCCGCTTTCAGCCTAACACTTATCTGAGAATTCTACTGTGCACATGAAGAGAAACTGGACAGGAAGTTTTTTTTTTTTTGTTTGTTTGTTTTTTGTAGAGCACTTGAAACCAAATGCAGCACATTAAGAAAATGAACTTGTTCTTCGTGAATCCGTGTATCTTCCGTTCATTCCATATCCATTTTGAAATAAAAAAATGGAAAACGAAAAAACAACTTATCTTTTTATTTAGCATTTATTTACCTTTTTAAATCATTCACTAAAACAGGTTTTTTCCCTTTTAAAAAATGCAGTATGCATTCGGAAAATTAAGTTTTAGAAAAATGACCTTAATACTGACTTTGTAAATTCGATTTTCCAATTATCTGTATCTCTGTAGGCTGTTATTTCCCGAAATGTTTTGAGGAGGAAGAATGAGAAACAATTCTACTTTTTTTTTTTTAAATTAATCAATTTGTATATGTTTTTGTTTTTATTTTTTTTACTTTTTACAGAAAAATAAAAAAATAAAACCCCTGTTTTTTTTTGTTTTTTTTTTGTTATCTGTTTTTTAATTTCAAAACAGAAATTAAATTAACAGAAGATACACTGATTTTAATGGTCACAGAATTTGAAAACATGTTGTCTGGATGAAAAACAGCTATTTATAAAAAGTTCAATGAGAATGATGACTCCCCTTTAATTAGAACACTTGTAATGTATTGCCTTTGCTAAAAGGAGTGACTGGAATTTATTCATTGTGAAAGTGTCTTCATTATTTTCGTTCATGGTACAAGTGTGCTTTTGCCAGACTGTGATGCAAACTAAAGGCTATTTTTTAAGTGATGAGCCCTTCACCCCAGTACAGGAAATAAAACTGCTCTTGTCAAACCATTTCATTTGGGTCTTTAAGTGAGAAGGCACACAAGCAAGAATTCAATGAAATGGTTTATTTATTAAGAGCACATTGGTACAAATTCAACGGTTTACAAAGCAAGGACATATGCAGTTCATCCTAAATGAACAGAAATTGTTGGATAGGTCATATACTGAGACACTAATAAATGTGCTTACATGTTTGTCTTCTGCAGGTCTGGCCGTGATGCATTTTCAGGACACAAATGAGCTGGACGTGGGCAATAACCCTAAAGTTGGGACAAAGCGCTACATGGCTCCTGAGGTTCTGGATGACTCCATTCAGACAGACTGCTTTGAGTCTTATAAACGAGTGGACATCTGGGCTTTTGGACTCGTACTTTGGGAGATTGCTAGAAGAACAGTTAGCAATGGTGCGTTTAGCGTCTTTGCACTAGATTCATATCTACTAGCACTAGTGTGTTCTGTCTAAATGTAGCAGTAGCTGAAAACTTAGTTAACTTGCTTTTAATGTATAATTGCTACATTCATATTGCTGTCTTTTTCAGTTCATGGGAAGTTTTGAAACTTAAGCAGATTTTTCCCAATTCTCATTACTGTAAAGCCAAAAAAAAAAAAAAATCAAATTATCATTACTGTAATATGTAAGAAAAAGTGTTTTTTATATATATATATATATATATATATATATATATATATAGAGAGAGAGAGAGAGAGAGAGAGAGAGAGAGAGAGAGAGAGAGTACTGTGCAAAAGTCTTAGGCACATAAGATGCTGCACAAAAACATTAGTCTTAAGATGGTTATTTATATCTTCAGCTTTAGTGTGTCAATAGGAAATATACATTTTAGACTCCCAAACATTCCTTTTGCAAATAGAATAGAATAGAAGAACAGGGAGCCCTGCAACGGATGTCATGGCCCCCACAGAGACCCCCCTGAACACTGAGTCAGTCTGGGATTACATGAAGAGACAGAAGCAATTGAGACATTCTAAATAAATAAAAGAACTGTGGTGAATTCTCCAAGAAGCTTGGAACATCCTGTCTGCCAACAACCAAGAAACACTGTGTCCAGGTGTAAGTAGGAGAATTGGTGCTGTTTGAAGGCAAAGGTGGTCACACCGAATATTGATTTAGATTTTATGTTTTCTGGACTTTGTATGATGTTAATTGATAAATGAAAACTATTTATGTCATAATTTTTGAAGACATCCTAACAATGCAAAATTTTTCACAAGTGCCTAAAACATTTGCACAGTACTCTGTGTGTGTGTGTGTGTGTGTGTGTGTGTGTATATATATATATATATTTATTATTATTATTTTTACATATAAGTTTGTGTATATGTGTACATGTTTTAGTTTGTCTATGTGTAATGTGTCACATTGAAAGGGTCAGTACAGTAATGTGTTCAGAGGGTGTCTGGTACACCCCGTGTCTCATCTGAAATGGATCCCAATTGCTCCCTGCGGCTCTCAATGGCTTCAGTTGTCTAAATATAGACGCTCTGCAAAGTCTTCACTGACAAACACACTGTGATTATCTGTGTCATGTGATAGACATTCTGATAATGATGTCTGATGATTATGTGTGGGGCAGTTTCTAAAGGTGTTTTTGGTCTTTGGACTGACTGTGCAGGTATTGTAGAAGACTACAAGCCCCCGTTCCATGACATGGTGCCAAGTGACCCTAGCTTTGAGGACATGAAGAAGGTGGTGTGCACAGACCAACAGAGACCCAACATCCCAAACAGATGGTTCTCTGATCCTGTAAGTACCTGCACAGATACCTGACTACGCATCTTTCCTAAAACTGAATCATTTCCTGTGTGTAAACAGTTCATAAATGTTTTTACTGCATATTGGTGGTGGACAATATGACAATCATGAAAACAATATATATGGAAATATGCTGTAAATTCGACAACAAAAAAATGGTCTATATATGGAATAACCAGTTGTTAATGCAGGCTTTTTGATAATCCAGTGAAGTACTTAAAGGTATCTTATCACATTTGAATATTTTATCTTTTTATTTGAAACTTACGTAGCCCATTTAGAGGACAGGGTGGAAATATATTTTCTAAAATAGTTTTGCGTTCCCTCACTATAGTTTACGTTCTCTCACAATACCTTTATCAGAATCAGATTGAGCTTTATTGCCAAGTGTTCTCACGTAGACAAGGAATCTTTTTTGGTGATAGAAGAAACAAGCCCATGCAGAAAATTACAGTGAGACACAGAATATAAAACAAGGTAAGAGTATAAATATACATACAAATAATAGGACACACAGTACTGTGCAAAGGTTTTAGGCACTTGTGAAAAACTTTCAAAGTGAGGATTTCTTAAAAAAAATTGATTTTCATTAATCAATTAACGTCATACAAAGTCCAGAAAACAGAAAAGGAGTTAAATCAATATTTTGTGTGAACACTTTTGCCTTCAAACAGCACCAATTCTCCTCCGTACACCTGGACACAGTGTTTCTTGGTTGTTGGCAGACAGGATGTTCCAAGCTTCTTGGAGAATTCACCACAGTTCTTTTATTTATTTAGAATGTCTCAATTGCTTCTGTCTCTTCGTGTAATCTCAGACTGACTCAATGTTCAGTGGGGGTCTCTGTGGGGGCCATGACATCCGTTGCAGGGCTCCCTGTTCTTCTATTCTATTCTATTTGCAAAAGGAATGTTTGGGAGTCTAAAATGTATATTTCCTATTGACACACTAAAGTAGCAGATATAAATAACCATCTTAAGACTAATGTTTTTGTGCAGCATCTTATGCACCTAAGACTTTTGCACAGTACTGTATAACATAGAATGGCGTATGTACATGTGCAAGTGGTAATGTATGTGCAAGGTGTATGGGTATGTACAGTTATTGAATTAAATATGTGAATTTACATATGTACATGAGATATTTATTTACATTATTGCACTATGGGGAAGTCCTGAGGCAGTTTAATTGTTCATGTGGAAAATGGCCTGAGGGTAAAAACTGTTCTTGCGCCTTGATTTCCTGGCGCTCAGTGTTCTGTAGCGCCGGCCAGAGGACAACAGTTCAAAGAGGGAGTGGGCAGGGTGTGTGGGGTCTGCACGTTTCCTCACTCTGGAGACAAACAGGTTTTGGAGGGTGGGCAGGTGGGCACCAATCATCCTCTCAGCAGTCCTGACTCTCCGTTGTAGTTTCCTTCTGTCTGATTTGGTGGCTGAACCAAACCAGACAGTTATAGATGTACACAGGACAGACTCAATGACGGCCGAGTAGAACTGTGTCAGCAGCTCCTGTGGCAGGTTGAATTTATGCATGCCATACGAAAGTTGACCATGGTTTTAGTACAGTAACTATATTTTAACCATAATATTTTTAGGAAAACCTTGCAATAATACAGGAAAACCAAAACTATGGTAGTAAAATTCATAATCATTCTGGGAAAAAAAAAAAAAAAAAAAAAACTTTCTTCTGCTGAACACAAACATTGTGGTCCTCACAATGCAAGTGCATGGGTACCAGAATTTTGAAGCTCCAGAAAGCACGTAAAGGCAACATGAAAGAAATTAATATGACTCCAGTGGTTAAATCCATATCTTCAGAAGCTATATTAATATAAAAGGTGAAAATTCAATATTTAAGTCCTTTTTATTATAAATTCTTCTCCCTGCCCAGTAGGTAGCGATATGCATGAAGAATGTGAACAAAAAAAGAAGAATGTGGAAGTGAAAGTGGAGATTGATAGTAAAAAAAAAAAAAGGACTGAAATATTGATCTGTTTCTCCACCACACTTATAATATCGCTTCTGATGATATAGATTTCACCATTGGAGTCGTATGGATTACTTTTACTATAGTAACACTATGGTTGATTTTTTTTTCTTAAGAGATGGATAAAGCAGTTGCGAGGGAATGCAAAACTATTGCAAGGGAACGTAAAACAGAATGTAAAACTATTGAGAGGGAACGCAAAACTTATTACGAAGGAACATAACTATTGTTAGGGAACACAAAACTTTTTGCGAGGGATTGCTAAACTTATTGCAAAAGAACGCTAAACTTATTGCGAAGGAACGCTAAACTTATTGCGAGGGAACGCTATATCCGTTATTCTCACATGTAAATAACATAAAGCATTCATGCCCACTGATAGCTGAGCAAATATATCTAACGATAAATAAAAATCTCTACTAGTTAACACATTTGTGCCTTTGCACTGTATATACCATCATACCACCCAGCCCACCCAGTGGCGCATTCTGATGGAGGTTCCTCATTGATTTGATTCTGAAGAGGTTTGAAGTTGTATAATCCCCGGCTCACTTGACTTGGTCTCTTTCTCCTTTTATTTTTATCTTTCAGACTTTAACATCATTCTCTAAACTGATGAAGGAGTGCTGGTACCAGAATCCATCAGCTCGACTCACAGCGTTACGCATCAAAAAGACTCTGACGAAAATTAATAACTCTCTGAACAAAATAAAAGTGGACATTTGAACTGCTTCCGTAAGGAAGATCCTAAAGGCCTTTATTACACCCAGCGGACGTCTCGTCTGGAGAAGACCCAGAGAAAAGACACTGTCTGGACTTAGTGCTCTTATAGAGGCACAAAGTATTTATTTTGAACTTGCAGTGGGACACATTTTGGCATCCAAAGATGGTGGAGTGGGCATTTAAAAGACTACAGACAGTCTTTGATATTGGAGTTCTCTCTTTTAAGACATAGGATCTTTCACAAATCATGTTCTATAGCGTATAGACAGTTACAGTAGCTAGACATTTACGGTTTTCTTTTAAAAATGTTCACTTTTTAGTGTTGTCTTTAAAACATCAGTTTCATTTAGCAATATTTTCTGTGCTCTATTTGGTTCATTGCACTAGCAGTTTTTGCATTCCATACATGCACTGTTACAGATTACTAAACAAATCGCCAAATTGAGCTAATCTACTTTATAACGCAGCTGCATCATATCTAACTGCAAACAACAACAGAAAAGATGATTTACTGGCACTGACTCAAACTTATGATCAGCATTTACAGTAAACATGTTACTCAATTACATGTTATTCAGTCTGCCATTTAATGAACAAAGAGAGTTGTAGTTTTGTATCTCTGTCACTCTCTTCATGCTTCTCATGTCTAATGTATTCAGTCTCAGTTTTGTATATCATTCAGCATTTAGCATTATGTATTTTTTTATATATATATATATATATATATATTCTTTGTTGAATACAGACACTAAAAGAGTAAAATTTTTACTTACAAGTAAATACAAATAAAAAGATCCTGAACTCAAGAAACAAACTGATATCTGTAATGTGTGCTGTATTGTCAGTGTTTTTCAAAACATTGCTGGGGATTATTTAAATATTTCCTATCATCCATTAGAATGATGAAAAAGGTGAGAATGTGCAACTCTGTTACCAAAATGAAACAATCTATATATTAAATAACCATGTATGTGGTAATTACATTTTTTCAATAATCCAGTGAAATACTAAAGTATTTCATCTCATTTGATTATTTTCTGTTTTTATTAAGAACTTGAACCTAACCCTAACCCTTGAACACAAAACAAAAGGTAAGATTATTCAATACAAATGACTCACACTATATTATATTTTTAACACTTAAAAAGAAAAACAGCATTTCTGACTTTGATTTTGATGAGTCACATTTGTTATTATGATCTATTTTATTTTGTATTAGGTTCGGTAAATGAAACATTAGATTACCACAAAATGGGAGGGGGTCAAGCTAAACAATTCACTCAGTATCACTCACGATGGAGATGGCTGAACATCAAAATGTGATGGGAAACAAGCAAAAACGTTTAGGGGCACTTTGCTGTATATCAATCATGGGTATGAAAAGTATGAATGTGTAAAGTGTGAAGATGATAGAACAGTTTGCAAATCAGAGATTCAAATGTTTTATTCAAACTATTGAGAATGAATTGAAAGCGGGCACTGACGCCAAAACCAAGACTGCTTAGAGCCCTTGTATTCTTACCATGAATGTTTCAGGTTAATACAAGTGAACTCTATTGACAGTATTTGTGGTATAATGGTGACTGCCACAGCAAATAATTTTGACTCATACCTCTTTTTCAAAAAATCGTGTTCAGGAAGGAACATGCAGTAATTAAAGTTAACGGGCCCGATACACAAACTATTAAATACACACTATTTTAAAGGTACAGCCGCGATACATAATACGTTTGTTTCCACAGGTACACACGTACTCTAGTATGATCACTTATACTAACCTTGTCTGTGTAAATTTATCAAGTATTTGAACTTTGCTGTCTGGACAACTGAGTGCCGGTAAACCCTGTAGAACCTAATTACCCAATAACTTTTACACCGTATAAAGTAAGCCAAAACAAAGATGTTTATATTTCGGTTTTCATCATTGTCTCCTGGTTTTAAACAAGCCATTGCGTCTTCTCCGTACCTCTGATCATGGACAGGATAACTCAATGGAATATCCACTCTTCATTTCACTCCACTGGCTACCTGTAGCTACCCACATCAAATTCAAGGCTTTGACTCTGGCCTTCAGGACAGCCAATGGAACTGCACCCTTTTACTTCAATTCACTTCTTCAGGTCTATGCTCCAACTTGCTCTCTGCGATCTATGAACGAGCGGCACCTGGTGATCCCATTACAAAGAGGCTCACAATCTATTTCATGATCGTTCAATTTCTCTGTTCCACTGTGTTGAAATGAACTTCCAACCTCCACACGATCTGCTGTTGCCTTCTCAACATTCAAGAACCAGCTGTTCCTTGACCCACACTAAATGCAATTACTACTGCACTTAACCTTCACTTAATGTACAAAAATAAATCCTTTGTCTCTTTTTTTCTGCACTAACACCTGTACTACTCCAGCCACCTTGAGAGCTTGGCAGTACAACACTGTAGATGTTGTTGAACTTTGTATGACAAATTGCTTGCTATGTTCCTTATTTGTAAGACGCTTTGGATAAAAGTGTCAGCTAAATGACATGTAAAATGTAAATGGAATATGTGCGTCTCTGTGCTGCTTCATGTTTGAAGCGAGCAACAGAACTTCGGCCAGCAACCATGCTCGCTCCGGTACGATTATCGACCGATTAGCGGTCCATTCTGACGAGTGATTCCGATCTCACCACGGTGTTTAGTGTAAAAGTCTGCTCTCATATCTGGGCCAGGAACCACTGTCACATCCGTGTGTGATTTTGAATTCTCTGCTGTAATGCGAGCTCATCCATGAGGCAGCGCTGAGATTGGATGGAAGTGTTTCTTCTCATGAATAATGTGGAGAAATGCTCCTAATCGAATGACATATATTAGCGTACTCAACTACCAATCACAACTCAAAGTGTACGCATATACATTTGTTTTTAAACTGGAAGACCAAAATGTCTCAGGAAAAAAAAAACAAACAAAAAAACATTACCCATGTTACAAAAAACAGGAGTGCAATAATTGTTTTCAGTATCTGTCAGTCATTGTCCAACCCCTACTTATGATTGTTTTCATGCGCTTTGTCTTTGTCCATATATGAAAAACTTTAGGTTGGAGGTCATGAGTAGGCTGTCAGAGATTCTTGGCAGCATCCTAGTGTGTCCCATAATTGTGTTACTTGGAGACGTGTCTACATTAATAAGAATGAATTGAGATGTTTCGAAATGTTTAATCTCATTGACTGTTGCCAAAAAAAAAAAAAAAAAAAAAAAACACATTTTACTCAATTATAAAGAGAGAACAAAAATTCAACTTCAATAAATCACTGACTACTTTGTATCCATGCACTGGAAAAATTAACTGTATCAATACATGATATGTGGTCCCCATTTTTTTTTAATACTTAGAGAACTGAATACTCCTCCTGACATCATAATAAGCCTATGACTACAACTATGCTGTGTTTACTTGTATTAATTGAAATGGAGTGTGTTAGCTTATAACGCTTATTTCGCTAGACCACATTCACTTTTTGCTATTGTTCTTTTTCCCTCTCTTCTCTCTCTCTTTGTTTTTGTCTCTCCATTCTGTTATTGTTTTTGTTCATAAAAAACAAACACTTAAGGCCACGTCAACACTTATTCATGTACATTTAAAAAAGCATTAATTTCGCTAAGTTAATGGCTCTCATCCACACAGGGATGGCACTGAAAATGGAGTTTTCAAACTTAAACCGATAAGTGTGGACGTGGCCTTAAGAACTTTAATGAAATTTCAATCATGCTGTTGAAAGGGTCAAACAGATAATAGTTTATATTATATAACTGTAACAAAGGTTCGTTGTCTGGCAGATACAGGAGGAAGCAGGAGCTGGTTTCCACGATCCAGGTGAGTCAGATTTTATTAAAATAAAACAGAAATCACTTTCCAGTATATATCAAACAAAAGACTGCTTTTCAGCATTAATTGAAACCAAGTCAAGCTTTTCTGCAATAATCATAAAAAGTCTCTGATCACAAATACACAGTCTCTGGTGTGTCACTCTTCTCTCTCTCTTTCTGTGGACTGGGCTGTCTTTTTTCTCCCACGACTCTCACTGTGAACATAGAAACGGTAATTAGTCCTGTCCGGTGTGTCTGTCTAAAAAACAAAAAGGAGAGAGAAATCAGGGGAGTGCAGAAGTGGCCCGCCATAAAGTGCTGCTTTTACCTGTGTGAAAGCCTGTTGGCACAGCTCTGTCCACTGGATTGAGTCTGGAGCTCCCTTTTTGGTGAGATCAGTCAGCGGGCTGGTGACATCCGAATAATTAGGCACAAACCTTCGATAATAGCCAGCCAGCCACAAGAAATGTCTCATCTCCTTTTTTAGTCTTAGGTCTCAGGCAGATCACAATCGCTGCGGTTTTATCAATTTGGGGTCACACCTGCCCGTGCCCCAAGTGGAACCCCATATATCGTACCTCCACCCATCCAATTGCGCACTTCTTCGGGTTTGCTGTGAGCCCCACTGATCGCAGTGACCTCAGAACCGCCCCTGATGCTGCATGTGCCACTGCCAATCATAACTGTAAATAATAATTTCATCCAAATAAGCAGCGGCATACGCAGCGTGCAGTTTGAGGACTCTGTCCATAAGATGCTGAAACGTAGCCGGAGCCCCAGACAAACCGAATGGAAGGGTCACAAATTGGTGTAATCCAAATGGTGTGGAGAAGGCCGTTTTCTCATGGGACATCGGAATTAAGGGGATTTGCCAATAGCCCTTTGTTAACTCCATTGTCGAGTAAAAGAGGACTGCACCCAACCGATTGAGCAGTTTGTCAATATGAGGCATTGGATATGCATTCAATACGACACTGCATTGACTTTTCTATAATCTACACAGAATCTGACCAAGCCATCGCTCTTAGGCACCAGAACCACCGGGCTGGCCCAATAACTGTGGGATTATTCTATTACTCCCATATCAAGCATGGCCTTTAATTCTTCCCGTACTACCTGTTTCTTGTGTTCAGGTAAGCGTTAGGGCCGACTACATACCACTACCCCTGGGGTTGTCTCAATGTGGTGTTCTATGAGATTAGTGCAGCCGGGGAGAGGCGAGAACACGTCAGAGAAACTTTTTTGCAATCTGGCAACCTCTGTACATTGTGACGGCGAGAGGTGGTCTCCACAAGGGACTGGAGTGAACTGATTGGCTTTTAGACTCACCTCCAGACTGAGCTCCCTCTCTGGAACTACCATCACCAAGGATACGGGGACTGCCTCTCTCCATGGTTTTAGTAGGTTGAGGTGGTAAATGTGATGAGACCTATCCATATGCACTAACTCATAGTCGACTTCCCCAACTCACCATGTGACCTCAAAGGGCCCTTGCCACTTCACGAGTAATTTTGGGCTCGATGTGGGTAGTAATACAAGTACTTTATCTCCCTGTGCAAACTCCCATAGCCGAGCTCCCCAGTATACAGCCGGGACTGACGTTCTTGCACCTGTAGTAAATTCTCCTATGATAGACGCCCCAGTGTGTGGAGTTTTGCTCTCAGGTCAAGAACGTATTGAATTTTATTTTTGCTTTGTGAAGGTCCCTCCTCCCAATTTTCCTTCATGACGTCTAACATGCCACGGGGCTCACGCCCATATAACAATTCAAATGGGAAAAACCCAGTGGAGGCTTGTGGGACCTCTCGTACTGCAGATAACATGGGTTCGAGCCACTTATCCCAATTCCGAGCATCTTCGTGCACAAACTTACGAATCATATTTTTAAAGGTCTAATTAAAACGTTCGACCAAGCCATCTGTTTGAGGATGGTACACGCTTGTCCAAATCGATTTGATACCCAATAAATCGTACAGCTTGTGTCGTGTACATGACATGAAAGTAGTGCCCTGATCAGTGAGGATTTCTTTTGGAATCCCCACTCAGGAGATTATTCTGAAGAGTGCCTCAGCAACACTACATGCTGAGATGTTGCAAAGAGGCACTGTTTCCAGGTATTGTGTTGTGTAGTCTACCAGAACCAACACAAAGCGATGCCAAGGCTTCCCCCTCCCTTACGTCATCCTGACGCAGAGATGACGTAGATGGGCCCGGTGCATTGCACACACCACACTGTCCCACTGTATTACATGACCCATCCACACACAACCCCTTTAACAAGTCAGGAAAAGCCGGCCAATTAGTACCTAAAATTAGTTGATGGGTGAGGCGGGAACTAACCACAGCCTCAATGTTATTCTTTTGACGTCGAAATAGAATAGTGACGGTCACTGCAGGATAATCTTAAATATCCCCGTGCACACACCTCACCTTCACCCGATTATTTGTATTCAATGCCCATTTTGAACCAAGAATTGATGAATGGATTGTTCTGCCACCCCATTGTGCCTTGCTTAAGTTGATAGACAGATAACTTCTTTACCAATCACCACGCTGAAGCACATACCCAGTTCACTTTGTTTAATGGATGACTGGAAGTAGGGTAAAACTGAAAAAAGGAATATGATACAAGTTACAAATGTATGAATCTAAATGCTTTGAAGAAAGAAAGTATCTCATAAATATGAGTGCACATAAAATAATACCACATGTATGATCAGCATACATATATATGTGAAATAAACAGACATCTGAAACGTTAGCGCTTTCAATCATATAGTAAATAAATCAAATCAGATTGCATCAGATAAATGATTAATGACAGGGGATTACATCATAGATAACGTGTCTGGAACATGAAATAGTTAGGGCGTGCTAATAGGACTGAAAGATAGTTTTAGACTCAAATGAAATCTTACACTGAACACAAAATACTATCAAATATAGTTAAATAACTTGTTAACATGAATTTACATACCAACGATACCTCTAAAAGACATGAAATGTAGCAGAAGAATTAGGATGAGAAGAGCTGCATGAGAGCCTGATACCTTCCCATAACAACTGACTGAAGCTGGTCTAACATTGATGACATCATCAGTATGCAGCAAACTCTTAAAGGAGCCAACACACATTTGACTTGACCTAATATTAACATATGACCACCAAGGCTTGGTATGTACCTCGGGGACCGGGATCAACATCCCCACCTCCATCACCAGGCACTGTTTGTGGATGTGTCCCGGCTCCCCGTAACTCCAACAGACCGGCCCAAATCTCACGTCCACACCAGTGGCGGCAGCTTCCCCCACCTGAGAGGAAGAATGGGTAGAGCCGGGGGAGAGAGAGACAGGAGTGTTAGTACACCGGGTCACCGGTCTCAGGGGATTGTTCCACCATTTCCGGGGTAAACGGAATAGGTCAGAAAGAAAGGGGTGGAGGAAGGGGAGGGAGAGGGTCCACAGAGAGAGAGAGAGAGCGGGGAGCATTGGCCTCCAGGTATGCCGCTAAATGGTCCTCCGCCAACGGCACTGCTTCATCGCTGGGCTCCTCAGCCAGCACCTACCGCCGGCAGGCGTCACGGAGCTGTTGAGTGAAGGCAAACGGGCAGCTGACTTCGCTCAGCGTCAGGGATCCGAACTGCTGGCGATGCTCTTTGGGACTGCGGCTGACCCACTGCAGGATGGCTTTCTTGAGCTCGGGGTACCTAAGGAGGTTGTCAACAGGGAATTGTTGGGCCACGAGATGGGCCTCCCAGTCAGCAGCGGTAGGAGGTGGACTGCCCATTGCGCCCACGGCCATTCCAGAGCTTGGGCCGTGTGCTCGAAGAGCTCCAGAAAGGCCTCTGGGTCATCTTGTGCCCCCATCTTTGCCAGCATCACGTGGGGGTTCGCTGCTGCTGGGGTCACAGCGTAACCAAGCTCCGCAACACCCATCGGTCATCTTCTTGGTCTCGAAGGAGCACCTCGAAGTGCTGTTGCTGCTCCGCCCGCAGATCCATGAGGGCCTGGTGTTGAGCCTGGTGGATGTTGGTGAGGGATCGGAACACTTCCTCCAGCGGCAAAGATTACTCCATAGCAGCGTACCCTTCCTCCTTATCCTGGATTTCAGCACCAGTGTAACAAAGGTTAATTGTTGGGCAGATAAAGCAGGAAGCGGAGCTGGTTTCCACGATCCAAGTGAGTCAGATTTTATTAAAATAAAACAGAAATCATTTTCCAGCATATATCAAACAAAAAACTGCTTTTCAGCATTAACTGAAACCAAGTCCAGCTTTTCAGCAATAATCATAAAAAGTCTTTGATCACAAATACACAGTCTCTGGTGTGTCACTCTTCTCTCTCTCTTTCTGTGGACTGGGCCATCTTTTATCTCTCCCAACACTCACTGTGAACATAGAAATGGTAATTAGTCCCAATTCATCTCAGGTGGATGTCCTTACCGCTTTCTCTCTCCCCCAGATGGACGCGCGACCACGCCCTCACCTCCACAATAACTAATAGTTCTTACTACAAAAAACATGCATTTGTGCCTCTAATGATTAAAAAAACATCATGAGACACCAAATTGTACTGTATTCATGGAAAGTTCCACAGTTCTATATCATGTTTAACATTTAGTTCATCCATTGGACAGGTACATGTATCAATATATTTAGAGCATTTCTTTATGGCTCAATAGAGACTCAGCTCTTGTATGCATAATGGAGGATTAAATTCTGTGGTGGTTCTTTAGTAACATTTGTCTGTATTTGAAGCTACGTTTCACAATGAAATCTTAATCACTGAAACAAAGAAATATGCTGAGTATTCCGGTCTTGTGTAAACTGAATGCACTCTTTGAGCCCAAATAAATAATTTCATGAATGTATTTGTGCCTGTAAATGTCAGATGTCCTGTTAAACTGTAAATCGAACTGCTTAGAATATGGAGCACGAAATGAGGGGATTAAAAAATGACATGCCAAGTGAGCCTGTAGAAATCTATATTAATGATGGGACATTTGACTTTGAAAGGGTAGAGTTGCACATATGAGGTTTTAGATTGCATATCCATTCCCTTAAAAAAAGACCTGAAAATTGTGTCACTCTAGTCCTTCTGTGAAATAAGTTTTGAGTACATGGTTACAATGAGAGGACAGATTCTGTGTTATTAGATACTTCAAGCAATTATCTCTAGCAATTTAAAGGCAGTAATTATTACAACCTCAAAAAAGATTTATCCTGACTATCACATGACAGAAAATGTACACGTTCCTCTCTTTTGGTATAGATTGCAAACGTTTATATTAAGTGTATTTAAATACTATGTACCTAAGCATTTGATACAATGTACTAATTATGTAAATACATGTTGTTGCATTTTATTACATTTAAAGTACCTGCATTTAATTACATCTTTAGTTACACTGTTGACCTTACCCCTAATCCTAATCCTACCCCAACCCTAAAGTTTAGGGTTAGGGTTAGGTTAGGCCCTGTCTAAAACCTTACCCTTATCACTAAACCCTTACCCTTATCCCTAAACTCTAACACGAAACCTACTCGTAGTTCAACTACAGTAGCAGCAAATGCAAATCTTGTGAGAATTTTGCAGAACAACATGTAGTTACACAATAAGTACATTGTATTATATGTATTTTAAATGATAATACATAGTAGTTAAAGACAAAGTAGTTAATATAAAGCGGGACCAATGTCCGTATGTGTTTGAATGTAAAGTATGTGCAGTTCTGAACATAACACTCTGTTTAAACCTTCAATGTAAACCTCGGGTCTCACCTCTTTAGAATTCCTCAACCTTTCTCTTATGAATAGTGTAACAATATGTTATAGTGTCACAAATATTTTTGCACTTCCACTTCCAATTTTTGTATTATTTCATATCTATGTACAGTAGCAAGAAAAAGTATTTGAACCCTTTTGAATTACCTGCATTTATGTATATAAATATGTCTTAAAATCTGGTGTGATCATCTAAGTTACAATAATGAACAAACACATTAGTTTTACTAATAACACACAAATTATTGTATTTTTCTGGACTTTTCTGTTCTGTATTGTACACATTGAATACATCATTCAAACATTCACAGTGTATGTTGGAAAAAGTATGTGAACCCCTAGGCTAATGATGTCAACAAAAGCTAATTAGAGTCAGGAGTTGGCAAACCTGGCATTCAATTAATGAAATGAGATTGAGGTATGGGTTAGAGCTACTTTGACTCAAACATTTTGAGTTTGCTATTCACAAGAAGCATCTGCTGACGTGGATCATGCCTCGCAAAAAAGGATTGTTTCTTTGTATAACACTAGAAAGGGTTGCAAAGTTATCTCAAAGAGCTTAGATATTCATCAGTCCACAGTTTAACAAACTGTGTATAAATGGAGACGATTTAGTACCGTGGCTACTCTCTCAAGAAGTGGCCGTACAGCCAAGATGACTCAAAGGGCACACCGCAGAATGCTCAATGAGGTAAAAAAGAACTCTAGAGTGACATCTAAATACTTGATGGAATCACTGGAACTGGTTAACATTTCTGTTCATGAGTCTACTATATGGAATACATTAAACAGGTATGGTGTCCATGGCAGGACACCACGATGGAAGCCACTGCTTTCTAACAAAAACATTGCAACGTGCCTGTAGACTTCACAACGCTACTGGGAAAATGTTTGTGGACTGATTAAACTAATTCTGAATTGTTTGGGAAGAACACGCAGCACTACGTATGGCATAAAAAGGGCACCGCATACCAACATGAAAAAAATCATCCCAACGGTGAAGTACGTTGGAGGAAGCATCATGATTTGGTGTTGCTTTGCTGCTTCGGTGCCTGGACCGCTTGCCACCATCGTTGGAAAAATTAATTCTGAAGATTATCAGGATATCCTACAGGATAATGTTAGGGTGGCTGTGCGCCAGCTGAAGCTCAGTAGAAGTTGAGTGTGGCAGCAGGACAATGACCATAAAATTTAAGATAATCCGCTACAGAATGGCTTAAAAAAAAAAGTAAATCCACCTTTTGGAGTGGCCCAGTCAGAGTCTAGACCTTAACCCAATTAGAGATGCTGTGGAATGACCATAAGAGAGCTGTTCACACCAGACATCCTATGAATTTGGCTGAGCTGAAGCAGTTCTGTAAGGAAGAGTGGTCTAAAATTCCTTCTGAACATTGCGCAGGTCTAATCCTCAGTTACAGGAAATGCTTGGTTGAGGTTATTGATGCCAAAGGAGGATCGACCAGTTATTAAATCCAAGGGTTCACATACTTTTTCCACAGCACTGTGAATGTTTAATGGGATGTGTTCAATAAAGACATGAGTGCTATATTCAACAAATTACCTATATATTGTGTTGTTTTTTTCTGCACAATGATGATGAATTACCAGTATCCCATTTGCGTGCACACATACCTGTTCCTCATGCTATTTGTTACTCAAGGTGGAGCTGTTGTTTCAATTATTGAGTTGATTTACATTTGATATTGACAAAAAAGTAACATGGAAGTAAACTATAGCAAGTACAACACATGAACAGTACGATATAGCTATTACCATTTGGGTGTACTACTGAAATGAATGTCTATTTAGACATAATAAGTGCCTGAGTAAATAGCCTACATATGTGTAGCTTATGTTTTATGTGTAGCACAATATGTGTTTGACAGCCAGTTGCGTCTCATAAAATTTCAGCATGGAAGTAATAAATCTTATTTTATTATTTGTTGCATCATCTCTTTAATATATGAAAAATAAAACATTAAAATATAACACAATATATTCTATTTTATTATTTTCTAATTGGCTTGAAAATGTTTCACTATCTGCGCATTTTGCAGATCCATTTAAGGTAAATATATGTGTTGGGTCACAAAAGACCCGAGGTATGGTATAATATTTGGCGAAACACCCATGAATTTATGAGATTATATTGTCTGTCTGAAGCTGACAGCCTTGTGTTTGAAAAGAGTGGGATCCCCAAAGGGGGGTCTGGCCAAAACACCGGATCACAGCCAAATTGGTGCTCTCTACCGTCTGCAATACTTGTTACTTATGAGCAGTTAAGCGACTTAATCTAAGCCAGTTTTGAGCTGTCACAGATGCTGAGATATTTTTAAGCTTGATATTATCGACACATAATCTTGCAGTGTGAGCGATGCAGTGACAATGGCGAACTGCTCTTGTCAATCACATCTTATTATGCATCTGTATGTACAGGAAAGGAAAGCCACAACTTGATCATAATTGTTTTTTATTGTAATAACTTACAAGAAAAAAATATTAACAAATAAATATATAGTGTAAACACTCTACCTGACATTATGCTATATTTTATTTTCCTCCAACTCTTTTTGCAAAACAGACACAGACAGCCTGCCCACGTCTTCACGATTATTATTTCTGCCCGATTTTATTTATTTGTTCTTTTTTGTTTTTCAGCCAAAATCAGTGCACAGACAACTTAGACAGAAAGCTGATCGTGGCCCTCCATATCTTCTTCCTAGAATTTTATATATATTTTTTCTGCCCTAAAAGTGTCTGGGCAGCAAAAACAATAAGTCCTAGAGAAATCAAATTTGGCAGAATGGTCCCAAATCTCCCACACTACTCAAGTACACACACACACACACACACACACACACACACACACACACACACCAATTCATGGGCTTACGTCTTCTAAACGATTTGATGAATAATTTTTTTTTTTCATTATTTTTTTTCATGAGTTTCTTTAGATGATACATGCTACATTTAGTGCAAATTGGACCAATAATCTAGGAGGAGTTATGAAAAGAAGGTTTCTCTCAAAATGGTGGATGAAAATAAAATCTTTGACACTATTTGTTTTGCTTATACTTGTAAGTCTGCAAAAAAATCATGCTAGAGTATTTAGTAACTAGTAACTAAAATATTTAGAAAGCTGAAGTACTATGCCCCTGACAGATCTGTTACATTTTGGTCATTTTATCCACTTTTCCAAACTGTTTAGACACTGTTAATTGTGCTGTGTGTTTACCGTTGTTGATATAGTTAAACTAGCAGTGGATGCCCTCATCGTTGAATTTTTTGATGAGTTACACACTGTTAAATATATAAAACATTCTGTGAATAATGTTTGAACAGCACTATCATGATGATCTGACACAAATTTTGGGAAGACCAGGGGAATGCTGTATGACAGTTTAACAAAAGTATGTTTTAGACCAATTAAAAATGGCAGAAAATTTAGTTCAGTGGTTCCTAACTCTGTTCCTGGAGGCCCCCCAGCACCACACATTTTGGATATCTCCCTAATCAAACACACCTGATTCAACTCATCAGCTCATTAGTGGAGATTCCAAGGCCTGAATTAGGTGTGTCAGAAAGTGTTGGGGGGCCTCCAGGAAGAGGGTTGGGAACCACTGATCTAGTTGAACAGAAACTGACATTTTTATTTGGCATGACCCAAAAATCAAAGAAAAAAAGGAAATGTTGTTTATAGGCCCTTTGGTTTAAAAGTTAAAATGATAAATGTAAGTGCAAATTGGACTGTTTGTGGTGCTTAAAAATTGTGGGGTTTAAAATTGCCTTGGTAGATGTTGAGCTCTTTACCATACAGCTCCATGAGCTGCCATAGACTCCCATCCAGAAGAAGAAACAGCAGAAGAAAAAAGACTCCTATATACTGACGGCGATGTTCTTCTTCATTTTTCACTCATAGCCAGAAAGAAGGTCGAAATAGCTGAGCTACGGTATACTGTTTACAAACATTTGGACACTGCCCATGCCACTGGGGCCAGCGTTTAGAGGAGCATTTATATTTTAGACGTGTGTTGTCCTGTCAACAGACTACGACCCCTTTTCCACCTGGTATTAAGATGCGTTTCGGGTTTTAGACGGGGTCTAAAACACTTTGTGATTGGATCACAGAAACCACATACGAATGCGTATGTAACCACATTGCATTTGAGGTGTAAACAATAATCTGTCCTGAATGCGTCCCGGCTGAGCGAAGCACCTCCCCTCACCTGTCAATCAACCACTGCTAAAACAAGAGTTTAAACTTTGCCGTTTATGAGCGGCTTTAAAAGGAAATAACCGACCGATCGGAAAATGTTATAAAGCGGCTATATACACAATCACGAGAGCTTCATGGATCTTCTTTAATGAGTCTGATATCAACACAGATGACAAGCATGAACACCTGAAGCTCCTTTAATACAGGTAATACAACTTAAATAATCAATAATTCTGCTTGACATGCTGCGTTTGTGCTTAGATTAAATTTAAATTGCAAATGGGAGAAACAAAACACCATTTTTTTCACGCTTTCTTTGACTTTTCCGATTTTGTTGTGCTTTATTATCATGCAGTAACACACTGCCGTAGTGAGTGATGTATGTCGTCACGAAACAGAGACTCTCCCCATCCGAACACAAGTGGTCACAGGAGACGCATTTAAACGACCAGGTGTAAACAGTGATGTGTCTCACCTGACCACTTCTGATTGTATACCAGGTGGAAATGGGGTCTCCATGTAAAACATTTACCAATGTGACATTAAATTGTGTTATCAATGAGTACCTGCCTTATTCTATTAATAAAATGCACATGAAATGCACATTAAAGTAAAGGATATGCAGTAGATCAGTGTTTCCCTACCCTGGTCTTGGAGTACCCCCAACACTGCACATTTTAGCAGGTTCTGAAATCTAGAATCCCTCATGAAAATATTACATAAATATATAAAATAAATAAATTTTAAATTCAGTGCGTATACATCCTTGCATCACAGAATCCTGGAAGTGTTTACTTTCTATGCATGAGGGTTGATGGAGATTCCTGGTCGTGCTGTTTGGCTTAACTGGTGCAACCTCCCTTTCTGTCTTTCCCATTCACTCTCTCTGTCTGTCTCTCTCTCTCTCTCTCCCTTTCTCTCAGTAATCCTCTTACATTGAGCCATAAAGGGGAGGAGCGAGTCTCTCTCTGCGTATTCAGTAGCCGTAGGGTTTATTTAGAGTGGAGCAATGCTTGGAGTGGCTGTGGACACACAACAGAAAAGAGTCGTGATGATTTTGTTCGTAAAGGTGGATGTGATGGTGTGTGGAAAGTGACGGAGGTCATGCCTCATCTCAGGTGTTTGGAAGCGGCGCTTTTACTCTTCACATTTGCGCAACTCACTGCAGGTACAGTTTCTGCACTGCGAGCTCACTCTGTACTCTATTAAACACATTTTCAGACCAAACTGAAAGTGTATTTGCAACATACTGCAACCTATGTTAGTAAAGTCGAGTTCATAGTGATAATAGCATGATGCATAATCTTCTTACAGAACTAAAATGTGCTTACCGCCTCATTCTGCTGTGATTATGGTTAACTAATTGTTATAGATGGACTATGACCATTATGTAATAAAACTGTTGAAGTCAAAAGTTCAGAGGAGATCATAAAAGTGTTCACATGTGGATGTCTTTACTGCACACATTTGGATATTTGCTCATGTAAATGTGTTTCTAAGAGGGAAATACTCACTTTTCAGACATGTGTTCATGACTAAATGACCAAATATGACATTTTTATTTCAGTGCAGTCGGTACAAGCCTATATCTAAGAATGGATGGTTATTTTAGTGAATGTTCAAAGAGTGTTTAGATTTGGAGCTTTCCACAAAATACATAGAACATAATATCATTTATTTACAGTTACAATAAATACCCAACTACAGCTTATAGTGTATATTTAGTGTATAATTGATGTGCCCTGTGGTGTAACATGCTACATTCCTAAAACTATTTTAAACAGTATTTCTAAAAGAGAATGCTAATTCTTTTATAACATCATGCTTGCATCATACAAAACAATTATATATGACAATATATGTAAAACACATATATGAAATACATGTTCATATATGGTTTTCACTGATATGAAAAGTCACATAATTTAAATACAATAAAGTTGGCTGTTTTCATTTATGTTACATATATTTTCCCAAATACTAGTGGAATTTGAATATGACATTTATGCTAAAATATATGAACCATTTATCAGATTTTTGTTTGCTTTATGAGCTCTTATAAACTGAGACTACATGGAATATTTGTAAATTCATTTGAACAAATAAATGAATGTTATTAACATTTAAAATACATTAGTGGAGGAAATAAGGTATTTAGAAATGATAAAAAAGGTGACCAGCTACAGGACTAAAACTTTCCCTTATATATTTATACATTTTAAATGATGTTGATTAAAAAGAAAGCCCATGGACCTGTTATGCGTCAGCTATTTATTTAGTGTTTACTTTCTACTGTTTCATACTCTATACATTCTCACTAGACAACGTATAATAAAAATCATGAAAGTATTATTTTCTTTATTTTTGCATTTATAATTCTTATTAGAGTTATAACGTGGAACTAAAAGTGAATCCTGCTGCGTGATTAATGTCTAAATATTTACAGCACGCATAGACTGTCAGCAGTAAATTCAGCTTGTTGCTGTCTGACAGATGATCATGTTTCACTGTTATTCCTCCACTCACATACATTCATGCTGCTGATACAAGTCTTACTGGCTGGGGTTTTGATTGCGGTTGTAGTTTAGTGGTTGTTTGTGATTGTAGCTAATGAGCTGAAAGGATTCAGTTCTCAGGCTGTGGCATTAGCAGAGCTTTACTTAACTTTAACTTTATTAATCAATAAAGTTATCAAGGTAATGAGCAGTGTTGTGTAAGTTACTCAAAAAGAAGTCCATTATAATCACTAATTACTTCCCTAAAACAAATTCAAAATAATGCCTCTATTTCCGTGTTCATTGTCACACGAAATTCATACATTCAGCACCAAAAGTTTCTCCCTTGTTATAGGGCGCACACTCTTCAGCTGTCACATGAACACAAACAGACATGAACATAATTCATATTTTAATTTTAATTTCATACTTCACATGTTTTCTACATAAATAATATTATTTTAGAAATGTGTTACCCAAGTAATGTACTTAAAAGTTATTTGATAACTGTAATCTGGTTACGATAATTTTAAATGTAATTTGTTACATTACTTTGAACTTAAAAGTAATTATATTACAGTAATTAATTACTTTTCAATCAGATTACACCCAGCACTGGTAATGAGCGAGTTTACATGTACATGAATGCCCAAAAAACTACCAAAAATCACAATTTTCAAAGATTTCGACAATGCAAGAAAAACGTGTTGAGATATGAAATTATCAGATTATTCACTACTTCTGATGTCAAAACATAATGTTTAAAGAAAAACATTGTAATGTGTTTAAATGACTACACATGTTGTCAACTTACTAAGCATAATCAATGTAATATAATATTTGCACATAAAATGAATAAAATATAGAATACAGATTTGAATGTCGAGCACATTTGAACAATCACAATAATGTCTGTTAGCCGTGGTCTTTCAGAGTGCTTGTCAATTGTTTTCTTTTTGAATTTTCAGATATGGTATTTATTTAGACTGTACTGTAACCATCTATGGAGATATTTACTCCATATCTATGTTTGTGTAGCCACAGCAGTGTGTTACGTTGAAGACCTTAGACATGAGATGGAGAAAAGCAGACTGGGTCAGTGGTCTCACACTAATCTCACACTTTGCTAGTGTTAACTCTGTTATAGGTGCTTAAGAAGTCGAGATTTCAACATTGATTTCATTTTAAAAGGTCAATGAAACGAAGCACTAAACAAGTGCAGTAAACATGTGTACTGTACACAGTCTTTCTCTATTAATTCAAAGCCTTCAGAGTCTGTTGTAAAAGTAAAAGGTTTATGTTGTCGACAACTGGCATGGTGTGATAGCAGTTTATAAAGCTGAATGGAAACTAGCAGCTTAGATCAGTAGAGGAGAGTGTAAACATTACCAAGAACAAATGAAAGGTTAGTTGTTTTAGATATTGCTACTAGAATGCAGCAATTAGTACTGTTAAAAGCAGATACTAAAATATCATATTCTACCCACCAACCACCATATAAAAGGAAAATAGAGCAATATCGTTTACATTTCAGTGACTGACTTTGTCACATACTGAACAATAACTACATAGAGGTTAAATTTACAAATGTTCTTCTGGATGTGAAAGATCCAAACTCCCCTCTTGGTCAGAGCAGCATATTTCAGATAGCATCATAAAATTTATGAGCTTGTTTTCTACAGTGCATATGAGCTCTTTAGAGAGAAAGACATTTCAGCCAGATGTAGTGCTTGTGTTTGAACTATATACTATACATCTCTGTGATGCATGTAAAGACAAACGTGTGTTTGAGTTTTTCTACTTTAACTAGTATTAAACAGAATATATATCTTAAATGGATTCGTTTTCATTTTCAAAGACAGAATGCAGGTGGCTATTTATACCATGGAAAACAAAATGATGCTGTTTAAAGTTCTGCTCCACCACAGAAATCAGTTTGTCTTGTTTTAAATGCATGGTTTACAAGTACATTTTACCACACTGATATTGTACGCACCATAATGTGTTTGTAGAGAAAGATTTTAGATACTGTACACCCATCAAATCACCACCTAATATAAAAAGGTAGATTTCCATGGTAACACCATGGAAATAACTTTTATTAATGACATTAACAAACATTATAACATTGTAACCAGTGTTGATCTACTTTCTCAACTAACTACTTTTACATCCTTTGCCATGTACTGAATTCATTGTCTGACAGACAGAGCTTAACATTTGGTTAAAGGTACTATAGTGGAAAAGCTAAAATAATGCGTTCAAAACTAAAATTTAGTTTCAACAAACTAATCTGATGAAAAAGTGTTACGGGAGATCGAATGCTGTGTCTGCTAAAACTTGTGTATGTTTCTGAATGTCTAAACTGCTGGAACTACAGTTGTGACATACTGCACAAGCTCAAGAATAATTCTTTGAGTGGATGTGACGTGAAAAGCACAACGCATCTGATTTTTGGAAATATTTTAGTATTAATGACATTAATATACTCCTAAGCCAAACCCTAAACCTAACCCTAACTATTCAGTAACCAACAGTACAGAGCCCAAAACTGTTTTATTTAATTTACTTTTATGAATGAATGTGATGTGAAAGGCACAGCGCGTCATTTGAGTAGTAATTACTAGGGGTGTGACGATTCGCTCTGACAATGATTCAATTTGATTACGATTCTTTACCTAATGATTATGATGCATTGTGAAATCTGAAATTTGGTCACGACTCGATCCAATTCGATTATTTTGGAACGATTAATAATTATGTAAAAAAAAAATAAAGATTTTACTGAACATTCATAATTTAGATAGCACAGAAATGCACCTGACTTGAGCACTAGAGTCACAGATGCATTTAGGACCAAGGAGGTTTTGCTTATGTGGCTGCATATATTAACAAAAAATGCATTACATGATATGCATTATAGATATTAAAAATATGTTACATTTAGACATATTGTGGTTCATATACAGATGTTACATGCATAATAGATATACAGTAGTAATAAAGAATAACATAACGTCTGATGCAACATAATGACTTGCAAACACACACAAACAGACAGCAAACCGTTAATGAATTGTCATGTGCAGGCAGATAAGATCCATGTTTAAATCGAGCAGGTCATTGATTAAAAACTGTCTATTAGTAACATGTAAATGCTGCTAGACGGGATGTGGTAAGCATGAGTTCCCCATTCATTTTGGGACAGGGAGAGAGGTGTGAGGCGGCTCAATGGAGGTGCTTCCGCTTGTCAAGCTCGTTACGAGAATGCAGGACTGTTTGCGGCACACACTGCGAAAGATGAAAATGCTTTATATTTTCGCGGCTGCTGTGTGTTATTGACCAATCACAGGTGATTGTAATCAATTGGTTCCCTTCAGAACAGTCTGAAATCACTCCCTATTCCCTGTAGCATTCACTATAAAGAGAACGAATGAACAAATGAGCATTTTTGTTCACAGCCAATGCTGCCCACCTATCACATTTATTTAAGATATGTTCTATTCATGTTTTAACTGTTTAATGGAGATATAACACATTTTATGAAGATAAAAAAGCAATATTAGGCTAACATAATATATCGTATTCGGGGAAGAAGGCAACAACAATTAACTTAGTTTTGTTACTTCACTCTTTTTAGTAAAACATGATCAGAATGTAAAATTATTTGGTGGCATTTAGTCCAAACGTGCCCACACAGTGTATGCGTGCAAGAGAGAGAAATTTAGGCTATTGATTTAATTGATTTTAGATGTATAATTTTGGGGATATATTTAATATAAAGAATACATTTATTGAAAATACATTATTTTATATAGGCTACTGTATAGTATGCCTGTTATGATTTCTATTGACCTGTGCTGTGTCAGTGTGCTGCACTATGCGATGCAAAAAAAGTTGTATTTCTATTTATAAATCTTGAAAAAATGATACTGCTGTTTACTTACCAGAGCCAAAACATTCTTTTTTTAAGTATATCTTTCAAGTGGCACGGCTTCGTTTTGCCCAGGTCAAGCAGCGGTGAAAGGGGGAGAGCATGGATAAACACTTGTTGGATTTTGCTCATTCATTTCAGACATGTATTTTCATTACATGTGCCATTAAATTTATAACATATTCGAGTTGGATATAATTAAACTGGAAATGCACATAGGACGTTGTTAAATTCATTACGCCCAGACTGTATAAAGGTATGTGATAAGTGTACCACATTGAAATAAATAAAAGTACTATGTCAATATACAGTATATATTTAATGTGTATATACTAATGTGAGTCAATAAACAACATGCAAGATTATGAAGCACAGAATTTTTTTCAGCAGACTACAATGTAATGGAAACATATTAGTCATATCTGCACAGCAAGTTGATATGGAACATACAAGGCAATATATTTTTAAGTTAACTTATAACTAAATTTTTAAATATGCTCCGAAAGAAATAAACAGTTTTTAAATGCATGACAACAAAGGTAAATCACAATAGTAGTTAAAGTCCAGGTACACTTGCACTGTAATCACCATGGCTGCTTTCTTCACAAGCTAAAAGCAGCTCTTACATTCATACAGATGGGATCATCACAGACTTTTTTTTAATATTGTGACCAAATAAGAGAAGAAAACAACAAAAAAACATTTGTAACGTCTGATTGAGAGATGTTTACGGTGATGTACTGCTGGGTGTATCAGACTCGCCGGCGTACGGAGATGAATTGTGGATAAAATATTAACTGTTCTTTCAATTTATTCTAAATGATTACCATTTGCAGAATGCAGGAGTGGAATGAAAAAATACTGTTTCTGACATTTTGGTTTTAGTCCCTCGACTTTGGTTTTGGACCCCCGATGAAAGACCTTAAAGAAATGTCTGTGTTCACCATCAGTCGTGTGTGTCTGAGAAGCAGAGAAAGGCATGGGGTGACAGTGAGCGCATGTACAGCCACACAGGTGTGCTACAGCACCTCAGATTAGACTAAGCTGTATTACAGAGCTTTCCACTGCAGTCTGAGAGCATGAATCTGCTTACACAACCTAAAGACCTCCTCTCACACAACACAAATAGCTACATGCCATGAGTTCTGAAAATATAGGTTAACAAGATTACTGCTGTCTTCCACAAGTTTATTGAAAGACTTTTGTTGTTAGATTATGTAACACAAAATTGGAAAACAATGACAGATAAGAATCATTTTTTATGCACTGACCAGATGCTGGAAACAGAATATTTGAATAGTTTATTTTGGAAAACATTGTCTTGAATAAGATTATGTTCTTAGAGGCAAGATATTTTTGGACATCAAATCAAGTTCAAGTTTACCTTATAAGCTCATCAATAATGAGTAAAGAAAATTCACTCACTGATTCTTGAGACATGGGACCAAATATGTCCAACAGTTTTACCCGCCATTAGTTTAGAAAATAGAGATATTTCAATTTGACATTAATCAGAGATAATCAAAAAAAAATTTCTAAATACAGCTATACCATTTCATTTTACTTATTTTCCCACACAATTATGACATTCTATGAATAAATATTAAAAATACTTAAACATAAATGGTAGTCTATAGTCTTTTTTTATTGACAACAAGTGGTTGAAACATTTATAACATATATAAGTGAAAGTGTATAAAAAAAAAACCCATCAAAAATGGGCAGAAAAACATAATGATGGTGAATAAAAACAGTTTCTAAAGATGCCTCGAATGTTTTCTTTCTTGTATAAACTCATCATACGTGCTGTAGCTTGTAGAGGTATTATTCTAGGCTTGCTAGACTAGAGAACTTGCTTGCCATGGTTGTTTTGCAAACTTTTTAAATAGTTTTTCTTCTCATCCGTGATTGTCAGAAAGCAGACTAGCCAAAAGATGTGTTGAGCCACCTACTTTCCTGGAGTAAAATTGATTAATGTGTTAACAGTGAGTATTTGTGTCGCTTTTGGTGTGAGTGGGCCATTTGTCTGCAATTCGTCTCTCCTAACAGCATTTCACCAGATGTGGAACACTGTAAACTGTCAAATACACACAGCACTTTCAGTGTCAAAATAAAAGCTCCAGGTGAAGGTAAAGTAAATAGGACATAAATATATTACTTTTATATAAAACAAATATAATCCTCAAAATAATAATTATGGCTTAGTGTTATATTATAATAATAAACTGACTGGGTCCTACAGTAATAGTATTATGTAATATTCAGCTGGGTTCCAAAAAGTAAGTGAAATTTTGCACACCTTGTTCATTCACAAAAAAATGTTTTAGTTAAAATATATGAAGGGAATATAAAAGTGCATATCAATAAAGAATGTGTTCATTTAATGATAAAATGGGGAAACATGTCTTCATTATTTTTAAATAGATATTTATTCTATGCTTTAAAATACTGAATCTACTTGGCTACAATGTCTGTTTGGATGAAATTATGGTACCTCTGATTTAAAAAAAAAAAAAAAAAAATACCTTTTGAGCCATTTCAGAATGAATACATTATTATTATTATTAAGATATGTATTGAATATTGTCAATAGGCTGACATATATCGAGATATAATTTTTGAAGCCATATCACCCAGCCCTAGTTCGGAATGAACGCCCCTAATACACAAAAAATGAAAACGGCTTTAATACAATGAACAGGAAGAACCAAATTTCTGTCAATCTTCACTTTTATAAATACTACTTTTTGCCAGAAGAATGAAGCTGCAATCAATGAAGAAAGCTAATAATTTTCTGTCAAGCATTTTCTTCCCCATATTAATCAGATGCACAGGTAAATGTCTAAACCTGCTGGGCATTACTGCCTGCCGCACCTCCACCGGTGCCTTCAGTTGTCCAGCTACAGGGACTTCAGCTGGGTGCCACCTATCATGGATGTTTCACCGCATTAATCCCAGAACATCTCCTGGTGGTGGGGTAGCGGTCAGGGACGTCACACTGCTAAACCCTTCAGCTGGACACCGGATCCTTTTGATCGCCTCTTTCCCATCGAGACATACCATACAACCCCCTACCCCCCCCCCCCCCCCGAATAACAGTGTTGTTATTTTGGCAGTAGTGATTATCACAACGGAAATGTAAGAAAATCACACTGTGCTGTACTGCAATTTTGTACAAAAATTGCTGCAGTTTTCTTACTGTCATTTAGTGTCTCTTCCAGAACAAGCACTGTCATATGCAATGCAATGTAATGTTCTGTCATGAATTCCACATCAGCAGATGCTTTTTGTGAATAGCAAACTTAAAATTTTTGAGCACTTTTTATAAATCAAAGTAGCTCTAACCCACACCTCCAATCTCGTTTCATTAATTGGATGCCAGGTTTGCCAACTCCTGACTCAAATTAGCTTATGTTAACATTATTAGCTTAGAGGTTCTCATCAGTTTTCAAATCTACACTGTGAATGTTTGAATGATGTATTCAATGTGTACAAGAACAATATAATAATTTGTGTGTTATTAGTTAAAACAGATTGTGTTTGTTCATTATTGTAACTTAGATGAAGATCAAACAAGTTGCAGGTAGAATTGCAGCAAGAAATGCAGGTAATTCCAAAAGGTTCACATATTTTTCTTGCCACTGTATAGCTACAGACAAGGAAAACACACACATTTTGTGAGGAAATGGAAGAAGCAGGAGATTGTACCCAAACATATGTGAACACCTCTGAACATGTTGAACAAATTATTTCAAAATAATTCTTTAATACTTTTCCCCACTGTAGCCTGTTTTGTTCCAGTACTCAAGAATCTGTGAATAAGGATTAAAAGATTTTATTTAATAATGGTGAAATATAATTTTTTTTGCTGTGTCTGGGAATAATCTCAGCCTGGAATGCTCCAATGTATGGCAGCACTTTAAGGCCATACTGCTGACATTGGAGGCTGTTCCAAAAGGTAGGCATCTTAATTTTGCTGCCTCCTAAGTCACGTTCTTTTGGCTGAAATTCCAAGTGTCCAGAGTAGGCCATTTCAAAATGCATTAAGACAGCCTCAGTGAAAAAATAATCCAAGATGTTGGACAGGGTGATAGAAATTGCTTAAATAAATATGCATATATTTAATAATGTATTTCATACTGAAAAGTATAGATAAAATTTAATAATAAAAAAAAAGACTGTTGTACCCAATGTTCATATTTTTATGCGTATTTTGTGCTGTTAGCTTAACAAAATCTTAACGTCAAAATGTTTTTGTGAGTCAATACCCCTGTGGAGCGCTTTTTTTGTGTGACATGTGGGCATGGCGTTATGGTCTATGTAAACCGTACCAAATCAGTCACTACACCCCGTCTACAGTGAACGCGTCCATTGACATGAGCCAAAATGGCTTGAGGATGTCTACACTGGATACGTCGAAGTGAACATTGTAAATGATGTGCAGAAAGCACAGACCAATCAGCCGTGAGGTCGAGTAGACTTCAGCAATGGTTAAATGGGTGATAAGCCAGTATCATACATTATTTTCAACATAAATAAAGTACAATACTGAGAACGTTTACATATGTAAAGTAGATTTTACTTCATACAATATAAATGTATACAATTATATATTATTATTAGAATGGTATTGTTGCTAAAACAGTGTGTACATGTGATTACAAAAAAAAAAAAAAAAAAAAAGAAACATCACAAGCTTTAATGTGATTGTGAGAAATTATATAAATATATATAGAATAAAATTCATGGCAAAGATTGACATGGAGTTCTTTAACAGAGTTCTTGTTATATTTGGTAAGAAAACACTGGAGTAGCTCTGCAGCACATCAGAAATAGAACGGGGCATCTTTCAATGCAATGCACTGTAATGGACAATTGGTCACTTTTGAGGTTCCATGAGATAAGGATGTTGCCTTAGAAGGCAGCTGCCGGTGTATGCAGTAGGTAATGAATAAGGCAGGTCACTAGGTTTTAGGTCAAAAACTCAAGTCAAAGCTGTGAATGTTGAAATTATGCTAAATATTAAATGTAGGCCTATATGTTTTCTTTCAGCCTTAAAATGTATGTGCCAGCTGTGTGTGAACCAAACCTGTGAGACAGAGGCTGGCGGCGCGTGCTGGAACTCTGTGATGCTGATCAATGGGAGGGAGAAGGCGGTGAAGTCCTGCCTGTCTGCATCTCAGCTGAAGGGACAAGTGTTCTGCTACAGCTCCAAAAATGTGTCCAAACGCAACTGCTGCTTCACAGACTTCTGCAACAATGAGACACTGCACCTCAGTACAGGTACGACACACAACAGTGACCCGCTCCCATTCTGAACCAGTCCACTTCTACTGAGAGTGGAGAAAATTATATATACGGCATGGCACACAAAGTTATTTTAGGAAAAAGCCATGGAAGTTCAAATACACGGGCCCTAAAACGTAACTGAAAACTTAAAACACACTTAAAAAATGTATGAGCCGCTTTGTCTTTGCATTACACAAGATATCAACACAAGTAGCATTTATTTTTAAAGAAATATAGGTAACACGACATTAATGTTCCCTCTGTTAAGGGTTTATAAAGGGTTTATTAATGATTAATAAACCATTTACAAATGCATTATAAATCATAGTTATGTGGTAATAACAATATGAATAAAAATAGAGACTTTCATTTAATACAATGTATGCTAAGTGGTGAGCCATTTTACCTCACATGTTATAAATGCTTAATAACAACTATTTGACATTAGCTATGAAAATGTACCTTAATGTAAAGTGGACACATATGAATCATGTATTAAGGAGTTGCCAACATTAGAAACATATGTAAATAAAGTTCAGTATGGTTTAATGATTTAATGAGCTGTAAATGAGCATGAAGACCTGAAAAGTGTTTTTGCAGAGGACTAGATAAAACCATTCTTTTGATATCAACATGACAAGGAAAGTGACAACACGAGTAAAGACAGTACTGTAATTAATATAAACACAAAGTGGGCTGTAGCAAATAATAATGCTTTCGTTTAATGTCACTATAATAGTCAATTTTTGCATTGTGCATTGTGGAATATTATGTTTTTGATTAATATAAGAATGAATAAGTGTTTTGTTTTAGCATTTATAACATGTAAGTTAAAATGGCTCACTATTAAGGCAAGTTTGGCATGAAAGCCGCCCTTTTTATTCATGCTGTTATAACTGCATATCAGTGATTTCTAATGCATTTGTAAATGACTTATTAGTCATTTATTAACCCTTTTATAAACTCTTAACAAAGGGAACATTAATGTAAAGTGTTAATGAAATATAGCACAAACACATTTCTCAAAAATAAGTTTAAGTTTCAAATGATAAAACAGTAGATACAGGCAACTGTTCAAAATGAAGACATGCAGTATTGTGACACTTCGTGTTTGTCAAACATTAGTGGAACATGTTTGTTTGATTGTTAATGTGATGAACTCCACCTGTGGTTACTCTGCTAGGACACCTTTATGAACTTGAGGAGAACTGAGTTCATACCTCCACTTAAAAATCATTGCAAAAATTGCTCAGAAAAGTGAGCCACAAAGAAAAGCTCTAGATCATTTGTTTTGCAGATGGCACTTGCTTTGCTGTTTTTATAATCTTTAACATGTGACTCAAGTGTCCAAAAGTGTGTAAATATTTTTTGGAACTACTGTATTTCCAGTGGTGTAAAAAGTACTCAGAAATTATACTTAAGTGAAAGTATGGATACTGAGTGAAAAATGTACTCAATTAACAGTCCAAGTATCTAGCCAAAAACACACTTGAGTGAAAGTAAAGAAGTATTCACATTAAATTGTACTTGGGTATTAAAAAAGTAAAAAGTAACTTTTTTCCTAGCTAGAATGAAATCAAGAGACGAGATTGTGTGAGAGAGGATGTTATTAAATTTGATTGGTTTGTTAAGTCACGTTTTTACTGTCTCCGACGACGTCATATTTCTCCCCCAGTGGCATTCGCAACCTGGTCAAAGAATCATGTTACAATAACTACATTTTTGCAAAATGATTTTTATGTGGCCTTTTGTATGTAACATGGCAGTTTCCTGGTGGAATGAACACTAGAGGCGCTACAACAACAATTACCTTTATCTCCTTTCACTCAAATCAGAGTAAAACAGTAGATTATCAGTTCATAAACACTAACCTTTCACTCTGTTCCTCACACAATGCTATCTTATAACATATAAACACTTTTACTATTTGCACGGTAACTCAACTAATAAAGCGTTACACTTGTGATACAAAGGACCAGGGTTCGACTCCTGAAGAGCATGCGAGTCCACACGTGAGCCAAAAGTGTCATAAAAGCACCATAAAATGACGCAATTGTGTGTTTCATCTCACATCTGCTTTTTCTGACACTTCAGTTAGGTTTAGGTTTAAGGTTTGGGGTAGGAAGGTTGGTTTTGTTGATTTAAATCTTGATAGAACATTAACCTTAAAAACCTCGTCTGTTCGGGAGAACATTTCACTCTTTTTTAGTGCCACACAGTGGACATTTCTCTTCAGAACTGCCCTGAGACGTGAAATGAATTTTATTTTGCAAAAATGTTGCCACAGTCACGCAGTGTTCATTGAATGGTAGAAGGCATTCACGAACAGCAATGTTAGAGAAAAAAATAAACACATAAAAATAAGCTTTGAAGAAAGTCAATGATGTTGTTGGTTTTGTGAATTGTTTTTTGAGGTTTGCTACCAAACCTGGGTGTTGAGCAGATGGATGAATTCAATTAAATTCATAATTAACATTCACTCATATTCCATTATTTTTATTATCATTATTATCATCATTTTCATTGCTGGTTTTTATAATTATATTATAAATAATAGTTGCCTAACAACAATTTCAAAAATAACAATTCAGCAAATAGGGATTAAAAATTCATAGATATGACTTAAATATGAAGGCAAGTGTATAAATAAATGACATGAACACATTTAATCATAAAATCATTTTGTTTTATATACAGTGGTGTGAAAAAGTGTTTGCCCCCTTCCTGATTTCTTATTTTTTTTTGCATGTTTGTCACACTTAAATGTTTCAGATCATCAAACAACTTTAAATATTAGTCAAAGATAACACAAGTAAACACAAAATACAGTTTTTAAATGAAGGTTGTTATTATTAAGGGAAAACAAAATCCAAACCTACATGGCCCTGTGTGAAAAAGTGTTTGCCCCCTAAACCTAATAACTGGTTGGGCCACCCTTAGCAGCAACAACTGCAATCAAGCGTTTGCGATAACTTGCAATGAGTCTTTTACAGCGCTGTGGAGGAATTTTGGCCCACTCATCTTTGCAGAATTGTTGTAATTCAGCCACATTGGAGGGTTTTTGAGCATGAACTGCCTTTTTAAGGTCATGCCACAGCATCTCAATAGGATTCAGGTCAGGACTTTGACTAGGCCACTCCAAAGTCTTCATTTTGTTTTTCTTCAGCCATTCAGAGGTGGACTTGCTGGTGTGTTTTGGATCATTGTCCTGCTGCAGAACCCAAGTTCGCTTCAGCTTGAGGTCACGAACAGATGGCCGGACATTCTCCTTCAGGATTTTTTGGTAGACAGCAGAATTCATGGTTCCATTTATCACAGCAAGTCTTCCAGGTCCTGAAGCAGCAAAACAGCCCCAGACCATCACACTACCACCACCATATATTACTGTTGGTATGATGATCTTTTTCTGAAATGCGGTGTTACTTTTACGCCAGATGTAATGGGACACACACCTTCCAAAAAGTTTAACTTTTGTCTCGTCAGTCCACAGAGTATTTTCCCAAAAGTCTTGGGGATCATCAAGATGTTTTCTGGCAAAAATGAGACGAGCCTTAATGTTCTTTTTGCTCAGCAGTGGTTTTTGTCTTGGAACTCTGCCATGCAGGCCATTTTTGCCCAGTCTCTTTCTTATGGTGGAGTCATGAACACTGACCTTAACTGAGGCAAGTGAGGCCTGCAGTTCTTTGGATGTTGTTGTGGGGTCTTTTGTGACCTCTTGGATGAGTCGTCGCTGCGCTCTTGGGGTAATTTTGGTCGGCCAGCCACTCCTGGGAAGGTTCACCACTGTTCCATGTTTTCGCCATTTGTGGATAATGGCTCTCACTGTGGTTCTCTGGAGTCCCAAAGCTTTAGAAATGGCTTTATAACCTTTTCCAGACTGATAGATCTCAATTACTTTCTTTCTCATTTGTTCCTGAATTTCTTTGGATCTCGGCATGATGTCTAGCTTTTGAAGATCTTTTGGTCTACTTCACTTTGTCAGGCAGGTCCTATTTAAGTGATTTCTTGATTGAGAACAGGTGTGGCAGTAATCAGGCCTGGGTGTGGCTAGAGAAATTGAACTCAGGTGTGATAAACCACAGTTAAGTTATGTTTTAACAGGTGGGGCAAACACTTTTTCACACAGGGCCATGTAGGTTTGGATTTTGTTTTCCCTTAATAATAACAACCTTCATTTAAGATCTGCATTTTGTGTTTACTTGTGTTATCTTTGACTAATATTTAAAGTTGTTTGATGATCTGAAACATTTAAGTGTGACAAACATGCAAAAAAAAATAAGAAATCAGGAAGGGGGCAAACACTTTTTCACACCACTGTATATATATATATATATATATATATATATATATATATATATATATATATAAAACAAAAGGATTATATACAGTATACACACTGTATTTGCAACACGAAGGATTATTTTTTACTTCGTAACTGTCCAATCTGTAAAAGTAGCAGGCGTTTAGAAACCTTCAGTGTTTCTCACTTCGTGCTCAGAGTTTTGAATGAATACATCACATTCAGTTGGGTGGTCACATACGATCTAGTCGCACAAATATTTCAACGTATCCGAAGCTCAAATCAGATCTGAAAAACTGCCTCTGCAGATGGTCAGAACTCCACACAGCTACCGTACGACACTCCATTTAAAATGACTGACCTCTGGTCTGTCATCTGTCATTTTTTTGGATACAGTAAAAAGGCGGCTTCAGTCCAGTAAGACAAAAGAAAATTATCTGCAAAAATGTAAAGAGTACTTTTCAAGTTACTTGGGTAAGGAGTAAAAAGTACTATTTTTTTGTTTGTAAATATAATTAAGTAAAAGTACTTGTATTCCATTTAAATTGCACTTGAGTAAAGTACAACCCCCAAAAAAGTATTTTTACTCAATTACTTTACACCCCTATGCATGTCCTCATTTAGGGTCTCATGACTGAGTGGAAATATTAAATAATTCTATGCTAAGACAGCAAAAGTAGATCAGAATAAAAAAAGAGCAAATATTACTGGTTGTAACCATGCGATTTCCTCCAAGCAATTGTAACAGTGTGTGGAAGTGTTTGTTTTGTTTTTGACTGGAAGGCTCTTGTGTGCTGAATATCTTAGCTCAGTGAATGGAAACCACAGAGGTCTTTAAAACAGGATTTCCCTGTGTGTGTATGTGTGTGTACGAGAGAAGCCTTGATCCTCTTCTACCAGACGTTTGTTGTAACAGGGCTGACTAGGTTACCAGCGAGCAGCAGAGGGTTATTAATACTGTACGTGTTTTCTAGCAGGACGTTTGATAAGCTCTGAGCAGCTGTTTGTCTAGCACACAGATCCAGGAGAAGATAGATTACTGACCCATTCTCAGGAAACACTGCCCTCTGTGCCTGGCCATTTCAGAAAAAAAGCATTCTTACAATTTAACATTTAATTTGAAAAGGGCTATTGCTGAACTTTGAAGAGATCTTATTTTCCCAACTCAGACCCAAAGTACCAGGGTCGTAAACGCCATAGACGGCCATAGACAAAAACAATTGCCAAACTATTACATTTGGACTATCCCCACTTCCCATATTTGATATGTTGTTACGGTCTTACTGATTCTCGTTATTTATTGAAAAAAGTTCAACATTATTGAATATGATTTAGGTTTGGAGTTTGGGTTTTGTTATTGTGGTGATGAAGTTTAGCAGCGAGATCCTTTAACTGTGTATTGAGAGTAAAAGATTGCTTTGACTGTTCCATTTAATGTGCCCGAAGTCGAGATCCAGCTTATATATATATATATATATATATGTGTGTGTCTCATCCGTTTGTCAAATACGTCAATTAAGTCAAATAATTAATGTGAAATCTCAAGATTGAGAATTTATTACTTCTTATTCTAAGAATTATATCAACACCAACTCCTATTTTATGATATAATATGTACAATAAGCCTCCAGGTGCTCCAGTTTCCCCCACAGTCCAAAGACATGCAGGTTAAGTGAATTTGGTACTCAAAATTGCCCATCTGTGTGTGTTTGTCCTGAGGCTCCAGCACTACCTGTGACCATATAGAGGATAAGAACTATAGAAAATGGATGGACATATAACAAGGACTGTAATAGAATATTAAGAACTATATAAGATGTTACAAATAAAAACAATGGAATTCATAATGAGGGCATTTTTTGCACCCACATTTTGAATTAACAGGACATAATAATAATAATAATGTCTTGCAATTGGACAATTAAAGGAAATCACAGAGGGAGATATAGAAGTTTTAAAATATTTAAATTAAATTTGATGTACTTAATAGTTTTGATTCATTTAATAGTATTAAATTACTTTAATAGTTGTTAGATTGAGAATTATGTGTTTTAAAGGATCTAGTTTTAGTTTTATGTTAGAAACATATAAGAAAATTCCAACAATTCTCTGTACAATCATGTACACATTTCTTTTGGCTTTTAACCATTTTTGACTAAGCCAAATTTAGAGTCATGAAATTAAAGAATGCGTTTCTTGTAATCAAATTAAGATATTGGCTGAAATGTTATTTTCTATATACATATATGGAATGTCACACAGGGAGGTTGTCACAAGGGTACAAGGGAATTGTCCAGTTGGGGCAAGTTGTCCCATGTGGTTTATATGTTGTTATTTTGTTTATTTATTTATGATATATGTTGTAATTATTATTCATAATTTTGTTATAATCTACTATATTGTATTGTGTTATTTTCCAATAACACTGGAAATGTTCAATAGCTTTTTTGTAATTAAGAATAGGTCTAAACTCATGGCTTTCAAAAATTGACCTAAATATTCACTGTAGTTAAAAGTGTGACAACTAGCCTTGGTCTACTCTATCTGTATTCCAGTTCTGTCAGTCTTGGCTGATAGCCTGTCTTATTGTTGTGAAAATGTGCTGGAGTTTATTAGGCTGTAGGTCAAGTGTTATGAAACTGAAGGCTCAGTTGTGAACATGATCACACAGCATGTGAGTGTAACATCACAGCGCATAACACTGTAATTTATGTTACGGTTACTGCAACCCGTCATGTAGCAGGAAGGGCCTGCATGAGACCTGAAAGCCTTTGAAATAATCAGCGTGTAGGAGACTGAAATTCTGTTGATAAGAATGAATGTTTAATAATAAAAAAAAAAAAAATAAAAAAAAAAAGGCAGCCAGACCGTGCATTATCTGACTTGACTCTTATCTCCAAAACTTTTCCTTTCAAACCAGGTAATTTTACAGGAAAGAGTAGCAGACATTCACTAGCTTTATTTCCTTTTTATAGCTGGTCATTGTACATTTATAGCAGTATAAACAACAATTATATTTTTGTATGAGTTGAAATCCCTATTCCTTAGTATAATCATGAGTCTTCCTTTGCCTTAGCAAACACCACTTATTACCAATCCCTAAATTCTTAATAGTTTGTCTTTATTTTTCAAGCAGTCTCATGTATGTTGAGCTGCAGGCAGCTGAACACATCTATCAAACACACCCCTCAGTAATATGTGCTGACCACTTATCTCTACACATACTGTACTTTATAAAGGGTCCCGCATTGGCTAATCGCCCTCTGGTGTCCCAAGCGCACTTACTGTCTGTTGTAGCAGACAAGGGAGGCAAAAGGGAAAATGCGTTTTGAAATCCTCAACTCTGGCTGTTGTCACTGGTGACCCTGTACAGATGTTGTCAGCTTAGCTCCCACTGGGCAAAGGATGTACCAGAACTGACTTTTTCAAAAACTAGATTCAAGCTGCAGCTGCTTATGGTACAAAGTGCACTTAAGAATTCACGAATTCAGATCTTCGAGCTAATACATAATTCTTTCTGTAAATGTTAAGAGCAATTTAAACTAGATTTTTGTGGCGTTTGCACATACAAAACTTTCTGCTACGCTGCCAGGGTGTTCTGAGTGTTTGCTTATGGGCCCAAGTTAAAAGAGTCTCATGATATTCTGGTCTCTATATGTGGCCTGGGGCTGCATGGTTTGAGGCATCATTCATGTCTGTAGAACACATTTTGTGGGATAAGTTACATGGCGAATTGTCATACTAAAGCAATATCACATGAGCAAGAGTGCTGTATGGCCCTACATCAGCACAGCTGTGATTTGGCCACAGGCACGAGGCACGAGTGCCACAGGTAATCACAGCCATGCTGATTTATGGCCATACAGCATGATTGCGAGTGTGATATTGCTTTTATATAACATTTCAATGAACAAGTATATTAAGGACAAAACCGCACTTGTGCATGGAACTACTTTCTTACGCAGCAGATCAGGATCTGCCATTGCTAGTTCAAAATATGCACCCAAGCCTGTGTTACTAATTCAAAAACAAAACTTTAGAACTAGTAACGATGTCTTTGGCTGTTTTTAACAAGTTATTGGAGAAAAAAGGATGTGTGTGTGCGCACATGTGTCTGTGTTTGTGTGTGTGTGTGTGTGTGTGTGTGTGTGTGTGTGTGAGAGAGAGAGAGAGAGAGAGAGAGCGATTGGGCTATTAGTCTGGTTTCCGACCGCATCACAGCACAGAGACGGCACTCATAAACATACTTAATGATTTTCGACTAAATACTGATTCAGGCAAAATATCAGTGCTGATATTTCTAGATAAATGTGCTGCCTTTGACACTGTTGACCACAGCATTCTCCAAGACAAACTGGAAAACTGGGTAGGGCTCTCTGGGACGGTCCTTCGATGGTTCAGGTCATATCTAGAAGGGAGGGGTTACAATGTAAACATAGGGGACTATGAATCTGAGTGGACATCCATGACATGTGGAGTCCCACAAGGCTCAATTCTTGAACCACTACTGTTCAACCTACAGTATATATGCTCCCACTAGGCCAAATTATGAAAAATGAACAAAACTGCATACCATAGCTATGCAGACGACACCAAGATTTACCTTGCCCTATCGCCTAATGACTACAGCCCCATAGGCTCTCTGTGCCAGTGCATTGATCAAATTAACAGTTGGATGTGCCAAAACTTCCTACAGTTAAACAACGACAAGACAGAGGTCACTGTATTTGGCAACAAAGGCAAAATTCCCAAGGTGAACACATACCTTGACTCCAAAGATCTAAAGAAAAAAATCAAGTAAGGAATCTTGGTGTCATTTTAGAGCCAGACCTTAGTTTCAGTAGTCACAGTCTAAAAATAGAGTGAGAATTAGATGTTTTGTATGCAGTCAAGACTTAGAGAAACATGTTCATCACCAGTAGGGTGGATTACTGCAATGGACTCCTCACTGGCCTTCCCAAAAAGACCATTAGACACCTGCAGCTCATTCAGAATGCTGCTGCCAGGATTCTCACCTGAACCAAAAAATCTGAGTATATTATTCCAGTTCTCATGCCTTTATACTGGCTTCCAGTTACATTTATAATTGATTTTAAAGCACTGTTACTCGTTTATAAATCACTCAATGGCGTAGGATCTAAATGAATTGCAGATATGCTTGTTGAATACAAACACAACAGACCTCTCAGATCATTAGTATCGAGTCAGTTCAAAACAAGGTGAGATTGCGTTTAGCTATTATGCCACCCGCAACTGGAACCAGCTTCCAGAAGAGGTCAGGTGTGCTCCAACAGTAGCCACATACATGTCCAGACTGAAAACACATCCGTTCAGCTGTGCATTTACTGACTGAGCACTGTGCTGCACTTACTGATTGCACTGCATCATTTTATTTCTGTATTCCTTTTCTTTTTTTATTCATTTTAATAATTTTCTTATTACCTTTTTATTCTTATTTCTTGTTCTTATATATGATCATGACATTTACAACATGAAAAATTACTATTACAATTTAAAAAAAAAAATCAGATCCTTGGCATTCTAGCTGTCAGTTTGTCCAGATACTCAGGTGACATTTCACCCCACGCTTCCTGTAGCACTTGCCATAGATGTGGCTGTCTTGTCGGGCACTTCTCACGCACCTTACAGTGACACACAAAAGCTCAATGGGGTTAAGATCCATAACACTCTTTTCCAATTATCTGTTGTCCAATGTCTGTGTTTCTTTGCCCACTCTAACCTTTTCTTTTTGTTTTTCTGTTTCAAAAGTGGCTTTTATTTGCAATTCTTCCCATAATGCCCTGCACCCCTGAGTCTTCTCTTTACTGTTGTACATGAAACTGGTGTTGAGCGGGTAGAATTCAATGAAGCTGTCAGCTGAGGACATGTGAGGCATCTATTTCTCAAACTAGAGACTCTGATGTACTTATCCACTTGTTTAGTTGTACATCTAGCCATCCACATCTCTTTCTGTCCTTGTTAGAGCCAGTTGTCCTTTGTCTTTGAAGACTGTAGTGTACACCTTTGTATGAAATCTTCAGTTTTTTGGCAATTTCAAGCATTGTATAGCCTTCATTCTTCAAAACAATGACTGACTGACGAGTTTCTGGAGAAAGCTGTTTCTTTTTTTGCCATTTTTGATCTAATATTGACCTTACGACATGCCAGTCTATTGCATATTGTGGCAACACAAAGACAATGTTAAGCTTCATTTAATGAACCAAATAGCTTTCAACAGCGTTTGATATAATGGTAAGTGATTTTCTAGTACCAAATTAGCAATTTAGCATGATTACTCAAGGATAAGGTGTTGGAGTGATGGCTGCTTGAAATGTGGTCTGTCTAGATTTGATCAAAAATGACTTTTTTCAAATAGTGATGGTGCTGTTTTTTACATCAGTAATGTCCTGACTATACTTTGTGATCAGTTCAATGCCATTTTGGTGAATTAAAGTACCAATTTCATTCCGAAACAGCAAAATCTGTAAATTTTTCCAAACCTTTGGCTGCCAGTGATATATATATATATATATATATATATATATATATATATATATATATATATATATATATATATATTAATCATTTTATGTAAAGCACTTTGAATTGCCATTGTGTATGAAATGTGCTATATAAATAAACTTGCCTTGCCTAATACCACCTGTCACCGACTAGCAATAGCAAGTAACAAATCATATTCATGTCTGTGATGCAAACTGATGCCTATTGGCTATTTAAAAAATGTGGGACAAGCCTTTCGATATGTCCCATGCAAACTTCCTGTTTCAATAGAGTAGAATACAGCAAATTAAGTTTTTTTTAAGAAACTTCCATGAAGATCTTGAGTGTATCTCAATCAGCACTCAAGTTCAGTAGTCAGGGCTCTGATCAGTAAGGCGACCATTTTCTAGGGCTGTCTCAATCACAAAATAGTTCCACTGAAACGTTCGCTCCCTAAACATTCTCAGAATGCACCATAAACACCAGGTCGCATCGTTGCTAACTACGCTCCCTTACCAGAAACGTTGTCATGTCTTCTGAAGTCTTTCAAGTTGTTAGAAGATGAGCACAAGTGTAAAACTATGAAGTCAAAGCCTTACTTTCTCTTTAAAAGAGATGTTGTTTGTAATATCTTCCATCAATAATGTTCATGAAAGGGAAACAATCTTGTAAATATAAGAGTTGTTAGAAGAAGGTTAAAAATACACTACTTACTGTTTTTATTTCTTTATTTATGTCATTTATTTTATAGTAAAACTATAGATTTGAATATCTACCACGAAAACACATGACAATGTCATTAATACAGCGATGTTGTTGATGAATACCAGCTGTGCTGATTGAGTCATAAGTGTCCCAATATTAAGTAGATGAACACTCTTGCCATTCATGGCACCCTGAATTTGTGTTCATGATATACTGATTCATGATAAAGGAAGCTGGGGAGCTGATTGAGACACACCATGTCATGTGTTTGTTTTACATGAATAATGTCTGAACATCATATTATTTGTGTGTGTGTTTGTAGGGCGGCTGTCTGAGGGCTCTGGTTGGACTCAGCTGGAGTTGGCAGCAGTAATTCTAGTGCCGTTGTGCCTGTTGTGTGTATGTGTGGTTCTGGGAGTGTGTGTGGTTCAGAACCTGCGCTGCACACACATTAAAGCTCACAAACAAGATCCAGAAGAAGTGCTGGATGACCAGACTCTAGTGTCAGTGGAAAAATGCCTGAAAGAACTCATCTATGACATGAGCACCTCTGGTTCTGGATCAGGTGAGCAGCGACTCTGTTCATCACAACCACAATATGAGCATACAACATGTTAGTTATCACACGTTATTATGTTATTAGTGTTATTATCGTCATCAATAGATTATTTTGGTAACACTTTACATTATTTTTCCCTTTGTTAAGGGTCTATAAATGGTTCATTAATAACTAATAAGTAATTTACAAATGCATTATAAATCATTAATATGTGGTTTAAAAAAACATACATAAAAAGGGTGACTTTCATGCAATTCCTGGCTCACTGATGTGACATGCATTTTTTTTTTTTTTTTTTTTTTTTGGTCCATCAATAAAATAATTTAAAAATACATTAAAAATGCAAGTCACACAAAACATTTAATTGAATAAACATCTTCTGTGATTAAAGTTTTTTTCTGGGGCTTAAAATAAAAAAAAAATTGTGGTGTAACTGTACGCAGACAGTAAAAAAATTACTCTCATTTAAAGTGGAAATTAAAAAAAATAAAATAATGTTGGCATGAGTAGTGCAGAATAATCTTTTATTCATATTTCTAAAAAATAAGCAGTGAAACAATTTTGTTTTAAAATATGATTATATTTTAAAAACTTTTTTCCACCAAATCAAAGTCATGTGGTGTGCCATCTAGATTTTGTTGTCATGTGACAAAACCGTGTGAAGTTTAATATATATATATATATATATATATATATATATATATATATATATATATATATATATATATATATATATATACATAACATGTATTTAAATGCTTAATAACACTTATTCAACATTAGAAACCTATTATTCTTTATCTTAATGTAAAGTGGACACATGTGAAGCATTAATTAAGGTGTTACCAACATTTGAAACCATGTACATGAAGTTCAGTATGGTTTAATGGTGATCAGGCTTTATTATATGATATACTGTATGCTGTGAATGATCATGAAGAGCTGTAAAGTGTTTTTCCAGAAGACTTTAGGTATAGGACTACATAAAACCATTCTTTTGATATCAACGTGACAAGGAAAGTGACAACACAAGTGAGTCAACACATTACAGTATCTAATATAAACACAAAGCGGATTGTAGAAAAATCACCTAATCCTTTCTTTTAATCTCACTATAATATAATTTTTTTGCTGCATTGTGACATAAAATCATGAATTAGGGCACAAATAAGTGTATGTATAAAGCATTTATAACATGTAAGTTAAAATACTATTTGGCAATTATTGCATGAAAGTCTGCATTTTTATTCATGTTGTTATAATTGCATATAAATGATTTATAATGCATTTGTAAATGACTTATATGTCATTAATGAACCCTTTATATAAACATTTAACAAAGGGAACATTAATATTAAGCAGGGGTGCTCATTATGTCAATTGCAAGACAACAGGCAGTAGAGAGAAAAACTACACAAACAATGAGAATGTTAAAGATTACTTTTTATTTCTTCATTTCGGCTCCCAGGCGCATGGATTTCCAAAAGGCAGGATGGCAGAGGAAGACGTAGTTATATTTATGAGGAAAGCTCTAGCTGATTGGTTACGGTTAGGTTTAGGAGTAGAGTTCGGGTTGGGTTATAATTTCTCTGACCAATCAGTTAGTGCTTTCCTGATAAATATTACTGAATCGTTCAATCAGGTACTGCTTTCCTCATGAATATAAATATAAACTCTTTCACTGCCATCATATGTTTCAGAAACTCTGAATCCTATCAATCTCCACTTTCACATTCTTCTTCTTTGTTTTTGGCGATTCACATTCTTCATGCATATCACCCCCTATTGGGGAGGGAGGAGAATTTATGGTTAAAAGGATTTAAATATTGATCTGTTTCTTACCCACACCTATCATATCCCTTCTGAAGATATGTATTTAACCACTGGAGTCGTATGGGTTACTTTTATGCTGCATTTATGTGCTTTTGAACCTTCAAAGTTTCGGTCACCATTCACTTGCATTGTATATACCTACAAAGCTGAAATATTCTTCTAAAATTCTTTATTTATGTTCTGCTGAAGAAAGGAAGTCAAAAACATCTAGAATGGTGTGAGGGTGAGTAAATGATGAGATAGTTTTCATAACTGGGTGAGCTATCCCTTTAAGTAAAATTTCATTTGGCCTACGTTTTTTCCATTTCTAAACATTTACTTGAATATTTGATACTACTGTTAGAAACTTTAAGCATGGTTTTCTTAATTTGTTTATTTTTCTTATTTTATTACTGACTGTTTTCTTTGTCTTGAATAATTACTTGAAAACTTGAAACAATGTTTACCTAATTAACAAATTAGTATTAGTTTTGGTATGGAGAATCATCAAATTTTACTGGTAATGGTTCGGACTACTAACATGTTGGTTTCATGACAACACTGCCAACAATGTACAGTATATTTAAATCGTGCATGGTAGATCTTACTCTAGTAGCCTTAAGAAAAATGTAATCTCGTAACCCTGATGTTAAGTGTTTCCCTACTATCAATATGTTATTCTGAAATAACAAACTCCTCAAGGGACGAAATCATGTTAATAATATTAATATCTTTAGCACTGGAGCCACATTTTAAAGCGATAGTTCACACAAAAAATTACAATTCTGTCATCATTTAATCGCCCACATTTTGTTCCAAACCCATACCCCATTCTTTTTTCTTTTTATTTTCAGGACACAAAAGGAGATGTTTAGCATGCCAGGCTGCTCTTCTCCATACAATAAAAGTGAATGGGGACTTTATTGGCATTTTTTGATGCTTTTTCTAAAACGTGGGTTTGGAACAACATGAGGGTGAGTAAGTGTGGGACATTTCTGCTGTTGTTCCTGTAGCTGATAGTATGATGTGGTATTTTCTCAGGATTGCCTCTGTTGGTCCAGAGAACAATTGCTCGGACTATCGTGCTGCAGGAGAGCATCGGGAAGGGCCGCTTCGGGGAGGTGTGGAGAGGCAAATGGAGGGGGGAGGACGTCGCTGTGAAGATCTTCTCCTCACGAGACGAACGCTCCTGGTTCCGTGAGGCAGAGATATATCAGACCATCATGTTACGACACGAGAATATTCTTGGGTTCATCGCCGCAGATAACAAAGGTATCACATGACAGGGGTTTTAGTGTTTAAATCACAATGCATATTGTTTTTTTGGCCTTGTTTTCTTTGCGGTTCAGCTAAATAAGCTCAATACAATTAATAATGCCATCAGCATATACAACCCCAATTCCAAAAAAGTTGGGACAGTATGAAAAATGCTAATAAAAACAAAAAGGAGTGATTTGTAAATTATATTCACACTTTGCTATATTGAAAGCAATAAAAGTAATTTCAAATAAGTTGATTGCAACACGCTCCAAAAAAGTTGGGACAGTCGATTGTTTACCACTGTGAAACATCACTATTTCTTCTGATAACACTGAAGACACAAGTTTGTTAAGTTTAGAAAGTGGAATTTTCCCCCATTCATCTATTATGCAGGTCTTCAGCTGCATTATTGTATGGGGTCATATATGGTGTGCTTCATAATGCGCCATACATTCTCAATTGGATACAGGTCAAAACTGCAGGCAGGCCAGTCTAGCACCCGCACTCTATGCTTACACAGTCAAGCACTTGAAATCCGGGCAGTATGTGGTTTGAAGTTGCTGAAAATGCCGGTGCTGGATGGGAGTATATGTTGCTTCAAAATTTGTACATATCTGTCTTCATTCATGGTGCCCTCACAGAAGTGCGAGTTACCCATGCCATGGGCACTGACACACCCCTGGCCTATACAGACACTGGCTTTTGGACCTGACGTTGATAAGAGCTTGGATGGTCCTTTTCCTCTTTGGCTCGGAGAATATGACAGCTGTGAATATAACAGTGGCGAGTGGTGTTAACTAACAATGTTTTACTAAAGTAATCCCAAGCCCATGTTCATGTTCATGAAATCCATTACAGATGAATGATGTTTTTTAAGACAGTGACTTCTGAGGGATCAGAGATCACACACATTCAGAAGTGGTGTTCGTCTTACCCTTTACGCACCGAGATTTGACCAGATTCCTTGAATCTTTTAAATATATTGTGCTTTGTAGAGGGTGAAATGCCCAAAATCTTTCCATTTTGTCTTTGGGGAACATTGTTCTCAAAATGCTGGATTATTTGCTGAAGCATCTGTTGGCAAATTGACAAGTCTTGAATGATCCTTGCTCTTGAAGGACTAGGCTGTTTTTGGAGGCTTATGATATACTATGACACGATTGCCTTGCCTGTTTAACATCTCCTGTTTCACATTGCCTTGTTATTTCAACTTGTCAAATTGTTATTAGTCTTAAATTGGAGTGTGTTGCAATCATCTGATACTGTACATTTTTAAAAAACAATGCAATTCACAAGGTAAAACATCATATAATTTTAGCTGTAGTACTTTCAATATAGCAAAGGGTGAATATAATTTACAAATCACTACTTTTGTTTTTTATTAGCATTTTTCATACTGTCCCAACGTTTTCGGAATTGGTGTTGTAAATCGCATTTATCATGTTATTGTAGACAGCTTATGTGCATTTGTGTAGGATTTCATTTAAGGAGATTAGTAAGTTAAATAAGTTCTTACCCTGCTCATTTGTGTCGTTACTGTTAAAATGTAATGCTTTGGGTTACCAAACCAAAGCAAGCGTAATTTTTTTTTTCTTGTTTTTAAACAGGGCTGACAATATAATGCATTATTTCAGTGCGATTAATTATACAAAAATTATTAACATAATTAATCATTCCCTCGGACCGTAAATACTACATTTTCCCTACCATCTGACAAATTCAAGCTTGAAGCACTGTACCATCTTTGTGTTTTTATGAGTCCCAGTCAGCAGGGGGCAGTAAGCGCAACTCCAGCTGTACAAGCAACAAACCACACTTACTGACAGCAAACAGCTCAGGATGAAGACGTGTTCTTGTGTTCAAACACACCTAGACAGAGTGCAACTCTAAATGTTTCAAACTATGTTTAGCTTGACACAGTAATCTTAAAAGCTGTGTTTATGACACAATGTAACCAAAGTGAAACGCTCCAAAAGCATCTGTCTGCCGCAGGTATTCATTGACCTGTCCTTAGAAAAGCCCTTATAATAAATCTACCTCGGACAAATTGAAAAATGCAATTGCAAGATGGATTGCTGTGAACTGTAGGCCAATAACAGGGTGATGTTCAATGACATTGAGATAAACAATATAATGCCTTCTAAAGCCATGCACTTTTTGTATTGTTTTATCAATGCTGTACTTATCTGCCACAATAATGTAACGTATTTTAATGATCTGAATTATTCTAATAATTATATATATTATATTTATTATTATTTAAATATAGGGTACAAAGGGGCTAAAGGCCCCCTGGGGTAAAAGGCACTTTTGATTTTATTTTCTCCCAAAACACCTGTTTGTCAGTATACACTGCAAAATATTCCTGATCCATGAGATAATTGCGTGCAATGTCTAAAGTTTGATTTTTAGGCAATTTCTAGGTAATTTGTTTGTGGTAATAATTCTAATATTGGATAAACGTTTTAAAATGTTGCAATTTATGTAGCTAATTAGAATCCCTAAAATTAACATTTATTTTTATACAAAATATTTATAATTTTCAGTTTAAAGTTAAAAATTTTTAATAACAGTCCAGCACATCAAAGGATAGTATTTGGGCTAAAAAGCCCCCCTGTTGCTGGGGCTAAAGGCCCCATAAAACATGTTTTTCTTAAGTGGGGTGAATATTTGTTATGAAGAATTTCAAAAGGCTCCCTCGCCACCTTTTTTAATAATAATAATAATAATTATTATTATTATTATAATCAAAATAAATTACCATCTGTTATTATTTCTTTTCACACAAATTATGTTGTTCCATCAATATAAAAAAAGAGATTTATTTTTTTAATATTGGTACACTTTGTGACAAGAAAAAAAAAAAAAGCAATTTTTCCTTAAGGTGTGTCTTTAGCCCCGCTGTACCCTAATAATTTATAATTGTTTAATCATATATTGAATTATTTTTATTTGGGGGCCTTTCTCTACAAATATTTTTGTATGTCATAGACATTGCTAGACCCTAGGGCTTAAGCCCCCCCTAAAAAATCTATGACTTTGCAATCAGCACTCAAATCAGCAACAGCACTGCAGTAGTTTAAAGCATGAAAGTGCTTTGTTGGCTTTTCCCACCTGTAAAGACAATCAACCTGTATAGCAATCGAGCATGGGCTGTGATGGAGCATATGATTGGTTTGATACTATACACCCCTTCACTGAATTAGTTGGTCATTTGTGCTCCAATGAGACAATTCGTGACCAAGCGAGGATCAGTGTCTGATGATTGACTGAAGGAGAGGAGGTTCAGTAGTTCGTATGTTAATGTAATCTTGTATAGAAGAGGTAAGCTTATTTGGCTTGCTGTCCGTATACTGGATGGCTCGGAGCTCGAGACTCAACTCGAGTCCTGATTACCCTTCCCGGACTTTACTTATTTAGATAGATGATGAATCTAGAGAACATGTGGAGATGGGGTGGAGGAGGGATGTCAGGAGAGTTGTCGCAGGAAGCAGGTAAGCAGCGGCTTATTTACTCCTACTCGCGGGCCATGAAATTAACATGCTCCTCCCGAACCTCTGTTAATTAACTCCATAATGTCGTTTGTTTAGTGGCTGGATAAATTATGAGTAAAACTGACTAATGATGACATTATAATGATATCAGGACATAATTGAAACGTATAATGTTTTTAGGCTAATATTGCAGGCTTTTTTTATAGCTTGATAAGTATGCACAAAAGTTTACAAAATGATACATTTGCTTTGTTGTCTTTTGTGGGGAAAACGCTTATGATGCTTTAACACTGCTGAAGTCTCTTAGTAGATCTGTAGACAAGCAAATTTTAATAAAGTATAACTAGACTTGTTTCAGTCATGAATGACTCTGTGCTTCATCAATGTTTAATGACTTACTCAAAACACAAAAAATACATTCATTTATTGTCAATAGGTGTAAAAAGTTTTTTTTTTTTTCCTCTCTTAAAAGTGGAACTAATTTTTAAACAGATTCAAAAGACTCGTGTCACGTGCTAATGACAGACAGAGAAACATCTCCGGAGTTAATTCACTTCACTAAATAACAACTAGGCTAAATGTGACATTTATTGTAATAAAAGTTTTTTGCAGTGTTTGATATAACTTTAGAAGTTGCAAAATTGATTAATGTTCTATAATTTTTTTTCTTCAATAAATGGAGAACAAACAAAGGAATGATTAGGACAGATCAAATGTTTTGCCAATAATTAGACAATTACGATAGTATGGCTATGGTTTTGATTATTTTTTATCTTATTATATGTGTTTATTATAGAAATAAATTACAATATTCTGAATGAATATGAGCTGGCTAGCTTGAATGATGTAAGTTGAGTGTAATTATGTATAACAGATGTTTAAATTGTGTTGTGTTAATTTGATGTTTTAAGTCGAGTTTAATTATGTATAACAGATGTTTAAATTGCGTTGTGTTAATTTGATGTTATTGTAAATTGGTATATGTCTCATCACTGTCACGACTGCTATGTTGATCGGAACTGCACCCAAGAATTTCACACACCATTGCACTTGTGTATATGGCTGTGTGACAATAAAGTGATTTGATTTGATTTGATTTGATTAAACACAGTTTAAAAAAACAAAACACTATTCAGCAACAGAGTGGAATGCATAAAATGTGCAAATATTACAGTGCCATTGGGGCCTGAGCCCCCCTAAGATTTAAATCCTAGAATTGTATTAATTAATTGGCAAATCATGTAGTTAATTTGATTTTAATAAATGTAATCGATGGACAGCTCTAATTTTAAAGCTTAGATGTTTAAAAGCACGGTTAAAGTAACAGTTACAATACACTTTTTTTCTTTTTCTTTTTTTTTTTTTTTTTCCAGGATCTATTAATTTATCCAAACATTAGATTGATTAGATCTAATCCTTAAAAAAAAAAAAAATAAATAATAATTATTCAGTATTATATTATAATAATAAACTTGAATGGGTCCCACAGGAATAATTCAGTATTGTATAGTATTCATCTGGGTCCCAAAAAAAAAAAAAAACAGTGAGTGAAGTTGTAGTTTTTGCACACGCTGTTCATTCACAAAAAAATGGTACTAAAAATAAATGTAGGTAAATAATGCTCTTTATTACACTAATATGTATAATTGTAGATGGGTGCATATAAAATAAAATTATTAAATAAATGTTGTATTTATGAAGTTAAAAAATGTGGAAAATATGCCATCATTATTTTAAACTAGATTTTTACTTCTTGCATTAAACATTTTGAATCTTGGATGGATGTTTAGTTGAAATTGTGTTCCTCTGAATAGTAATAATAATAATAATAATAATAATAATAATAATTTTTTAAGCCATTTCAGAGCAAATACATACTTTTGAAAATATATATTGAATATCATCAATTGCTGAAAAATACAAAGATAACGTTTTTGTTGCCATATCGCCCAGTCCGAGTTTGGAAAGGCTGATTTTATGCAAATGCAGCATGTGAGACTTGAGTCGCTAAAATAATTATCAATATTTCTGGTATAAAACAATAATGAACAATTTATTCACCAGTATTTTGTGTGAACGTTATACAGTAGCCTACACTGTACCAGCAATTTGAAAAACCTGTTCTATCTTTTCTGTTTTATTTAATGTATAGTTCCAAGAAATTAATTTCCCGTTTTTTTCCAGTAATTTACCCTGCAATTTGTTCACCCTCCACCTATGAATACATTTGTCTGCCATATCAAAGTCATTGTGATATAGTCATTTGTCATGTGATAAGAAAACTATTAAACATCATAGAAAGGACCCAGTCAGTTAGTTTCAGTAAGGTCGGTGTTTATAAAAATATAAAATATAATTTGAGCATGGCAGTTTTTTTTCTTCAGGTTGTCAACTGTAATGCTCCCAAGAAAACCCATGAAAATGTATGATATTTGTGGAAAAAAATATTTTTATCCTTAAAAGATTGTTTGAAAATGTTTGTGTACACTTAATGTACAGTATTAAAAGTTTTTCCAAAACATTATATAATAAATATTACATTTCTACATTCTTGGCACATGTGTTTAAAACTAGATTTTTCCTTTCCATCATCTTGGAAATCCTTATTTGCCATGGATCCTACACCAGAGTGCTGTATCACAAATACCATATACAGATATCTGTGTATGTTTGATTGTGTTTTTGAAAAAGCTATGAGCATTGACTGTAACGTCTCTCTTCAGATAATGGCTTGTGGACACAGCTGTGGTTGGTGTCGGAGTATCATGAGCATGGGTCGCTCTTTGATTATCTGAACAGATACACAGTCACAGTGGAGGGCATGATCATTCTGGCACTGTCTATTGCCAGTGGCATCGCACACCTACACATGGAGATCATAGGCACTCAAGGTGGGAGAATATGCAATCAAACTTCATTCATGCATCATCAGGTCTTGTTTCTTTGTTTATTTAAAGATTTATCATCATTCATCAAAAAGGCTCCATTGGTTGTCTTATGACATAGTGCCATTTCATTTAGTACAATTCCATAAAGAAGTCAAGGGGTTCTCAACTTTAAGTTAAAAAAGTTAATTTATATATATAAATATATATACACTGATGAGCCAAAACATTATGACCACCTTCCTAATATGCTGTTGGTCCTCCGCGTGCCGCCAGAACAATACTGACCCGCCGAAGCATGGACTACAAGACCCCTGAAGGTGTCCTGTGGTATCTGGCACCAAGACATTAGCAGCAGATCCTTCAAATCCTGAAAGTTGCAAGGTGAAGCCACCATGGATTGGACTTGTTGGTCAACGGCACACACGTACACGGCTGTCCATGTGATGTAAAAGAAAACGGTACTCATTGGACCAGCGACCTTCTTCCACTGCTCCAAGGTCCAGTACAGATGCTTGCGTGCCCATTGTAGGTGCTTTTGACGGTGAACAGGGTTCATCATGGGCACTCTGATCGGTCTGCGTCTATGCATCCCCATATGCAGCAGGGTGCGATGCACTGTGTGTTGTGACACATTCCTCCCATAATCATGATTAAAATTTTCAGTAAATTCTGCCACAGTAGACCTTCTGTCGGTTCGGACCAGATGGGAAAGTCTTTGTTGCCTTCGCACATCGATGTGCCTTGGGCGTATGTGGTTTGTCCCTCCTCAGACCACTGTCAGTAGGTACTTACCACTGCTGACCAGGAGCACCCCACAAGCCTTGCCGTTTCAGAGATGGTCTGACCACGTCGTCTGGCCATAGGGCTGAAACAATTAGTCGACGTTATCGACAAAACAATTTCATTGTCCAATAGTCGTTTGATGTCATTTAACGTAACATGAGATCACATTAAACTCTAATGATGACGCATGAGAGCAGCACTGCAGCTCACGGCTGACTGTTCAGATGCTCTCTAAACTTTCCAAACAGCTTGGTTTCCACTGAAGCAAAACTTGTGTGCGTTACACACAACATCCCGGTGTTACATCTTTAATGCAGTTATATTTAATGTGTATATTTAATGTGTTATAGCTTTATTAAAGTAAAAAAAAAAATAAGGAAGCAAGTCATGTAAATAACAACAAACTCTGAAATTGGCATTTCTCTGTGTGGTCAGCGCCTCTTCTGTGAGTTGCGTGAATGTCATTTTATCTGAGAATGTTGAATATAATATTAAAAATACAAATATTTAAAAATATCTAAAAATCCTTTAAAAATGGTGCATTCACCTGAGAAGCAGCATATAAGATATTTAGACTTGCTTTTAGAGAATAGATCTTGAATATAAGTATAAATCTTTACTGCACTCGCAGAAGTATAACCAAGTGAAAAAAATACACATATACAAAATACACATATTTAAGATACATTCTCTTAAAGCAAGTCTAAATATCTTATGTTACTTCTCAAGTAAATGTATCTTGTTTTAAGGATTTATAGACAATTCTAAATGGTAAACAAGACAAAAACACTTGATAACAATAGGATTTTTTTGCAGTGAATTTTTTACTGAATTAAACTTAATAAAAAGTATTTTTTCCCTTTAATTCAGTGAATGTCATTTAGTGGTATTTTTAAAAGATGATTTTGTCCTCTGTATTGTTAGTAACAGTGGTGGCCCGTGCATTTTAAGTCTTGGCCTTCATTGCGATTCATGCCATTGTTTCACAATTAATAAGACGCCCTATGCCTATGGACATCATACATTACATCGCGGCCAAATAATAATACCAATTGACATTTTTAAAACACGTCCACGCACGAAAGCCAAAACCAAGAACGTCTAATACCAGGAAAAAGCTATCTAATAATATTTGCGATCTAAATGTTGCTTGCAATACTTTTTTTTGCAAAAAGCACTTACTTGAAGTGAAAATCAGCCCTCCTTTCCTGTTTACATCTCAGGTTTGTAAATCCATAAGGATCTCATTCTCAATGGCGATAGTGGCAGTGATGACAGCTGACTCGTCAGTAAGATCTCGCACTCTTTGCTTTCAAATTACGTACATCACTTAAAGCGTGATTGTGTCACTCAAGGCCAGCTAGTAGGCCTCCACTGGGACATATCCTAAAGACCACACCCACCAAGATTGACTGATGAATCTGACAATCTGACTTTAGGTGCCTATTCACTGTACTGTTGAGGGATTCTGTGGAAATTCTGAAGGCCTGACGGGGTGGAGCTCAGAATCACATGCTGCTTTGGCTAAGGAGCATGGCTTCGGGCATGCGATTTGTGAACCAGTCATCACGCTTCGCTTGTAAGGATCAAGGAATAAATTCTGATTGGATAAACTATTTGTTGTTTGCTATTCATTATTAGATGAATTAGGAGTGGAAAGCGATTGAAAATAAATAGGCAAAAAGGTGAATGAGAATGAATGGATGAAAAAATATTTATTTATTAGACATGTTAGGCCAGCAGAGAAGGCTTTGCTGACCCTGAGAATTCACCACTGGTTAGTAAGCACATTTATTACAATCTTTTAAGTTGGGGCACAAGCTGATTTAACCGACTGGTTAAGAGTTAGTGATTAATCGTTGCAATAATCGCCCAAATAATCTTTCTAATAATCATTAGATTAATCGATTATCAGAATAATCATTAGTTGCAGCCCTTTCTGGCCATAACAATTTGGCCCTTGTCAAAGCTGCTCAGGTCTTTACTCCTGCCCATTTTTCTTGTAGTTTCCCATGTTGACTACAAGAACTGATTGTTCGCTTACCATCTAGTCTACCCAGACCTTGACATGTGACTTGTTAGGAGATGATAAACGTTATTCGCTTCACCTGTGAGCGGTCATAAAGTTTTAGCTTATCAGTGTATATTAGGCTTGGGATCTATGCCTTTTTCACGCATTAATAATCAGAAGATTCTCCCGATGATTATTGATATATATCGATTTTTTTTCCAGATATAAATAGGGCTGCTCATTGCACAATAGTGTTTGTCTCTTCAGATATATTTCTCAACAAAACTTTGGGAAACTGTAAGTGGCAGGGCTAATTAAAGGGGGGTTGCACACCGGACAAGTCTAGTGGATGACATGGCACACTCTAAAATTAGAAGCAATTATTTATTTTCTACTAAGGTATGTACACACTGCCAACACTCAGAGTCAACATCCTGAAGTGCCACGAAGCTCAGCTCGCATAGTTTTCCATTAAATTCGACCCAAATAATTATAAAAATACAAAGATTATTTACTTTATCAAGGTCACTTTATTTATTCATGAAGTACAAAAACTGCCATCTGCGCCGCTTCAGCTACTCCTACGTGTGTGTTTGTGTGTGTGTGATTGTGACAGCAACCGGCTTCAGTAAATGGTATATCGCCCTATTACGCCAGACTGTTAAACAGAGGCCAACTGAGTGAATTAGAAAGCACACCAATTGGGCTTCTAATTTAAATGTCGACTAATTTTAATACATCGATGCCTCACAAATATATCGATACAATAACGTGCTGATCAATAATCAATTTTTTATGGCATCCCTAGTGTGTGTGTGTTTATATATATATTGTAGAACATGTTAATGTAGGACAACTCGAGTTCTCTGTCTGCTATAGAAAAAGAAAATTTCTCATAAAGCAAATATAATCAGAACAGATGCACTGAATTATGTCTTGGTTAACATTAAACTAAATCTGACAGGATTTAGTTTAATGTTCAGATTCAAAAACACTGCAAAGTGTAATTCTGCCATGTATTGCAGTTAGTGTGTATAGGCAATTGTAATTTGCACTATTCATTAATTTCAGACTTTTTTCAATCACACGTTCACACGTTATCATCATCATCATCATCATCATCGTTATTACTGTCATAATAAAATATTGGAGAGTGTCTTTCCTCTGCTTGCTCATGATCCAAAGTCAAACATCACCAGCTAACAGTTTATGGCTGATTTCTATGTTTATGTTTCTGTTTAAGGAGGATTTTAAAGGAGAAAAAAGTTTTGATTCCAAAAAGAAAACAAAATCTAGTTTTAAAGAATAGATCAATAGTGTGTCTTTTCAATTAATTCTTCCTAATTAGTGTTGAACATGTTACATTTGCCAGAATGTCTCCCTCACCCAGATATTTGTTCTCAACAATAATTGATCAAAATCAGATAAATTCTTCATTGAAATTAAAACACATTTGCAATTAATTTGGTATTTATGTGTACAATTTGGATTTGTTAATAATGATCAGGGATGCAAAATCACGAGAGGTGAAAAAAAAAGAGAAAGTCTTGTATTGTTGATTGTTGATTTTTGTATTGTTGTATTCAAAAATGTTTTCTTAAATGATGAAGGTTTAAGTACCGTTCGCCTGGGGGAGGGGTAATTTTTTCAGCTTCAATACGGAATGGAACAACATACAGGACGTCCTGACTAATATAGTACAGTTTGCATTTGTAACCAAACCAGGGGATTTCTACGCTGTACCAGCAATGATGTGCAAATCGTGTTAGTATTGTCAGCTATTCCTGCTCCCACCAAATGATGAGGGCCTCGGATTTCTTTGAGCACTAAGGCTAACTCATTTTAACACATTTTAATATTAACTAATTTTAGCTAACTTAGCAAATGTGATTTCTGTGTGGCTCTTATTACTTTCAAATTCTCAGGTCCTTGGATAATGAAAGCATCTTCACAGCTGGAAGGCAGAAATTCTACTGAACTTTAATGTTGTTTCACTTTTCTCTTTTAAAGAGCGAATAATTTCCAAGAAAATGATGCATGTTCTTCCGTGGCCATTGTGATGAAGCAGCTGTTTGCCTCGAGAGCAGAGTGCTGATGTGAGACAGGTGTTATTTGCGCATGCGACAGTACGAGGTGCTCCTGACTCAAGTGAGTCATGAGAGAGAACCCGAACAGAACGCGCATCTAAACCATCTCTCACTCTAAATAAACAGCTGTCTGTATCACTTTATGTCAGGAAAATTCACTATTTCTTTTGTCAGAAATTAAAACTTGTAATCCTGACAGTAATCCCATTTTTTAAATGTAACTGTAATCTGATTACGATAGGGTTTTATGTAACTGTAACGGATTACAGTTAACTCCTGATTGTATCCTGATTACCTTAAGCTGTTACAAGTAATCCGTTACTCCCAAGCCTGTGTGTGTGTGTATATATATTATAAATTGTTTATTTATACATTTAGTTACAAGATTTACAGATCATATGCGTCAAATAGATTAAGTCTGCTAGCACAGATAAGATCACTACTTGTCCTCCATTAGTAGGGATACACACTTTTAAGTATGACTTTTTAACTACTACTAGATATCTAATGTAACTTCAAACTGATAAATAAATAAATACAAATGTATAAATAAATAGAGAAAGGGTCTATTTGAATAATAAAATAAATTAAGGATTTTTTTATTTATTACATGGTTCTCTGGAATTTTCCAACACATACCATTTCAAAGCAGCTTTACAGAAAATTATGCTTTAACAGAAAAAGAATCTTATAGCAGAGTCATAATAGTGTGGTTTAAAAAAAAACATGATTGTAAATTGTACCTTCAAATAAATAATAGAAAATAATTATATTTTTATTTAGACCCCCAGTGAGGGAGGAGTTGCGTGGCGCCATGTGAGGGTCGGACGTGTGAATGCCGAGCTCTGTGCACTTTGCTAGTTTTTAATTCTTTTTGTGTCATAAACCGGTGAGATTCGATACACCCTGTTCTATAACTGTTCTATGAAGTCAGTATGTCAAAGAATTCAAAATCCTCGGGCTCTGGAGATATTAAAAGACACTTACATGCTCAAGCTGATACTCCAAATAGGGCCGCAGACCAGGGACTCGGTTTGGATGGTGCGGCGGGAGAGATTCAACGTCAGCTGTCGAGCATGTCGGTGATGCTGGCGAAGGACATTGCAGACTTGGAGGATCTTGCTGTAATACGTCATACAATTATGGCCATGGAGACGAAATTCTCTGAGTTGGTTACAAGATTAGGGGATGTCGAGAAACGGATCAGTTATCTGGAGTCATCGAAGAGGGAATTAGCTGCTAACCCACTAGCAACCAAGGTAGATTTGCAGTGCATCTGGGAAAAGTTGAAAGACCTTGAGAATTGTAAACGGCGGAACAACGTCCGAATTGTTGGAATTCCTAAGAATGAAGAAGGCCGATATATGGTGAAATTCCTAGACGAGCTCTTCCCGAGTCTGCTCGACATAACAGGCCAAAAGCTGGAAATCGAGCAAGCTCACAGGGTCCTGTCTTGGAGATCCATGGGGGGAGACAGACCCCGATCAATTCTGGCCAAATTTCTGAGATCATCCGATAAAGATCTTGTGTTACATGAGGCAAGGAGTAAAGGAAGGCTTTCTTGAAAGAACCACAACATTTTCTTTTTCCCAGACTTTGCGAATTCAACAAGAGAGAAACATGATCAATTCAAGGAATGCAAGAAACTCTTTTACACTGATGTTTCCAGCCAAACTGAGAATAGATACTAAGGATGGCCACAAAATATTTACATGCCCACAGCAAGCATTAGCTTTTAAAAAGTCAACGGAATGAGTAGATCAGGGTGTGATTCTTACGTTGCAGCAAGTGAACCTCACTCACTGAACATTCACTTGACCGTCTGAGGAAAATGGGCGCCTTCTTTGTTTCTTTTTGTGCTGGTTCCGCCTAGTGGCTGGAGTTTGTTTTGTGGAATAACACTCCTTCGAGACAGTTGTGGATGAATCTGCACGTTCTTTGTGCTTATATTGGATGGAGTTTGTTTTGTCTTCTCCCATATCAGGGACCCCCACCCCCCTCAACAAAAGTGAAAGTGGTCTGGTCCATCAGCTAGCATGCGGTCCAATCTGAAGCTGTGTCCCAAATGACACACTATACACTATACACTTTTAAAATATACTATGCACTCAGACATGTAGTGTATGAATTTTCAAAATGTAGTATCGTCCCAAATGGGAACACTTATCATTCCCTATCTGTCACTCACTCGACGTTGTGTCAATGTAGTGACACTAGGGGTCACTCTTGGGAGCCCGAGACACCTCTGGTCTTTGATAAAAGGCCAATGAAAATTGGCGAGTGGTATTTGCATGCCACTCCCCCGGACATACGGGTATAAAAGGAGCTGGTATGCAACCACTCATTCAGATTGCTCATTGAGATGAATTCCCACGACTGTTCATTCACCTCTGCTGGATCTGACGGCACATTTCAGTGGCTTCTCCCCCCTCTACACTGGTGCACTGCGCCCCTAGGCACTTCGGCAGAAATAAAAGAGTATATTTCTCTGAAAGAGTATATTTCTCTAAAAGAGTATATATCTCTAAAAGAGCGGCACAGAACGTCTTTTTAAAGATGCCTTTCCTTTGTGTGTTATTCCTGGTTGCACTCGTTATCTCTCACCTTCTGATGGTCACGATCACTGTCTTTCGTGTCTGGGCACTGCTCACGTGGAGACAGCGTTCGTGGATGGGTCATGTACTCATTGCGAGAACATGTCCATGGCAACAATGCAGTCGCGGCTTACCTTCGTAAGAAAGCAAGCCACCCCAGAGGCTCCCCGCCTCGGTCCTTCTACCCACGGCTATGAGGCCAGCGTGGCTAGCACTGGGGGCGATTTGGGGATCCCAATGGGACCATCTCTGCCGGGTATCCCCCCATGGACCTCCAATTCCCCAGCACGCTCGTCTGCCCCAATCAGGCTTCCGGATGAGTCCGCCGGCTCATCTCATAGCGAGTTCGACCTCTTATTCGGAGCCCGCGAAGGTGATGAGCTCTCGACGTGTCCAGTCGGACGCGGAAGCCTCAGCTGGGCTCCTCCCTTCGGGTGCGGTTGCCCAGTCACAGGCTGACATGGAGATGACAACATGCTTTCCCGGCAGCCACGAGCGTCAGGCCGCTCAAAGCCACGCCACGCCCCCGTTCCTTTCTTTCCGGAAGTGCACGAAGAGCTGACAAGGTCATGGGAGGCACTTTTTACTGCCCGGTCCCGATCTTTCAGCTTCCCCGCCCTCACTATCAGCAGCCAAGGGCTATTCGGCAATCCCCCCGGTGGATAAAGGCGCTCGCGGTGCACCTATGCCTACAGAGCGCCACCACCTGGCGCGGGCGCCCAAAGCTCCCGTCCAAGGCCTGTAGGTTTACGTTGTCTCTGACGGCCAAGGCCTACGATGCCGCTGGACAAGCCGCCACCACCCTGCACGCCATGGCTCTCCTGAAAGTCCGCCAAGACTCTAAAGGAACAGCTTGAGGGTAGTTCCGCCCCCGGGATTGATGCAGGAGCTGCGCTCGGCGATCATCAGGTTCCTTAGAGGCTCGAGGAGGTTGAATCCTCCTAGACCACGCCTCATTCCCTCATGGGACCTCTCCATGGTCCTGTGGGGAGCCCTGTTTGAGCCCTGGAGTCAGTTGAGCTAAAGGCAGTCTCTTGAAAACTGCCCTACTGACTGAGCTCATGTCCATCAAGAGGGTAGGGGACATGCAGACATTCTCTGTCAGTGACATGTGCCTGGAGTTTGGTCTGGAATACTCTAACGTGGTCCCCGACCGAGCTATATGCCCAAGGTTCCCACGACCCCATTTAGGGATCAGGTGGTGAACCTGCAAGCGAAGCTGCCCCAGGAGGAGGCAGACTCAGCCTTTTCATTGCTGTGTCCGGTGCGTGCTTTGCGCATCTACTTGGATCGTACGCAGAGCTTTAGATGCTCTGAGCAACTCTTTGTCTGCTTCGGAGGACAGTGGAATGGGAGCGCTGTCTCCAAACAGAGGATCACCCACTGGGTCGTTGATGCCATCGCTTTGGCATGCCCCCTTGGGGCTTCGGGCACACTCCACCAGGAGTGTGGCGGCCTCCTGGGCCCCGACCAATGGCATCTTTGGCAGACACTGGTAGAGCAGCGGGCTGGGCAACACCCAATACCTTCGGGAGGTTCCTCAATCTCCGGGTTGAGCCGGTTCGTCCCGTGTGTTGTCAGGTATGAACAGGTTAGTAGGCGGGACAACTGGCCGGGTGTACCGCTTGCGCATAGTGCCTTCCCCCTCCTGGAGGGGAAGATGTGCGCTTTTACCCCCCAGCCGAGTTCACGAGGTCGTGGACCCTGAATGTCCTTCCTCCTTAGCCCTGTGACAGGTGAGTTCGTGGAGAAACTCGATGCCGGCCCAGTATGTGTGCTATTAGGCCCTGTACTGGGTTAGATGCTCCACATGCGCTGATTGCCTGTTTGTAACCCCGTGTTGGGCCTCATGTAGTCAGATAGAGGACAAAGGCAGGCCTAACACAGTGTAAAACTCAGGCCCCCACATAACAAGTCGTAAATCTTACTGATAAAAACTGCACCAAAATCAAACAAAGGGAGTCCAAAACAGACTACAAATCCCATGAAGCCTTGCTCACTAAAGGATTGAACTCTCAACTCCTATTGGATGAGGCACACAACAGAACGCACCTCAACCATGACATCATCAGGAGTAGAAATACCTCTGAAATGCTTCCGGGATTTGCTTACAGCAACTTTGCTCGCCGTGCGTAGATGCAGCTCATCGCTGCTTTCAGGTGTATCCTTGTGGCACAAGGAAGTAACGTCCAACTTGAAACTGTGGCCATACAATCTTCATCTCGCTGGATGAGTTGAGAACACTCTTAACGGATCCGAAGGAGACCGCCGAGCAATCCGCATCTTCATCCGTTTGCCTGCAGAAGTGAAGAGATAAAATATTTCTCTTCCATCTTCAATCAAATTGACGTCGTTAATTTCTCCGCCAGCCCGCCGAGAATCAGCAGCCGTACCGCCCACCGACAGAGCGAGGAAACCCTCCCGTCATCACCCGAGCCTTGAGGAACCGAGTCGGAGTTAAAGGACGGATGAACACACATTCTGCATCCTCATGCGATTCAAGTAAGAGGTTTACGTCTGGGCAGAGATAGAATATTATAGTGTGTTATTCTTGTGTACCAAGGTTTTTGCTTGTAGAGTTTACGGACCGCCATGTCCGCTCATTATTAATACTCAGGGTATTAATTATCACAAATTTGATTTGCTGTATTGTGGTCCAACCACACTGGGCTGTTGTGCATTTCCGCCATCGCAGGTGAGACCGGCAAACTGAGTTTATCCATTAAAGAATCAAAGAACACGGAACGGTTTACGAGCCGTCCACTGCGTCTCTGAGTGATAAACTAACAGCTGCTTTCTCTCCCACGATCGTGAAATCGGCTTTGGGGCCGTCACTAAATTCTCTCTCTCTCTCTCTCTCATACTAACCACACACACACACACACACACATGCGCGACCCCTCACAAACATTCTGGCACACATTTTTGGCTCATAGATAGCTTCGTGATAAAGCTCAGCTTTGTCCCTAAGCTATCGTACAAGCGGATACACGCGGTAACTGGTAGATGCCATTGACTGGTTTCTCTCCGCCCACATTCGCGGCCATATTCCCTGGCTGGAAGTCTCGCGTGACATACTCTCCACGAGAGTCACATCCGCCATTTTGTGCGCGTCCCTCCTTACACACACACACTCACTCTCACACACACACACACACACACCCTCATGTGTTATAGGATTCTTTTGATTTCCATATCTAATCATATCACTGTTTAGTTTGTAGTTGTGAGTCGGAAGTTTATTGACTGCATTGTATTAATTATTAACTGATATTACTGCATAAATAAACTTTGTTTATATTACAAAGAGAAGTGTTTTGGTTTGTTTTGCATACACCTGTGTCATGCTGATGGGATGTCAGTGCTCGGATTCAAGCCTTCATTCATTGTTTTTTTTCCCGAAAATCGATATTCTAAGAAAACAATCTAATATTGAGACTGTTATACTATCTGGTTATTAGTCCCTGATTCCAGGGTGGTGCTCCGTCAATGTTAATCCTTATTAATATTCTGTTGTTTTTTGATAATTGATAATTATCTTTGATGATTGTTGAATTTGAATGATCAATAAGCTAGTGTTAATTTTAATTAATGTTTCATCGATGTTAACAATTAACGATTATCTTTGATAATTGTTGATTTAAAGGATTAGAAAAAGCTAACATTGATTCTCATCAATGTTCTATTGATTTTAATAAATAATTATCTCTGACATTTACTGGAGCCCCATATGAGGTTTTAATGAGTTAGATTCAATTAATTAATTAAAATATTAATTAATAACTAAAGAAATAATTATTAATTATTTCTGATAGGAACACTGATCTAAACAACCAGTAAAGCCCTACACCCGTGTGATGTATTTTCCGCAACATGGTTTCGCTGTTGGTAAACCCGTGTCTTCCTTGGGCAGAGTTTCCCTCTGCCACCAGTCGCCGTGTTTGTGGAGCTCCGTCCCCTCTGGGTAGGACCTACCACGGGGACTTTTCCACATGCGACACTGCCAACAAGACTCGATAAGACCATGTGACGTATTTCCACACAATTGCCTCCCCCTTTGGGCAGGATGCGGTCTCCGCGGTGTCTTCACCTTTGGAATGGACACCCCCCTCCCCGACGCGGACATTTATGGCCCCCAGCTGAACGATTTCCATTCTTTTTTGGGGAGAAAAAAAGAAGAGAAGAGGCCACAGCTGGGGCAGCCTGTCCCCATTTTGGGCAGTCGACTTGTCCCCGAGGTGTGGGGGACCGTACGATGCTCGTAGGAGCGTTGGGGGAGGTTACGTGATGGTTTGCCTGTCTCGCACCGCCAGTCCATGTAACACAGTTCAGCAAGTTGTGAAATTTCGTATAGGGACCCCTAGTGTCACTACATCGACATAACGTCGAGTGAGTGACAGATAGGGAATGTCCTGGTTACTTTCGTAACCCTGACGGTGGGAACGAGACATTGTATCCCTCCTGCCACAACTCTGAACTACCCGCTGAAATGGCCGGGACCCGGTCTCAGCTCCTCAGTACAAAACCTGAATGAGTGGTTGCAAGCCAGCTCCTTTTATACCCATATGTCCGAGGGAGTGGCATGCAAATTCCACTCTCCAATTCCCATTGGCCTTTTCTCAAAGATCAGAGGTGTTTGGGGCTCCCAAGTGTGACCCCTAGTGTCACTACATCGACACAAAGTCTCATTCCCTCCATCAGGAAATGGAGGTTACGAAAGTAACCAGGACGATTGCTATCAAATATAACAGCTAAGTTCTTTGCTGTAGAAGATGACGTGAGTGTACATCCATCGAGAGTCAAATTATATTTTAGCGTCCTATTTTTGGAGGGTTTTGGTCCAATAATTAGTACCTCTGTTATGTCAGAATTGAGTAGAAGGAAATTTCTAGCCATCCAATCTTTGATATCATTGATACACTTTGCTAACTTGGAGAATTGTGAAATTTTGTTAGGTTTTGAAGAAATATAAGTTTGGTATCGTCTATATAACAGTGAAAACTAATTCCATCGTTCCTGATATTGTCTCCCAGGGGAAGCATATATAAGCACAAAAGGAGAGGCCCTAAAACTAATCCCTGTGGCACTCCATACTTAAATTTAGTTTGATCTGACAATTGCTCGTTTACACAGACAATGTGGTACTAGTACTAGTACATAAAGTATATCTATTCCTAAAATCTACAATTGATTTACAATTAGTAAAAATGCTAATATTTGATATCTGTACATTTATTTTAGTTAGTTTTGGTATTTCATATATCTGGAAATGTATTTTAGAAATCATTAAATTGAAGAGTCATTAAAGATATGTTAAAAATGCATCCTTACTGGTAACAATAACATTAAATATATCTGAAACTAACATTGGCACTAGTGAAAACCACATTACAGATATAAAAAATTACCTTTTTAATAGATGCTTTACTTCAATTTTTTAAATCAGAAAACAGTTTTCACTAGTAACAATGTAATTATTGATATAAAAATTATCCTTGTTTACTAGTAAGAAGTACATAGCTGATATGTGTATTTAAAGTTTCAACTAGTAAGAAATTAATTATAGATTTTTGAAATTTCATTGAGAAATTTTACTAGTGAAATACTACTAGTAGTAATTATGTTTTTTATTTGTTGAAATTCCATTTTTGATATCAAGAATAGGTATTGGTAGGAGTTACGATGTAATTTTTGATATCAAGAATTAAAGATTTTACTAGTGCAAACCTAAATACTAATACCAAAATAAGCATTTTAAACAGTAGTAATTCCATTGTTGATGTCAAGAATTAGCATTGTAACTTGTGAAAATTTAATTATACATATCTATAGTTCATATCCTGCACATGATTAAATGTCAAAAGGGTTTGTGAAAGCAGGCCTACAGTACAATGCAAGTAGCAGCATTAAACCTTTGCAAAGTTTGAAAAGCTGATAAAACTTTTTCTGATGTATTATTTACAAAGTAACAAAATGCAGCTCATGAGTTTCAGCAGAATGCATTCATTAAGGGTAAAAACTCATTTACCACGGTTGACTGCAGTAAATCCTCTTAAAGGCCAAAGCTGGTCATCTCTCAGAATAGCTGTTACGCTGTGAATCTCAACAGCCAATCAGATTAGCCGCCATTCATTCATTTTGCTCAATTACTCAATTCTGTTTCATGTTGCTTGGAAGTCACTGTATTTACTTACTTGCTATATTTACCAAGTGAAGATTTACTGTAGATGAATGTGATCCCTCTAAAGCAGTGGCACTTAACCTGTGCCAAATTTCCTTTATTCGCAGGAGTCACATTTTAGAAACACCCTCTAAATGCACACTGAGTGTGAGTGCTTTATTCCATGGTGTCACTTTAAATTAGTTTCTTACCTTTATTTTTCTTACTTTTCTTATTTTTCTTTTTTTTTTCACCTTCATTTTCTGAGTTTAGCATAAGCAAACTAAAGGCCGAAACAAACTTCACGCAAGTACGCAAACGCAGACACGAGCGCTTGGCCAATGCATGGCCAACGTGTTGTCCCATTGTACATACATTATGTGGTTACAAACCTCAGACCACAAGAGGGCAATAGATTTTTTAGGCGTGACCACGAAACCGGTGCTACATCCGAAACCAGGAAAATGCTGCCTTCGGAGGCTGTATACAGATGCAGGATGAAAATAAGCTGCTTTTCAAACTGATCGGAGACCAATTCCTTAAGAGTTACATTCATTCAAAACAGCTGTCAGTTAAGCCATTAACTGTTTAGGCAGCAAGTCAGCTGCCTATGTTTTCGGATGCAGCCCAGATGTGGCAGATGAGTCGATAATTGAGGAGTGGGGAGAGACATGGAGAAAAAACAAGTTTGTGTGAATGGACTGAGGACAAAAAGTCATATACCATTTTCATAAAAATTCAACTTAAATTGCTGCCCGAGTCCATCATGACAGCTGTTGATTGAAAGAAGAAAATCTGCTCTAGCGCCCCTTGCGGCAACGCTGAGAATGCAGTGTGTACTTGTGTGATATGAATTAAGCGCTGACACATTTCACAACGCAACGACACATGAAATCGAGCTTGCATAGCAAGGTGCGTCTGCGTTCACGTACTTGCGTAGAGTATGTTCGGGTTAAGTACTTGCATTAAGTGTTCTAGGTACTGACAACTATGTGACATTTCAGAATGCAAGACCAACAATTCTGGGCCCATATTCACTAAAAATGTTAAGGCTAAAAGCAGCTCCTAACTCAGAAATGTAGGAGAAAGTATTTAAAATTATGGGCGTGTCGCTCCTAATTTTAGGACTTGGATATGTTTAATCTAAGAGTAATTCATGAAGCGTTTAAACGCTAAAAGTAGCTCCTAAACCCACGACAACTTAGAGGTCCTCCTGAGGACTTCTAAATCCTTAAGAGTTACTCACAAACGATCCGAAGCATGGCTGCTGTCATTAATCTACATCGCAATCAAGTCATTGCATTCACACACATATAAATACTCACATAAATATATGTATATACGAACTGAAACAACACAATTACACCAGAGATAAAGGTTTTGACAAATCTGCAGTCCCTGGCCACATGCAAAATGCAACTGTGTACCACGTATTAAGAGTTTCTCAGTCGTTCTTCAGCTGAATCATCAATTAAACTATAAATGCCCTCTCCAGACCGCACATTATCCTTCAATTCATATGTTTTTCTGTGGATGTGTTCTCGCTTCAGAGAAATAAGGCAGCATTTATGAACATCGCTGGGCTACCCGGTGTATTGATGCAGTACACTGGATGCACGTTTGTATTATTTCACCAACACAGGATGATGACGTGTTTGTCAACAGAAAAACACTTTCAAACATAACTTGCGCATCCTCATGAAGTGGTACTTGACTATATTCTTTTTAGCTTTATGTATACATACAAACACTATTATTTCTAAACCTTTCCATTAGAATAATCTAATCTAATCTAATATAATATAATATAATATAATATAATATAATATAATACATAGTTCTACTTCCCGCTGCCTGTTTAATAAATTTGCCAACAAATAGAAGTTCCTTGTCTACCAATCACTTTGGGCGCACTTATGGAACGTGACATCATTCATAGTTTTAAAGGAATTTTCCGGGTTCAATACAAGTTGAGCTCAATCTACAGCATTTGTGGCATAATGTTGATTACCACAAAAAATTATTTTGACTCGTCCCTCCTTTTCTTTAAAAAAAAAAAAGCAAAAATTGAGGTTACAGTGAGGCATTTACAATGGCCAATTTTTGGAGGGTTTAAAGGCAGAAATGTGAAGCTTATAATTTTATAAAAGCACATACATGAATTCTTCTGTTAAAACTCATGCATTATTTGAGTTGGTTAAATGGTCATTTACATTACAGTCATTTTAGGGTTTGTTGACATTACGTTTGTGATTATCGTCATGGCAACTAGGTTGTAAACTGGCTTTAACTTTACACAGAAATGTTTGTAAGTGATTTTATCACACTAAAATCATGTTAGCATGCATATTGTTTATGTCTTATGGTTATACTTTTGAAACAGTGAGTATTTTAATGTTTACGGATTTGCCCCATTGACTTCCATTGGAAGTGCCTCACTGGAACTGTAGATTTTTGCTTTTCTTTAAAGAAAAGAGGGGCGAGCCAAAATAGATTTTTGTGGTAATCAATATTATGCCACAAATGCTGTCGACTGAGCTAAACTTGTTTTTAACCTGGAATATTCCTTTCAGCAAAGGCTCTTTGGAGAACTCCTAGCAGTAAGATAAAAATCTTTGGGAACACGGGCCCTGATTTATTAGTTAGCAATTAGAGTTAATGGTTATTGCACATGTGAAGCATTAAACTTGTTAAAAACAACAATGAAGGAAAATGTAAGACACTGGCTCTGTCCCAAAACCTAGTGAACTGCCTAGACACTATTTCATATCCACACTACCAAAGACACAAACATTGTTCCATAAGATAGAGAGCAAACATGTTACTTTACATACCTTGTTTTGGCTAAATTCTATGGTAACATCATATGCAGTCTTCGCAGATAAGACAATCTCAGAATGCACTGAGAAATTTTTTTAGCACAACAGTAAAAATCTTATTTATTTTTTCCATTGGGGAATTGATTTTTAACTATAACTTAAAAACCTCATCAATTGTATGTGCTTCTGTTGAAGCCATCAGTCCGCATTATTTCAACTTTAATTTTTAAAAATTGTGTTAAATAGCAGAATTCCTGGTGAAGAACTACGACCCCAATTCCAAAATAATTGGGACAGTATGAAAAATACTAATAAAAACAAAAATGAGTGATTTGTAAATTATATTCACCCTTTGCTATACTGAAAACATTACAACTACACATTATATGATGTTTTTCCTTCTGAATTTCATTGTTTTTTTTATGTACAGTAATTTCAAATCGGATGATTGCAACACACTCCAAAAAAGTTGGGTCAGTCGAATGTTTACGACCGTGAAACATCACCATTTCTTCTAATAACACTTATTAAGCATTTGGGCACTGAAGACACAAGTTTGTTAAATTTAAAAAGTGGAATTTTCCCCCATTCATCCATTATGCAGGTTGTAATACAATTGTATTACAATTGTATGGGGTCTTTGTTGCCATATTGTGCACTTCATAATGCACCACACATTCTCAACTGGAGACAGGTCAGGACTGCAGGCAGGCAGAAGATGTGCTAGATTTAGCACCCGCACTCTCTGCTTATTCAGCCAGTATGTGGTTTGAAGTTGTCCTGCTGAAAATGCCAGGACGTCCCTGAAAAAGATGGTGCTGGATGGCAGTTATGTTGCTCCAAAAGTTTTACATATCTGTCTGCATTAATGGTGCCCTTGTTATGGTAGCCAGCTGTCTTACAATTTATTTTGAATCCGACAGTGCATTAAAAAAGATATATAACTTTTTATAAAATTCAGAATGGTGTAGAGGCAATATGGCCGATATGTGAAAATGTTTTTATCGTTGCAATCCTCATGGCCCAAGGAATCCAATACCAAGCTCATGATTTTTGGACATATGGTTCAAAAGTTACGGGCAAAAATCCACGATTCTTCATCATAGGTGGTGCTGTTTCCAAACCTTACATATACTCTCAGATCATGGCACAGATGAAGCATACCAAGTTTCGTTTTGATATGACAAAGAAAAGAATAATAAAAAAAAAAGAAATATGAGTTTGTTCTAGAAGTCCCAAATTTGCTATGGGGACTATTCATGCCCACCCCATCAGTGTGACAAATTTCATAATTTCCCTACGAACGGTTCTATGGGCTGCCAAAGACTCCCACCCAGAATAATAATAATTTGGCCCCTAATATATTTATTTATTTATTTATTTTTTTGATGGAAGTTTGACACTTCCAGATAAGACATTAGTTATATGAGAGGTGGTGGCACAGTGGGTTAAAGCACATAACTGGTAATCAGTAGGTTGCCGGTTCAATCCCCACAGCCACCACCATTGTGTCCTTGAGCAAGACACTTAACTCCAGGTTGGTCTGGGGGGATTGTCCCTGTAATAAGTGCACTGTAAGTCACTTTGGATAAAAGCAGCTGCCAAAATGCATAAATATGACCCAGTGTGATTACTGAAGTGTATATGACTCTTCTGTCATCTACTGCAATGCTCATAAAATGTGGTGTTTTGAACATATGAGTGGCTTCAAATGTTCACTATGTAGTAAAGAATAATCAATACAAAATGTATTATCCATAAATGATTTTAAGTTCAGTCATAAAACTCTACATGGCACAAGCTGATAGGTCTTTGGCAAGGTCCTTTGACATGTAATCTGTTATTCAGTAAATCTGCATGCTCTGTCTGTGTCTAACATTTAAATTGCCTCAGCTGTTTGCAGATAAGCCAGTTTTACTGCAGCACACAATGAGTTTTCTCTCTGAAACCCTCCTCCTCCCCAGCATCACTTGTCCAGATCTGCCTCACAGGGATTGTGTCTAATTTTGCAGCAACAGCAGCAGCATGTCTTACATGCTCAACACAGCATGTCTGTGTATGTTCTAGCACTAGCAATTTCCATCCTTGCTCTGCAGCACCAGTGTAATCAGATCTAGTCCACCAAGACCAAACCTACTAATATGTCATATCCATTATAAAACCTTACAGAGTTGTCATGACTGAATTAAACTGTTTGTTTTTATGGAAATGCATTTGAGAGGAGTGTGTTGTGTGCAGTTATTGAGTTGTGTATTATTATGGAACAGGGAAGCCCGCCATCGCTCACAGAGATATCAAATCAAAGAACATCCTGGTGAAGAAGAACGGGATGGCTGTGATCGCTGATCTCGGTCTGGCGGTCAAACATGACTCCAGCACCAACAGCATTGACATTCCCATCAACCACAGAGTTGGCACCAAGAGGTTAGAACAGCTTGCTCATACCAAAGTCATATTGAATGCTTGCATAAAGTTTATATAAACTGAAAGTAACAGTTTTACTCTTCTCGTTAAATCTTCCATTCGAGTGAGCGATTGAGCGACTCGGTTTGTATGCTGCAAATCATGTGTCAACCTGCACCAATTGTGAAAATAGACAAGTTCTGTTTAAGAACAGAAGTGTTAGTGATCACAATATGAGAGAAGCAGTTATTTTGAGCCTAAACGGCTGATTCCGGTACTGCTTGTAATAAGAAATGTAATTGTCAGTAAAACTCTGACATGTACAGTATGACAAAAATGTTCTGCCATTACAATTATTTACCGTGTGCCAGTTGCTAAAACAGAAGACAGGGATTACTCTGCTTATGAGCTTCATTTGTGTGTGGGTCTATGAGTGTGTTAGAAGTTTTTTTTTTTTTTTTTTTATTATTGTAAAGATATCATGAGTTACAGAGATAGAGGTTGGGTTGCACCAATAAGGATTAATCTTAAACTTAGATTAAATCAAGGATTATCTGATAATTCTACTGCACAAAACTTTAATCCTTGTTTGAAAATAATCAGGATAAACCATCATTTTGATCCTGATTTAAATTTCACAGTAAATCTATTTTTATCTTGTTGCTCCTTTAAACTCTGATTTAAATGTCATTAAGGGATTAACTTTAAACTTGCAGCTATGGTGGTTTAAATAAAAAATAAAAAAACGGACCTACGGTTAAACATGAATGACTGGGTAAGCAAACAGTGTCTTCAGCCCTCTGAGAGATGTTTATTGTATTGTTAATGTTTATTATCACCTGAAATCTTGCTACAATGCATGCTTTTAAATCCTGGGTGCGAGTGTGATGGCTCATCTTTATGGCATCGTGATTACCCACTTTCCAATTCTGTACATGCGGGGTCACCTTTGTGCATGTATCAGAATGGGGCAGACTTGGGTTTCTTGAGGAAAGCTTTAATTCGGTATTAGTGGTTACAAGCAAATGGTGATCGTTATTGCTCCCCTTTCATGCTTGCTTCAGTCAATAGCTTGGACTTTTTATTTCTGGCCACAATAGTGGTGCTGACGTGAGGGGATCGATCCAAAACCCATGCCATTTGTGTATTGTTTTATATCATCTGTCCTTTTTTGACCTCGGCGCTGTAAAACATGTGTCATAACACTTCTTGAGGTGATAATCTTTTAATTATGAAATCAGTGTGGCAGTTGATGTTTGAGGCTGTTACAGGCGCTATGGCGGATGGATATGGAGATTGTTGAATAAAAGGCTTCAATTTGGGTCATTTCCTCACACCAAGGGCGTAGGTTTGGTTTGAAAGTTGGTAGGGACACATAACACAGATAATATTTTAAATGTTGGTATTAAGAAAATGTGAGAAGGTAAGTCTGGTAATATAGGCAAAATATCATTATTACGTCATATAACAAGTATAATTTCTTACAGTATTTCTCTGCCCCACCATATTAAATATTAGCCTGTTGTTTTAAGAATTTCTAAAGAATAAGGGGGCCTGGGTAGCTCAGCGAGTAAAGACGCTGACTACCACCCCTGGAGTTTGTATCCCAGGGTGTGCTGAGTGACTCCAGCCAGGTCTCCTAAGCAACCAAATTGGCCCGGTTGCTAGGGAGGGTAGAGTCACATGGGGTAACCTCCTCGTGGTCGCTATAATTTGTTTCGCTCTCAGTGGGGCGCGTGGTGAGTTGTGCGTGGATGCTGCGGTGGATGGCGTGAAGCCTCCACACATGCTGTCTCCACAGTAACACGCTCAACAAGCCACGTGATAATGAATGAATGAATGTTACATTTATATAGTGCTTTTCTGACACTACACTCAAAGCGCTTTATACTGTGAACAGGACTCTCCTCAACCACCACCAGTGTGCAGCATCCACCTGGATGATGCGAAGGCAGCCATAGTGTGCCAGTACGCTCACCACACACCAGCTATTGGTGGAGAGGAGAGAGTAGAGTTATAAGAAGAGAGAGTAGAGTTACAGGAAAGCGGGTTGACGGTCTCAGATGCGGAGGCAACTGAGATTCGTCCTCCGCCACCCAGACTGAGGCGAGTCACTACGCTACCACGAGGACTTAGAGTGCATTGGGAATTGGGCATTCCAGATTGAGGAGAAAATAAATTAAAAAAATTATAATAATTCTAAAAACTAAACAAATTATGAACTGACCACTGCATGTTTAAGAGGAAAAATTTAATATGCGATAAAAACTTTTTTTTTTTTTTATCACAAATGCCTTATTTTATTGACAACACATTATTTTCGAATCCTGATGCTCTTCTCCAATGTGCAAAATTAAATGTTTATTGGGAGTTATTCCTGCGTCGTAAAATCCTGCACCTCTGACACAATCATTCAATTTTGAAGGTGTCTTCCTGAAGAGGGCGTTTGCTGGCCAAAAAAGCAAAACAAATGTTTTACTTTTTGACTGGAAACCCTTTTTGTACACTAAAATCAGAAAAAAAGGATTGCTCACAGGCACGGTCAAGCAGAAGGTTTTATTGAGATTTGGGAACTGTTCTCTAAAATAATTAATATGGATTTACAAGCAACACTGTGTGTGTATATATATATATATATATATATATATATATATATATATATATATATACATATATATATATATATATATATATAAAGAAGAGGTGGGACAATGATTTACACATTAATAATTATACTAAAGACATTTAATAGAATAAGTATTTTTTGTTTTGTAAAATTGTCCAAATGTTGGTCGGGACATTTCCAGTTTTCTGAAAGCTGATAAAAATTAGGCTTCACTTATGCCTCACACAGAGCTATCTGAAGACCTGGAATAAAGTGCACAAATAAAACGGATTACTTGTATTATTGTTTTATGGTGCTTTATTTTAGTTTATTTTATGGCATTTTGTTTATTGAGCTGCAGCATATTCTGAAAACTCCTTTTGTGTCCCACGACAAACTATTACAGAATTTGTATTCATTTTAAAAAAATTTAAGTTTAGTCTTGTTTACACGGCCGGATATACAGTATGCATGGGCGGGCTGAGCTCACCCAAACATAAGTATTGCCCACCCCATTAGGCAATTATATAAATAAATAAATATATATATTTTTTTTACTATTTGTGCATTGGTTAAAAGCAATTTGGAGGTGGGCTCTGTGTTACAAACTTTGGGGGTGGGCTGTAGACCACCACAACCAATCACAAAATAGCACCAGAAATTTGTAATATTTTTTTGTAATTATATAGAGATATATAGAGAGATATTTTCATGGAAATGTATGCAAAAATCACCAACACTGAAACTGAGAAAAATGGATTTAATTATTTTGATTTGATTTTGTAGTTACTTTTCACACCATGTTTTCTCTGAATGTTAGCATATGAAAATGCAGTTTTTAATATGAGTAGTAAGTATAAAATATAGGTATAACAGACCTTATGATCTTCACATTTATGCCAACAGCTCCCTTTCATAGAACTATTATACTATTAACTAATCTGCATATTCTAGTCATATTCTCTCCAGACATGAAAATAAGTCATGTCTTATGACCCCTACCACTTTCCCATATGCCCACCTTTGACATCTCCCAGTCCACCCAAACATAGCTGACAAGATCCAGGCCTGCTTGTTTAAAGTGATTCAGTCCTTTCAAACAAGTTGAATAAAGCACCAGAAATCACACAGAACAGAAAGAAACTGTTAAGATGTCATGTTAGGTAAATTACATTTTTACATTAAATTTAGTCATTTAGCAGACACTTTTATCCAAAGCGACTTACAAATGAGACACATAGCAAGCAATTTGTCATACAAAGTTTAACAATATCTACAGTATATGACAAGTTCTCACAGTGGCTGGAGTAGTAAAGATGCTAGCACAGAAGAAAGAGACAGACAAGGATTTATTTTATTTATTTTTGGTACATTAAGTGCAGGTTAAGTGCAGTAGTAAGTGCAATTGGGTCAAGGAACAGGTGTGTTTTCAGCTGGTTCTTGAATGTTGAGAAGGCAACAGCAGATCATGTGGAGGTTGGAAGTTCATTCCACCACAGTGGAACAGAGAAATTGAACGAGCGTGAAATAGATTTTGAGCCTCTTTGTGATGGGCCACCAGGTGCCGCTCATTCATAGATCGCAGAGAGCAAGTTGGAGCATAGACCTGAAGAAGTGAATTGAAGTAAAAGGGTGCAGTTCCATTGGCTGTCCTGAAAGCCAGAGTCAAAGCCTTGAATTTGATGTGGGCAGCTACAGGTAGCCAGTGGAGTGAAATCAAGAGTGGGGTGATATGAGCCCTTTTTGGCTGATTGAAGACCAGGCGTGCTGCTGCATTCTGGACCATCTGCAGTGGCTTAATTGTGTTAGTTAGAAGGCCAGCCAACAGAGCATTGCAGTAGTCCAGTCTTGAAATGACCAGAGCTTGGACCAGGAGCTGTGTAGCATGTTCAGAGGAAAGGTCTGATTTTCCTGATGTTGTAAAGTGTGAATCTGCAAGACCGGGTGGTTGATGAGTTGTGTGCATTGAAATTAAGCTGGTCATCTACCACCACTCCCAGGTTCCGGGATGTTCTGATTGGTGTTAGTGTAGATGAACCAAGATGAAATGTGAGGTTGTGGTCAACAGATGGGTTGGCTGGGATCACGAGGAGTTCTGTCTTGGCAAGTTTGAGCTGAAGGTGTCGTTCTTTCATCTGTGTAGCAGTGTCAGGAAAAGCCATATGCCTCAATGACCGGTCCGAGTGATGTTGTGTACATCGAGAAGAGGAGGGCTCCAAGCACTGATCCTTGAGGAACCTCAGTGGTCAGCTGGTGTGTCTTGGACACCTCTCCTCTCCAGGAAACCTTGAACGATCTGCCAGTGAGATATGACGCAAACATCCAAGTGCAGATCCTGTAATTCCCAGGTCAATGAGTTTGGACAGGAGGATCTTGTGGTTCACTGTGTCGAAGGCAGCAGACAAGTCAAGGAGGATGAGGAAGGAGGTTTTGGAGTTAGCTCTTGCCAGTTGCAGGGTTTCAGCTACTGACAAGAGGGCAGTGCATCAATTGCGTTAAATAAATGTAATGGCATTTAACATTTAACTAATCTTTTGATTATAAATGCAATAAAATTAACTAATTCCGTAATTTCAATATTCATGGATTCAGTCAGTATACGTAAACATTTGTACATTCTAATATGTAAAATGATTATGTTTTAGATGGTGTCAATACGTCAGTATTATATGTTTCGGTGTCTATGCAAACATGCATATGTACATGTTGTAGAACTTTACGTAAGAATACATATGAATCTTCACGAGATCACGTTGGTTGTTGTGGTGTGAGTACATTACTCTAATGTGTGTGTGTGTGTGTGTGTGTGTGTGCAGGTACATGGCACCTGAGATCTTGGATGACTCTATAAACATGAGCAGCTTCGAGTCGTTTAAGCGGGCTGATATCTACTCGCTGGGTCTGGTGTTCTGGGAACTCGCCCGCAGATGTTCTGTCCAAGGTGCTTTACTGTGTTATAGTGGACTTTAAGCACAGAGTGATCCAATCACAATCAATACACACTAGCAGTGGACTGATTGAGAGAGACGATTATTCTCTTCTTATTTAGGACGCCTTGTGTAAATAAGAGTTAACATTAAAGTGAAATAGTTTGCATCAATATCTTTCATAAAGAAATATTTTTTAAACACCTGCTTAAAGGCATCATATTATTTGAAATCACATTTATCCTTGATCTTTTAAGATAAAAGAGCTTGATGCAAACATACTATGAAAACATAATGTAACTTTCAGAGCTCAAAACTTCCTCAACAGTTCAAAAAGAGCATTGCTTGAGACTAATCTGCAAAAACTGGATGTTCTGTTCATGTCAGACAAATGAATACATCAACACATGACCTGCCACATTTATGTACATGTCAAAAGCACCTATTTTCTATCTAAACTCTGCCCTCCCAAGTTTAAATCTGAAGTCTTGTAGATACTATTATTCCTAAACATGAGAAAAATGAACAATAAGAGTAAAATGTGATAAACCTTTTTCTGGTTGTGTGTAGCACCTGCCACTCTTCAGATCCTTCTGAACAATCCCAGAGTTAGAAACAAGCAGCTGAAGTTTATTTTTAACAAGATCCCATATCATTTCTATCTGATCTTAACAGCTTGAACGGCACATTTAAAAAAAGATAAGATAAACATATGTAGCCTTATCTTTATTCTTCATTAACAGTACAACAAATGCATACAAACTAAACTGCACAGTCAAAATTAAAGTAAAATATATTGGTAATAATAAAGTAAAATTTACCAATTTGCCTCCACCATGATTATTTAATTGACATTCTCCAACACAGAAAGTCGGGGCTCAAAGAAAATCCCCAATTTCCCACTGGTAATTACGAGTGGTGCTGTTCATGTGTGCTCATCTCATAAATACGATCATTCCGACATTAATTGAACCCACCAAATGATAAAAATGTATGATCCCTGTTTTACTGAAATATCAAATCCATATGTACAAAGAACATCTAATTCAGTCAGGACCACTTCCATCAAATTAATACTTTGATTCGCTTATAGATAATTGAAGAAATCTGTTGCTGTTGGCGGTATGGTTCTATCCTGGACAAATTCCCCGCCCATCCAGACAGCCATGCATGGACAGAGCAGGGAGTGCAGCAATAGCCCCCCAAGGGGGAAACAAAACAGATCCAGCAGAATTATATTGCAACATTGTGTTTATTTATTTTCATTTCTGACAGTGCAACACTGTACAATTTTGCATAATAGATTTAATAGAACTTTAGATACTGTATATCAAGTTGGTAAATCAAGAACACGGCACAATAATTTCAAACTGACAATGTATTGTAGTCTAAGAGCACAGAACAACGAGACAAATGTAGAGAAAACTAAAGGCAAAGCTGTCATACAAGAGGTGAAGCTGGGGATGGAGGAGGGTGTTAAGTGGTGCTTGCATCCAAGAGATGGAAAGACAGCTAAAGCAATGAATAAATGGAGGTGTAAGGAGGCCAAACAGTTGGAGTGGAAAAAGGAAATGACATGCTGTACAAAAAGTTGATGCATAATCCAAAAATGGCATTTTATTGGAAGGTGCAAAAATATTTACAGTGCAGGAGAAAACAAAAATAATAAAAACTGTACAAAAAAGAGAAAACAAAACAAAACAGCAACAATGTGCTAATTTGGCTAAACCAAACAGCCCAAGTTTGCAACACTGCTCAATCCACAATCCGAACTGAATGCATTCAGCCAGCAAGCACATTTATAGGCTACAGGGCATACCAATTTAACAGGAATAAACTAAAAAGTTTGCAACAATCAAATAAAATAATATAAACACCCAACACAACAAGACTTAAACTTCCCAAACAGGTAATACAACAACCATTAACAAAAGAAAGTTTAACAACAAATTAAATGGCCAAAAACATCTGTTCCTAAATTCTCCCCTCTGACATCACACCAAAATGGTAGCTTCCACAGGAAGTGATGAGGCTGTTGCTTTAAAAAGCAGTTTAACACAGATTATGGGTTTGGTTGTACAGAATGTGAACCAGGAAGTTTAACTGCTACCAGGTTTGTGGAAAATGTGTGGAAAAATAAAGGTAATTGTCACATGAATTATTGTATGTTCTGGCATTTTGTTCTTTTAGAAAAACAGTGACAAACTATAAGGAGCTGAAAACTCAGCAGTAACAATCTTAGACTGAACAACACAAAAACTCCATAACACCTTCCAGATGTTAATTTGCCGGCAATGCAAACCATACAAGTGATATGGTTGTATGTTTGTAAGTCCAAGTTTATACAGTCAACAGGTTAACCTGTGACAGGAGGACTTAATAGAACCACTCTGATCAGCTGATTGCAAGCTTGATGGATGTGACCTGCCTGAACTGACGCTATGCTTGATTTCAGTCAGGACTACTGAATACTTGACTTGAATACTTTGGTTAAACTGTTTGGTTAAAGTAAAAGTGAACAAATGAAATGTTCCATCATTATTCAGAATCAATAGTGATTAAAGCTTTGTGTTCTGCAGGGATTCATGAAGATTTCCAGTTGCCTTATTATGATCAGGTGCCATCAGACCCATCGGTGGAGGACATAAGGAAGGTGGTGTGTGAACAGAAACTGCGCCCCAACATACCCAACCAGTGGCAGAGCTGTGAGGTGTGTGTGAGAAACCCACCATAAGTGTGGCTTTTGTAGTATTCACTCACATGTGAAATCTACTGAGTAATTAGCAGGATTTAGTCATGTTTGGAGAGGGATATTACACAACCATTTAATATGCTATTCCATATTATTTATGATTAAATAAAGAGTTCACCCAAATATGAAAATTCTGTCATTTACTCCACCTAATGACATTTCAAACCTGTATGACTTTCTTCTATCTGAGGTTTTTAGAAGAATATTCATGCTGCTCTTTTCCACACAATTTATTAAAAAGGTCATAAAATATCTTGCTCTAAAATTTCATTTGCACTTTTGCCAGGGGTCTGGGTAGCTCAGCAAATATTGACGCTGACTACCACCCCTGGAGTCGCAAGTTTGAATCCAGGGTGTGCTGAGTGACTCCAGCCAGGTCTCCTAAGCAACCAAATTGGCCCGGTTGCTAGGGAGGGTAGAGTCACATGGGGTAACCTCCTCATGGTCGTGATTAGTGGTTCTCGCTCTCAATCGGACGTGTGGTAAATTGTGCGTGTCACGGAGAGTAGCATGAGCCTCCACATGCTGGGAGTCTCCGCGGTGTCATGCACGACGAGCCACGTGATAAGATGCGCGGATTGACGGTCTCAGAAACGGAGGCAACTGATCACATAATCCTCCACCCGGATTGTGTTGAGTAACTGCGCCACCACGAGGACCTACTAAGTAGTGGGAATTGGGCATTCCAAATTGGGGATAAAAATGAGAAAATAAATAATGATTTGCACTTTTGCATATTCAAACATACCGCATTGTGAACAGTTATGTGACACGGAAAAAACAATTCTGTTTGTTATCATTGACGTCAAACCTGCATGACACTTCTTCACTCCAGTGTTGGGGAGTAGTTAACTAAAAATAGCGATGCTACTAACTTTACATTTTTCAGTAGCATGACAGTAATTAAAGGCGCACTATTGTCTTTGTGTCTTCTTGGACTTACACTGACACCTAGCGGCTTGGATGCAGCAGCATTTAAAATCAATACTCTTCAGTTTAAGATGTCATTATAGAAATGTAGTATTCACAGTCAGCCATGATTACTTTAATCAATGTGTGAAAGTGTCAATCTCAGTAACCGTCATGTTATTTAAGTGAGTAGTATTCAGCTGGTCATGTGATTCTAACATGGCAGCCCCCATGTGCGGACCCTCTCCATGTAGAATAAAACAGCTTTTATAAGGTTACTGATATGACTGGAGTCTTCATTTTAATGAGTGCTCATGATTTCCTACATATATTGCAAAATTACAATTCATGTCTTTAGGAGCTCAACTTTGTTTAATGAGGAAAAAATTACTGAGTGCACCTTTAAGTTATTTTCACAATAGTGTAGCTTTTCCAGTAACAAGCTACATTTTTCAATAAGAAGTGCTGTAGCATCTCAAAATTCTTCATTTGTCACATTGTATTGTGAACGCAGCAGTGGAGCCGAGGAGGAATCATCACACTCACCTAAACAGTCCTCTCTCTTATGTAGCACTGGTTAAAAATAAATCATTTAAGTGAATCAGTTCTTCACTTACAGACAGTTCCTGTAAATGAATCAGTTAAAATAAACAATTCCCTCATATTTAGCATTGGGAACTGTGATTGCTTTTAGTGAGTCGGTTCATTTGGACGGTTCATGTAAATTAAATATTCACAAAAATGATTCACTGATTCACTTGAGCACTGTACATCCTTAAAGGGACTTTGTCTTCTTTTTTGAAACAAAATATTCAAGTAATTGCTGCTGTTTATTACTATACTTTGATTCAGTTACATAAAATAGGGTGTTTTCTTGTGTATATTAAGAATAAATATGTTCACTTTAATGTTGTCAACCTATTTGTTTAAACCTAACAGAAATGAACCATGGTTTTACTATAGTAATATTGTAGAAACCAGGTTTAATTTTGTGGTTACCATTGTTTTTTTTACTACAAATACCAAGCTAGTTACGCTATGGTTACTGTTGTAGAATCAATGTTCATTTTTTTTTTTTTTTAAGTGAATGTCAGTCTAATTAAAAACAGTTTATAGTATCAGAACTTCTGATTTAAATAATATCTGACTGTTATACAGTATATCTAAAAATATTTTCTTCTAAAATAAAAGTAGTAATTAGTACATTTTTGTTAGTAGCTTGTAATGTAGCTATTTTTTTTAAAGAGTAGCCTGACTGTTGTTTAACTACATTAGGTTATGAATAACTTGTAGCTTTGTAAGCTACAGTTTCAAAGTAGCTTCCCCAACACATCTTCACATGACATATTTGAATACGCAAATGTGATTTGAGAGCTATGGCGAAGGGAAAGATTATCAGTAAACAACAACTTCAGTTTCAGTCTTTCCAATCTTATGACTTCAGAAGACTTCTAGTGCAGTTGTACAGACTTCTTTTATGATACTTTTATGGTGTATTTAAGGTATACATTTTTATCAGTTTGCGTTCCCTGGGGATCAAACACATGATCTTGGCGTTGCGAGTGCCATGCTCTACCAGTTGAGCTAAATAAACCTTTGTAGGGCTTTACTGGTTGTTTAGATCAGTGTTACTATCAGAAATAATTAATTATTTCTGTAGTTATTAATCAATATTTAAATTAATTAATTGTATCTAACTCATTAAAACCTCATATGGGGCTCCAGTAAATGTAGTGTGCTACGTTTAGGAGCAAGTTTGGTTATTAGCAATAATTAATAATTATCAAAGATAATTATTAATTACAAAAATCAATAGAACATTGATGAGAATCAATGTTAGCTATTTTAAATCCTTTAAAATCAACACTTATCAAAGATAATTGTTAATTGTTAACATCGATGAAACATTAATTACAATTAACACTAGCTTATTGATCATTCAAATTCAATCAAAGATAATTATCAATTATCAAAAATCAATAGAATATTAATAAGGATTAACATTGACGGGGCACCACCCTGGAATCAGGGGCTAATAACCAAATAGTAAAACAGTCTCAATATTAGATTTGTTTTCTTAGGAAAATCGACATCCGAAGAATATCGATTTTCGGGAAAAAAAACAATGAATGAAGGTTTGAATCCGAGCACTGAAATCCCGTCAGCATGACACAGGCTTATGCAAAACAAACCAAAACACTTCTCTTTGTAATATAAACAAAGTTTATTTATGCAGTAATATCAATTAATAATTAATACAATGCAGTCAGTAAACTTCCGACTTACAACTACAAACTAAACAGTGATATGGTTAGATAGGGAAATAAAAATAATCCTATAACACATAAGGTGTGTGTGTGTGACAGTGTGTATGTGTGTGTGTGTGTGTGTGTGTGTGTGTGTGTGTGTGTGTGGTTAGTGAGAGAGAGAGAGAGAGATGATTAAGTGACAGCCCGAAAGCTGATTTCGCGATAGCTGGAGATAAAGCAGCCGTGTTCATCACTCAGAGACGCGGTTTTACGAGCGGGGCTCGTAAAAGTCCCTTGTTATTTGACTCTTTAATGGATGAACTCAGTTGCTGTCTCACCCGCGATGGCGAAAATGCACAACAGTCCAACTTGGTTGGACCACAATACAGCAAAACAAATTCGTGATAATTAATACCCTGAGTATTAATAATTAGCGGACATGGCGGTCCATAAACTGTACAAGCAAAAACCTTGAAACACAAGAATAACACGCTATAATATTCTATCTCTGCCCAGACGTAACCTCTTACTTGAATCGCATGAGGACACAGGTAGAATGTGTTTTCCTCCGTCCTTTAACTTTGACCCGGTTCCTTGAGGCTCGGGTGATGACGGGAGGCCGTTTTCTCACGCTGTCGGCGGGCGGTACGGCTGTTGATTCTCGGCGGGCTGGCGGAGAACTCAGAAATGTCGACTTGATTGAAGATGGAAGAGAAATCTTTAATCTCTTCACTTCTGTAGGCCAACGGATGAAGATGCGAATTGCTCGGCGGTCTCCTTCGAATCCGTCAGAGTGTTCGGTTGAACACAGAGTAATCTCAACTCATCCAGCGAGATGGAGATTGTATGGCCACAGTTTCAAGTCGGACATTACTTCCTTAAGCCACGAGGTTGCACCGGAGAGCAGCAAAAAGCTACGTCCGTATTCGGTGAACGAAGTCGCTGGAAGCAACTTTGGAAGCATTTCAGAATTATTTGAAGTCCTGATGATGTCATGTTTGAGGGACGTTCTGTTGTGTGCCTCATCCAATAGGAGTTGAGTGTTCGATCCTTTAGTGGGCAAGGCTTCATGGATTTGTAGTCTGTTTTGGACTCCCTTTGTTTGATTTTGACGCGATTTTTGTCAGTAAAATTTACGACTTAGAAGGAGGGGGCTTGAGGAATGTTTTTGACTGTTAGGCCTGCCTTTGTCTTCTATCTGAATACATGAGGCCCAACACCTTAAAGGGGTCATGAAAAGCTGTTTTTTTTTTTTTAAATACTTTTATCAACCCTGAGGTCAACCGATAATGTTATTAAGGTTTTTTTGCACCAAAATTTAGTAATATGTGATCATTTTCCACCCTGTCTCTGGCCCTCTGTCTGAAACGGTCAGTTTCAGCCTAATGACCTCCCTAAAACTTCAATGTAAATGGCCACTGTTATGATTGGCTAACATCGTCCCCTTTGGTGATCAGGAATAGAGAGACCTGTCCGTCCTGCTCTCTCACTGTTTCTGAACTGAAGCACCAGTGGGCGGGGCCAAGGGTAGGATGATTTTAAGTAGGTGTTGATGTTTTTTCGCTGTAGAGGTGGTCATTTATTAATGTACCCCTAGTGATGTAGGGTAGTCACAGAAATCGTGAATGACTCATTTTTCCAGCTTGGTTTCAATAAATGCATTTATTGCATTGTGAAACAATTTTGAGTTCTAAAATTTACAGTATGTTTTTATAGTAGAAAGACCTCATATGTCAAAATATCAAGGAACATTTTATTCCTCATGACATGACCCCTTTAACATCTCTGTTTGTGTTCCATTGAATAAAGAAAGTCATACTGGTTTGGAGTAACATGAAGGTGAGTAAATGATGACACTATTCCTTTCAGGATGTTTTGTGTGTAAGTGTATTGTTGTATTTGTTCCAGGCTCTGAGAGTTATAGGTAAGATCATGCGGGAGTGCTGGTATGCCAATCCAGCTGCTCGCCTGACTGCACTGCGTGTCAAGAAGACTGTATCTCAGGTCACCGTTGTCAAAGACGTTAAAGAATAACACAGCAGCCTGATGTCAGGTGGCAGCGTTAATGGGACATTTTAAATGCTCTAAACGTCTGTGATGCCAAAGAGTTGTGTAGTTTAGAAGGGAAATACTGTCCTGTAATGACACTGCATTTATAGAATGAATGAAGGAGAGTTGGTTTAGTTTCTTAGCCTGTAGATGGCAACAGATGTGTACAGATATACTGCTACCTCAGCCCTTCCTGTAAGTGCCAATTGCTTCGAGTTGCACATTTTGCTTTATGCCATAAGTGTTTTGTTTGGTGTCATATAAATACATGTTTGTTTAAATACACTGGTGGCCAAAAGTTTGGAATACTGTACAGATTTTGCTGTTTCGGAAGTAAATTGGTACTTTAATTCACCAAAGTGGCATTCAGCTGATCACAAAATATAGTCAGGACATTACTGATGTAAAAAAACAGCACCATCACTATTTGAAAAAAGTCATTTTTGATCAAATCTAGACAGGCCCCATTTCCAGCAGCCATCACTCCAACACCTTATCCTTGAGTAATCATGCTAAATTGATCATTTGGTACTAGAAAATCACTTACCATTATATCAAACGCTGTTGAAAGCTATTTGGTTCATAAAATGAAGCTTAACATTGTCTTTGTTGTTGTTTTTTAGTTACCAGAGTATGCAATAGACTGGCATGTCTTAAGGTCAATATTAGATCAAAAATTGCATAAAAGAAACAGCTTTCTCTAGAAACTCGTCAGTCAATCATTGTTTTGAAGAATGAAGGCTATACAATGCTTGAAACTGCCAAAAAACTGAAGATTTCATACAAAGGTGTACACTACAGTCTTCAAAGACAAAGGACAACTGGCTCTAACAAGGACAGAAAGAGATGTGGATGGCCAGATGTACAACTAAACAAGAGGATAAGTACATCAGAGTCTCTAGTTTGAGAAATAGACGCCTCGCATGTCCTCAGCTGACAGCTTCATTGAATTCTACCCGCTCAACACCAGTTTCATGTACAACAGTAAAGAGAAGACTCAGGGGTGCAGGCCTTATGGGAAGAATTGCAAATAAAAGCCACTTTTGAAACAGAAAAACAAAAAGAAAAGGTTAGAGTGGGCAAAGAAACACACACATTTTACAACAGATAATTGGAAAAGAGTGTTATGGATCTTAACCCCATTGTGCTTTTGTGGGATCAGCTAGACTGTAAGGTGCGTGAGAAGTGCCCGACAAACAGCCACATCCATGGCAAGTGCTACAGGAAGTGTGGGGTGAAATGTCACCTGAGTATCTGGACAAACTGACAGCTAGAATGCCAAGGATCTGCAAAGCTGTCATTGCTGCACGTTGAGGACTTTTTTGATGAGAACTCTTTGAAGTAGTTTAAGAAGTTCTGAACATTCATTTCAAATTGTTATAGTAATTTTTCACATTATTAATGTCCTGACTATACATTGTGATCAGTTGAATTCCACTTTGGTGAATAAAAGTACCAATTTCTTTCCATAAGAGCAAAATATGTACATTACTCCAAACTTTTGGCCACCAGTGTGTGTATGTGTGTATATATATATATATACAGTATAATATATAATGCTATATATTATTACTGCTCCAATTCAAACAATTGATAAAAAAATCAGATTCACTTTTGAAATAATGTCAAAGTTGAAATGGTGTTTAAAAAAATATGTTTTTTATAAATGGTCAAGGATACAGAAAAAATATATAGGGACCCCAAGAGAGGACCAAAAATGGACAATTTATTTTTGTTGTATTTCAAAAGGCCACGTGTTGCTGTTTGACATCAGAAAGTGTAATGTGGTCTGCATAAGGAAACTGTCTTTTAGCCTGGCTCTGTGCAGGTTGTGGTTTACTTACACTTACTGGAGGATATTTTTCTACTATTTTATAAGCTTTTGACTGCTCTGTGTAACTGTAGAAACCTGTAAGGTGATTTCCTGTAAACGCTGTTATTTCTGAATGTAAAGGAAATAGTGTTTTGCAGAAGTGCAGATGTCTGTGACAAATCTTGACATCTCTCTCACGGCTGCTATATGCAGAAGGAAAACAGAGTAACTGATCGTCCAAAGCCTTTTAACCAGATGCTTCATCTAGAGGACTTCAGAATGCCAATGTGAAATTTATATATTTAAATACTTAAGTTCAAATTGTACTCTATTGCACTATACAAAAGCTCCAAGCAGCTGAAATGAATGTTAATCAACATTTAACAGATGTGAAATGCATTTTGCAACTATTTAAATAGCCTCCCATATGATCTATTGTAACAATAACAATCTGTATGAAACCAAACATAAAGTCTTGTGTAAATACATTTCAATTAACCATGAGAGTATACTGGAGTGTTGTTATTTGTTGAAAGTTAATAGTTGCATTGCATTGTGATTGTGTCATGACTTGTAAGGTTCCTGTGTATATTTTGTAGAGTTCTCTTTTCTGAACAGTGCTGTGCAGCATATGCTTGTAAGTGACATCAAATGTCTGTTTTGCATTACATTGCCTCTGTCGATGTGACACTAACTAAGCCTGTTTGGATGAGTCTAATTCTGCCTAATGTAATGTTAATAACATTATCAGAACCAAATGAAGTATAATGCATGCGATGAATGTTCAGATTGAGTCTTTATACTGTCATTAGACAAAATATTGTCTATAAACAATAGAATGCTTGCCATAAACATGCTAATTCAATGTCGATTTAATCATGTTCATTCAGTCTGAACCAAAGAAACATTGTTTAGATTCAGTTTTGCCTGATGGTTGAGAAGAAAGTCACAATACAGTTTTCTCTAGATCTACTGTAAGTCTTAGATGAGGTCTCGAGATGTTTGGGGTCAGAAAAAATTGTAACGTGTAACTGGTCCTGCTCGACCCGCTCTGAGCAGGATTCGAAACAGCATCAGCCGGTATGGGAGGTGGGCACGCTAATGAGGAGGCTAAAGTCTACAACCTCTAGCATCTGTCGCTAGTGCGCCTCTTTAGGCCAGGGGAGTGAGGTTTACACATATACCTCACAGCTATCACGTACCAGCTGGCTCCCGTTACACATGCACCATTGGTAGGAAGAGATGGCTTGTTTTGTGACATGTTAAAGCTTATTATATATGTAACATATTGCCAATTTCCTTTGTGATAAACAGAATTCTCCAGATTATGTATTGCGTATTAAGCAACCTGGTCTCATAGAATCCCGTTACTATACATAGATTTTCGCAAAATAATTTTTACGTGGCTCGATGTACGTCTCCCTGCAAATTCCTGGTGAAATTAACACTAGAGGTGCTACAACAATGATGACTTTTATTCACTTTTACTCAAATCACCAGTAAAACAGATTTTCAGATCATAAACACTTAGGGGCAGATTTCTAAGAATGAATTGCGCCAGCTAAAAGCTGCGCTAACTGCGCTCGTTTAGTGCCCGATTCACAAAAGGAATTATGCAGATCATTCAACGGTGCAAAAGCGCCCACAAAATCGCTGCTGAACGCAAGTTGCATGCGCAATTCTGATCTTGCGGTCCGATTCTGAGCGTAATATAGCCAAGGATGCCACAGATCACAGTATTTGACCCACCCTGCCGGGACTGAACAGCATCACTTTGATCCAGACACCTGGATCATCTCTTAAACATGCAGAATGTGCGCTTGAGGACACCGCACATCTGGATATATGCCAGGTTATAATGTGAGGTTTTAAAATCATTTGAAGAGTATTTGATTAATTACTGCTGAAATGATTGGTTGAAAATGTTCACAGACATCTCTTTTAAATCAAATTTATTTTACCGCCTATTTTCATGTAAATTGAGTTTTGTGCATGAAGCGCTAACATTAATGAGCCTAATTTACATAGAAAAGAGGCATGTTTCTGTGGGAAGGAATGACAATGACTTCATTTAAATATTGAAGATGCAGCGCAATTTCAGGCGCTGATTGCACCCGCTAAACGTGATTGCGGGTGGTTAGTGAATAAGACGCTGAAATACCCCACGCAAAAGTTGCGCAACTGTTAAGTGAACCTGCCCCTTACTTTTTGCCCTGTTCCTCGGTAGTAGACATTTTTACTACTTTAAATTTTAATGTTTGCATTTCATAATCAACTACATTTGCAAGCTTGTTTGAAAGTGATTAAAAAGTGTGGTGGCTCAACTGAGTCAAAATGGGAGGCTAAAGTATAATAGCACCATAAAACGACATAGTTGCTTCAGCAATTGTGTTTTTCATCTGACATTTGCTTTTTTATGACACTAAAAAAGTAGGTAGGTTTTGTTTATTTAGAACTCAATAGAGCATAGACCTTATTCACAGCAGTGCCATGTTTGATTTTTGATGGGAATGAAAACGAGGTTGTGAAGGACAGACTTAGGCTACGTCCACATTAATCCAGATACATTTGAAAACAACGTTTTTGTTTTCGAAATGCTCTCCATATACTGCATTTTTAAATGTTTTGCAAAACTTGCTCATCCACACAAAACTTATGAAAATGCTTAAATCCCCTTACTGTGCATGCAAAAAATTGCCGCTCCATGTACGGGGTGAAACGCAATTGTCCTTGTGTTTCGTCGCGGACAGCAATTCAAAGTACACTTTGAAGGAATGCATTGAGAAGATTGTACAAAGTAACGTATCTTTAACAACGCTCTCAAAGTGACAGACAATAACGGCGCTACAATATGGGCAACCATATTGATTGTTTTGGGTTGAATGGATCACATGACTGTGTCACACAACAACAAAAACATAATTGTTTTCAGATATCTTCGTCTTCCCTGTCCACACTACAATGCGAAGATGGCGTAGTCAAATTTACCCACTTGGGAGAGTGTTTTCGAAAAGCTTCGTTTTAGCTGTCAAAAACGCTGTGTCAGTGTTTATGGAAGGCCTAAAACGTAGAGAAAAAGATGCGTTTTGAAACGAAAACATATTAGTGTGGACATGACCTTACCGTCTCTAAAATGGCATGCACTGTATAAAGCCTCTAGATCATATCTCATTTTACACAACTCATGTTTTGGGAGTTTTTTTAATTTCTTGGAAAGATGTTTTACTTATTTTTCAATGTTTCGTAAGCAAAACGATTCAAAACACTTTAAACAGCAGTACAACCCACTTTAAGTCTATCTCTTACGGCCTCGTCATTCTCATCCAAAATTAAAGATGCCACTACTGTAAATAAGGTCCATTAACCTTAAAAACCTCATCTGTTTGGGAGAACATTTAACTCACTTTTAGTGTGCCCAATGGACATTTCCCCTCAGAACTGCTGCGATACGTGTAATGAACCGCATAATGTCATTTTGCCAAGATGTGTCTGTATTCAGACTTTCCCTAAAGAAGCCTGAGCTGTTTGTAAATGTGCCGTCTGGATTTGAAGGAGACTTTCATATGAGGAGGGTGTACTGTATATATTTCCACTGACATACTGTACATGTCTTTTGTGAGTAGCATTGTGTTTTTGTCTTTGTTTTAGAGTATTTATTTAATTCAAAATGTGAACCATACAACAATAAACTATTTTTCATGATTCATCTATATACATTTCTAATTTCTTTATTTGGCATTTGCAAAAATTTTAATTTCCCTATTATTTCTAGTGTTCTCTGACCTGAAGTTACCTTGTGCTGTTAACCATAAAACATCCTTACTGATGACTCAACCGGGTATTTCTTCCTCAACAACCTGCAGATGTGACAGTTTCAGGCACATTTAACTGTTAGACTGTTGAATGAGTCATATAAGTTTTTAATGTGCATATGTGCATGCATGCATAGTGTATTTGTGCATTAATTTAGTATTTGTATTCTGGACGGCAACCTAATTAATCATATAATGGAAAATACGTTACATATCTGCAGTTTGGTCAGACATTTCTCTGAAACAAACAGGCCTGTTGACATGATGCATGAATAGTGTCAGATATCTGAAGATCCTATGAGGTTATTGAGATAACTGTGGCTTCCTTCATTCATGTTTGCGTGCTGACAGCAGTGATCTGATAGCACCGTGTAACACATTTTTTTTTTTTTGGTTCCTGGGTAGTAAGTGTTATTTCCTAATTGCTTATGCCTCAAAAGTATAGAACATGGCTATTATTCCCCACAAACTTTGCTTTTGTGACCAGGACAGTGATATTTTGAAATGTACCTATTTTCCAGAACATTCCAGATAGATTCAGTGCTGAGTAAACTTGGAGTAACTTCTAGAACTTTCCAGTAATATAAATAGTAGTATAAAATACAGGGGCCTTAAGCCCACCAGTTCAGTTTAGTTCCAGCTGCCTAAGTGGATACATATCAAGACCTTGCTGGATGCCTTGAAGTATGATGAGTACGGCTGGGAGGTCATGGGAGACTTCATAATGGTAGCATTCCTGATGGGTCTCCAAGGCAGTTTTACCAAGTTTCCCTGCTATCTTTGCCTTTGGGACAGCAGGGACACCAAGGCGCACTACCACAAGCGGGACTGGCCACAGAGGACTGAGTTCTCTGTGGGGAGGAACAACGTCATGTGGGAGCCACTGTTGGACCCCCGGAAGGTGCTGATGCCACCTCTTCAAATTGGGCCTTATGAAACAATTTGTCAGAGCTCTAGATAAGGAGTCGGCAGCCTTCAAGTACCTTCAAGACTTCTTCCCTAAGCTGTCTGAGGCAAAGGTCAAAGCCGGTGTCACAGATAAAGAAGATCCTGGAGTGCAATGAATTCCCCAAGAAGCTCACTAGTAAGGAGAAAGCGGCTTGGAACAGCTTTGTCGCAGTGGTTCGGGGCTTCCTGGGCAGTCACAAGGCCGAAAACTATGTGGAGCTGGTTGAGACTCTGGTGAAGAACTATGGCACAATGGGCTGTAGGATGTCCTTTAGAGTCCATATCCTTGATGCTCATCTTGATAAATTCAAGGAGAACATGGGAGCATACTCGGAGGAGCAAGGCGAGCGCTTCCACCAGGATATACTGGACTTTGAACGCCGCTACCAAGGACAGTATAATGAGAACATGATGAGAGACTACATTTGGGGGCTGATTCGTGAAAGTGTTTTACAGTATAATCATAAATCTAAAAAAACTACTCACTTCTAAATCTTTTGTAGTCATTTTTTTATTACTTTAGTATAAATACATGTTAATTTGGATTCATATGTTGTTTTTTTCTGACATTATGTGAACAAAAAGACACAAATTCGCCTGTTTTCTCATTGGAAATAGGTAAATTTCAAAATATCACTGTCCTGGTCACAAAATCAAAGTTTGTGGGATATAATAAGCATTTTCTATACTTTTGAGGCATAAGCAATTAGGAAATAACACTTACTACCCAGGAACAACAGGATGAGCATGGAAGATGTTGCTTATGTTACTGTAGACCTTCACCACATCACTGAGAATTCCAAGACAATAAACACATTCAAAGAATGAGAAATCTAGAATATGACATGATTATGATTATGTTCTGTTTAACCATCAAATTTCTTTATTCCCTCTGATAAAATTAAGCTCTTTAAGGGTCGATCACAATACACCACATTTAAAAATCTGAACAGAATCTAACAATAATATGTATTACACACTTACCAACTATGTAAATGGCTACAGACAAAAACTGTGCATTACAGACCACACGACTGTATGTGTGAAAGTGACTATTAATGCTGTCTACACAGGAAAGCCACCTTTTCACTGTCTTCGACATTCACATATTCATATATGACTGTCGAATTTTTCCCTACTAGTGACAGTCGTGATGAACTGTCAATTTGCTTGCAGTGGATTTTATTCATTGTAAGGGAAAGCCACCAAAGGTTCGCTACTACGCCTCAGAATTACATTGTTGATTTTGTTGAGCATGTGAATGAATTCAAGGAAATTCATGACTAATATTCACTATTTATTATTGTTATAATCAGAATCAGAATGAGCTTTATTGCCAAGTATGCTTACACATACAAGGAATTTGTCTTGGTGACAGGATCTTCCAGTACAGAACAATACAAAACAGCAACAAGACTTTTAAAAAATATTAAAAAATTGAATAAAAAATATTTAAAAGAAAACAAAGTATATATAGAATACACAATAGACATATATATATATATATATATATACACACATACACATACATATACACATATACACATACATACATATACATACATATATATATATATATATATATATATATATATATATATATATATATATATATATATACATACATACATACATACATACATACATACACACATACACATACGTAGTGCAAATCTAAATACAAATAGGTTATACAGTGCAAGGGAATGTAATGGCAGAAGAGGTTGGATGTGTTGGATAATATAAAAAGACTAAGCTGTATATTACACATTAATTATTGCTCAATGGGGCGGTTTTAACTGTTCATGAGATGGATAGCCTGAGGGAAAAAACTGTTCCTGTGCCTGACGGTTCTGGTGCTCATTGCTGTGAAGCGTCGGCCAGAAGGCAACAGTTCAAAAAGGTAGTGGGCAGGTGAGTGGGGTCCAGACTGATTTTTCCAGCCTTTTTCCTCACTCTGGAAATGTATAGTTCTTGAAGGGAGGGCAGGGGGCAACCAATAATCCTCTCCGCAGTTCGAACTGTCCTTTGTAGTCTTCTGATATCTGATTTCGTAGCTGAACCAAACCAGACAGATATTGAAGTGCAGAGGACAGACTCAGTGACTGCTGAGTAAAACTGTATCAGCAGCACCTGTGGCAGGTTGAACTTCCTCAACTGGCAAAGGAAGTACAACCTCTGCTGGGCCTTTTTCACAGTGGAGTCAATGTGGGTCTCCCACTTCAGGTCCTGTGAGATGGTAGTGCCCAGAAACCTGAATGACTCCACTGCTGCCACAGTGCTGTTTAGAATGGTGAGGGGGGACAGTGTTGGGGTGTTCCTCCTAAAGTCCACAATCATCTCCACCGTTTTGAGCGTGTTCAGCTCAAGGTTGTTTTGACTGCAGCAGACAGCCAGCTGTTTAACCTCCCTTCTGTATGCAGACTCATCGTCATCTCGGATGAGGCCGATGACAGTGGTGTCATCTGCAATCTTCAGGAGCTTGACAGAGGGGTCCTTGGCGATGCAGTCGTTGGTGTAGAGGGAGAAGAGTAGTGGGGAGAGCACACATCCCTGGGGGGCACCAGTGCTGACTGTACTGGCTGGAAGTGAATTTCCCCTGTCTCACAAGTTGCTGCCAGTCCGTCAGAAAGCTGGTAATCCACTGACAGATAGATGTGGTAACAGAGAGTTAGTGTAATTTAGTCCGGAGAATAGCTGGGATGATGGTGTTGAAAGCCGAACTGAAGTCCACAAAAAGGATCCTTGCATATGTCCCTGGTCTGTCCAGATGTTGCAGGATATGATGCAATCCCATGTTGACTGCATCATCCACAGACCTGTTTGCTCGATAAGCAAATTGAAGGGGATCTAGAAAGGGTCCAGTGATGTCCTTCAGGTGGGCCAACACCAGTCTCTCAAATTACTTCATGACCACAGATGTCAAGGCGACGGGTCTGTAGTCATTAAGTCCTGTGATTTTTGGTTTCTTTGGGACAAAAATTATGATTGAGCATTTGAAGCAGCAGGGAACTTCACACTGCTCCAGTGATCTATTGAAAATCAGTGTGAAGATGGGTGTCAGCTGGTTAGCACAGGATTTAAGACATGCAGGTGAAACGCCATCTGGGCCTTGTGCTTTCCTTATCTTTGTTTTCGAAAGACATGGCGCACATCATCTTCACAGATCTTAAGTGTGGGCTGAGTAGCAGGAGGGGGGGGAGGGAGGCTGCATGATGTGTTGGTATTTGTGTGAAGTGAAGGTCAGAGCGGATGTGGGGTGTGAGATTGGGCCTTTCAAATATACAGTAGAACACATTCAGGTCATCAGCCAGTTGTTGGTCCACCACAGGGTTGGGGGTAGGAGTCCTGTAATTCATAAGTTGTTTCATGCCACTCCATCCTGATGCAGGGTCGTTAGCTGAAAACTTGTTTTTCAGCTTCTCAGAGTATCTTCTTTTAGCCATTCTGATTTCCTTATTCAGTGTGTTCCTGGCCTGATTGTACAAGACTTTATCCCCACCTCTGTAAGCATCCTCTTTGGCCTGACGAAGCTGCCTGGGTTCTGCTGTAAACCATGGTTTGTCATTGTTAAAGGTTAAATAAGTCCTAGTTCACACCAGGCATCCTAAGAATATGGCTGAGCTGAAGCAGTTCTGTAAGGAAGAATGGACAAAAATTCCTTCTGAATGTTGTGCAGGTCTAATCCGCAGCTACCAGAAACACTTGGTTGAGGTTATTGCTGCCAAAGGAGGATCGACCAGTTATTAAATCCAAGGGTTCACTTACTTTTTCCACAGCATTGTGAATGTTAAATTGGATGTGTTCAATAAAGACATGAAAGATTATAATTGTTTGTGTGTTGTGACTTTTACAAACATGATATTTTTGATATTTTATGACCAATTAATGCAGAAAACCAGCTAATTCCAAAGGGTTCACATATTTTTTCTTGCCACTATATATGTCACATATTATATTATTAAACCGCAGATATAAATGGTTAAACTAATATCTGTGTTCTATTTTCTCCAGCTAGCTCACAAGCTTACCAGTTAGCCTATTCACTTTGTGCACCAAAGATGGGCAGCAATCTTGAAAATGTTGTCTTGGAACTTGGAACGATTGTATATAGATATCTATGGTGATGACGTCAAAGTTTAATTAGCTAACGACGTGGATTTACAGGATGTAGAGTTGCAAAAAGTTATCATGAGTATTTTAAAGTGTTCATGGGATATCATAACAACTAGAAGCAGTGGGGGTAGATTTCAAACCTAAAAATTGAGCAGAATAACACGTATAACAAATGCTTGTATCATGAGAATGTGCAGTGTGTCATCAGGGATGGGAGGGTTACTTTTGAAATGTATTCCACTACAGATTACAGAATACATGCTTTAAAATTTAATTTGTAACGTATTCCGTTAGATTACTCAAGGTCAGTAACGTATTCTAAATACTTTGGATTACTTCTTCAGCACTGGTAGATTTTTTCACTTGTTTTGACTATAAAAACCCTGCCAGTACAGTAAGACAAAATACACGTTAAAAATACATTCTCTGAAAAACCGAAATATCTTATGCAGTGTTGTTTCTAAAACAAGATCAATCTAATTGATCTTGTTTTAAGGATTTTTTTTATATTTTTACAGGAAAACAATATAAGAATTATTATCAAGAATACAGTTTTTGCCCTAATATCAAAGGTCTTACTAGAAAAAAAAAAAATTATGATCTAACATGAATTTTCTTGATAAAAAAATATGATCGTGCTTGGTAACGTGCATGTAAAATGGCTAGAAATATCATTTTATCTTTTATACACGTTTATACAAGGTTTACTTCTATTTCTTCTGCTCCAAACTTACTTCAAACTTACTTCTCTGTCTGCTCATATGAATGTAACACATCATAAGAAAGTGTTTCACCGCTGTTCAAATGCACTTTGGATCACATCATTTATATGTATAAATGTTTCCATCTGAAAGGACTAAATATTAAATGAAACAAATGACAATAAAATGCAAAGTAATCTCTTCAGTAATCAAAATACTTTTTGAATGTAACTGTATTCTAATTACCAATGATTTAAATTGTAACTGTAGTGGAATACAGTTATTACTACAGACTACAAATCCATGAAGCCTTGCTCACTAAAGGATCGAACTCTCAACTCCTATTGGATGAGGCACACAACAGAACGTCCCTCAAACATGACATCATCAGGAGTTGAAATGCCTCTGAAATGTTTCGTGAGTGGCTTCCAGCGACTTTGTTCACCGAATATAGATGTAGCTCTTTGCTGCTCTCAGGTGCAACCTCGTGGCACAAGGAAGTAACGTCCGACTTGAAACTGTAGCCATACAATCTCCATCTCGCTGGACGAGTTAAGATTACTCTGTGTTCAACCGAACACTCTAACGGATCCAAAGGAGACCGCCGAGCAATTCGCATCTTCATCCGTTTGCCTACAGAAGTGAAGAGATTAAAGATTTCTCTTCCATCTTCAATCAAGTCGACATTTCTGAGTTCTCTGCCAGCCCGCTGAGAATCAACAGCCGTACCGCCCGCCGACAGAGCGAGGAAACGGCTCTCGTCATCACCCGAGCCTCAAGGAACCGGGTCAGAGTTAAAGGACGGAGGAAAACACATTCTACCTGTGTCCTCATGTGATTCAAGTAAGAGGTTTACGTCTGGGCAGAGATAGAATATTATAGCGTGTTATTCTTGTGTTTCAAGGTTTTTGCTTGTACAGTTTACGGACCACCATGTCCGCTCATTATTAATACTCAGGGTATTAATTATCATGAATTTGTTTTGCTGTATTGTGGTCCAACCAAATTGGACTGTTGTGCAATTTCGCCATCGCGGGTGAGACAGCAACTGAGTTCATCCATTAAAGAGAAAAATAACACGGGACTTTTACGAGCCGTCCACCGTGTCTCTGAATGATAAACACAGCTGCTTTCTCTCCCACTATCGTGAAATCGGCTTTAGGGCTGTCACTTAATCATCTCTCTCTCTCTCTCTCTCTCTTACTAATCACACACACACACACACACACACACACACACACACACCTTATGTGTTATAGGATTATTTTGATTTCCATATCTAATCATATCACTGTTTAGTTTGTAGTTGTAAGTTTATTGACTGCATTGTATTAATTATTAATTGATATTACTGCATAAATAAACTTTGTTATATTTCAAAGAGAAGTGTTTTGGTTTGTTTTGCATACGCCTGTGTCATGCTGACGGGATGTCAGTGCTCGGATTCAAGCCTTCATTCATTGTTTTTTTTTTCCCGAAAATCGATATTCTTCAGATGTCGATTTTCCTAAGAAAACAATCTAATATTGAGACTGTTTTACTATTTGGTTATTAGTCCCTGATTCCAGGGTGGTGCCCCGTCAATGTTAATCCTTATTAATATTCTATTGATTTTTGATAATTCATCATTATCTTTGATGATTGAATTTGAATGATCAATAAGCTAGTGTTAATTTTAATTAATGTTTCATCGATGTTAACAATTAACGATTATCTTTGATGAGAATCAATGTTAGCTTTTTTAATCCTTTAAATCAACAATTATCAAAGATAATTATTAATTATTAAAATCAATAGAACATTGATGAGAATCAATGTTAGCTTTTTTAATCCTTTAAATCAACAATTATCAATGTTCTATTGATTTTAATAATTAATAATTATCTTTGATAATTATTAATTATTGCTAATAACCAAACTTGCTCCTAAACGTAGCACACTACATTTACTGGAGCCCCATATGAGGTTTTAATGAGTTAGATTAAATTAATTAATTTAAATAATTAATAACTAAAGAAATAATTATTAATTATTTCTGATAGTAACACTGATCTAAACAACCAGTAAAGCCCTACAAACACAATTACAGAGATGTCAGACAGAGTGTTAGCCACATAATCACCATTTACTGTCACTGTCACAGATCCACCTGACCTTCCCGCCACAAACACTCAACCTTCCCGCTCCCCTGAATACTGATCACCCGCACCTGTCTCCAATCACCATGTCAATAAGCTGCTCTATATAACACTCCACTCTCCCTTCAGTCTTCGTCTGGTATCAAAGCAGTATACAGACTCACAGTCTTCAGACGCCATTCCAGCGTGCTCCTTCGACGATTCCTCTCCAGCGCTACTCCGAAGTTTTTTCCAAGTCTCCTCTCCTGCGTCTCCTTCCCTTGGTGTTATCCTCCAACCCAAGTAATACTTCTACCTGCAAATACAATAACCTCCTTCAAGTACTGTTGTCTGTTCCAGAACCAATCTGCTCATTCACCACACACCTGCCATTTGCTGTCTGTGTTTGTGTTTGTTCAAATAAATACCTGCTTTTGGGTTCACCACCATCTTTGAGTCTGGGTTACTGTTACAGTCACTGCATGTTTTTTTCCTTAATATTTTAAAAGGAAATGGTGACTGAGACTGTCAGTCTCTAACATTATGTCTAATATTTCTTTTTTGGGTTCCACAAAATACACAAAGTCACACAGGTTTGGAACAACATGAGGGTGGGAAATTATGACAACAATAATTTATGGTTGAACTATCACTTTAAGGACTTTTTTTTTGTGTGTGGATTTTTTCCCGTTTTTCTCCCAGTTTGTAATGCCCAATTCCCAATGTGCTTTTTTTTAAGTCCTCGTGGTCCCGTAGTGATTTGCCTCAATCCGGGTGGCGGAGGACGAACTCGTCTGAGACCGTCAACCCATGCATCTTATCACGTGGCTTGTTGAGCGTGTTGCCATGGAGACATAGCGCGTGTGGAGGCTTCATGCTATCCACCGCGGCATCCTCGCTCAACTCACCCCACCGAGAACGAACCACATTATAGCGACCACGAGGAGGTTACCCCATGTGACTCTACCCTCACTAGCATCCGGGCCAATTTGGTTGCTTAGGAAACCTGGCTGGAGTCACTCAGCACACCCTGGGATTCGAACTAGTGAACTCCAAGGGTCTTTTACCACTGAGCTACCCAGGTCCCCCACTTTAAGGACACTTGTCAGATTTGGATGAATCTGTCAATAAGAAGAGATGTTTGGAAACCAGTTTCTAGTAATTATTACTGTAAACAATATTCCACAGGCCCAATTATATATAATGCTGAATAAAAAGAAGCAAGATCATGCTTTATTAATGCTTACTGTCACTATTTCAAAAGTCCTGTCACTTTTTAAAGTCCTGTATGGATTCTTAGATCAGTGTGGTTACAGTATTTTCAGTGTCGAAAGTATTTAGATCATTAGTTCTGTACATTAAGGGTAAATGGCAACTTATCTCTGTATTTGGAAGTGTGTTGGGCTTATTTAAGTTCAGAGCTCTGTTGTCCATGAGAAAAATGCGACGCATTTGCTGTGCAGGTGCAGATATACTGTCAGCTTGTGCTCCAGAAGTCAAGCACAAGATCCGCAAAGCATAAAACATTTACACTTAATCGGTGTATTGGAACGCTTAACCAAGGAGCTCTGAGCACCCAATGGTCAACGGACATAGAAAGGAAGTCCCGCCTTACAGTTAAAAGAGCCAATCACCTTTTAGATACAGACATCACCTGTCAATCAACTCTAGAATGTGCATGCACATTAGCTATACAAGCCAGGAAAATTTTGTTTTTTTTAGAATAATATGAGGTAAAAAAATCACAATTTATGATAAAAGTATTTATCAGATTTTATTGCTGATTTGAAATTTGTTCTTTGATCGTAATCTTGCAAACTGTTTTTGATATTTTGGTCTTTCTCCATTCAAGTAGATAGGAGCTGCACTGGCAACGACAGTGGACTGACTTGCTAGGAAAGACTTAGACTTAACACAGATGTTTACATGGATTTAGGAACTGTTATATTGCAACACTGATTTAAAAATGTATACTTTGTTCATAAGAGCCCATAAGTACATTTTTCCAAAAAGTTACTCAAGTAAATGTAACGGAGTAAATGTTGCACGTTACTACACACCTCTGGTCATAGCTGTCCGAATGTGATCTGCCAGGTCCAAATTACTTCAGCGGGTGTCGGAAAAACGAACATTTAGAGTGACAGAAAAAAACACCTCACTAGCATTTTCACGTATTAGGGGGGTTGTGTAGACTCACACCATCAACACTTGGTGAAAAATACTTTCTGTGCTCCCACATGTAATCCATTTTGATCGACTCCTCTCAGTAGCTTCAATACAAACATGAATACAAACATGAAGTTAGACCTTATGTAGAATTATGATTACAATCTGGAAGAGCGGAGCACTGAAAATGGGTGAATTAGCTTAGCATAGTTTCTTCTCCTATTCATTTTCATCACGTTTCTCATCACTGTCACCACCTAGTGATAAGGCAGTATGATTGCATTCTATAGAAGTTGTGTTAATAATTTTACATACTGTTCAGTTTTAATCTTTGTGGATAGAGAGTACTAGGTATAGGGGTAGGGTTATGATTAGGTTTAGATGTAAGGATAGGTGTAGTTGTAGGGTTGCTGCAGGACTCCAGATAAACGGACCTCAGCATTTCACTGGTTATTTGAAGGGGGCATGCCCTGTAATAGTCTTGCAAGACACAGACAGACCCTTCTCCATTCTATTGGTGGTATGCTGCAGAGCTACTCCAGCCACTTTATTATCCAGTCCATCTTAAATAAAATTAATGTACTTGCCAGGGGAGGTCACGTGATGCCATGCGAGAAGCAGACGTGTGAGCGACTGGCTCTGCGCACTTTGCTAGTTTTTTAATTATTTTCATGTTTAATTCGGTGAGATTTGATACACCCAGTTACATATTTGCTCTTTGAGGTAAACATGGCAAAGAAGTCAAAATCCTCATACTCTGGAGACATTAAAAGACACTTACGTGCTCTAGCTGAAACCTCTGGCGGGCCTGCAGACCGAGGACTCAATTTGGATGGCACATCGGGAGAAGAAATTCAGCGTCAACTGTCCAACATCTCGGTGATGCTGATGAAGGTTGTTGCTGACTTGGAGGATCTCGCTGTAATACGTCGATCGATTATGGTGATGGAAACAAAATTCTCTGAGTTGGTCGAAAGAGTGGCAGAAGTTGAAAAACGGATCAATTATCTTGAATCATCAGAAAGGGAATTATCCGCTAATCTGCCTGCGTCAAAAACAGATTTGGAATCCATTTTGGAAAAATTGGAAGATCTCAAAAATAGGAATCGAAGGAACAATATTCGAATTGTTTGAAATTCTGAGCATGAAGAGGGCAGAGATATGGTGAAATTCCTAGATGGTCTCTTCCTGAGTCTGCTCGACATAACAGGCCATAAATTGGAAATCGAGTGAGCTCACAGAGTCCCGGCTCGCAGATCTGCTGAGGGAGACAGGCCCAGATCAATTCTGGCCAAATTTCTGAGATCATCCAATAAAGATCTTGTGTTACACGAGGAGCAAAGGAAAGCTTTCTTGGAAGAATCACAATATTTTCTTGTTCCCGGACTTTAAGAATTCGACAAGAGAGAAACGCGATTGGTTCAAGGAATGTAAAAAACTCTTACATCAACGGAAGATCGCTTTTGCATTGATGTGTCCTGCCAGACTGAGAATAGAAACGAAGGATGGTCACAGGGTATTTACGTACCCCAAGCAAGCACTGTCTTTTATAAAAACAATGGGTGAGTAAGCCATTTGGGGTTTTTCATGTAGCTCCAGAGTGGATTAACTCGCTGTACTTACTCTGGCTGTCTAAGGAAGCTGGGCTCCATTTTTGTTTCTTTTTGCATTGGCTCTGTCTAGCGGATGGAGTTTGTTTTGTGGAATGACTCCTTCAAGAAACTTTTGCATGGACGGATGATCACTTTTACACTGAAGTTCCTGGCCAGATTGAGAATGGATACTAAGAACGACTGCAAAATATCTTCATGCCTACACAAGGATGTCTTTTATAAAGTTGACGAACTGAGTAAGTCATGGCGTATTTTTTATGCAGCCTCTGAGTGAATTTGACTCACTCAATACCATCCGAGAAACCGGGGCACCTGTTCTGTTTTTTTTTTTTGTTTTTTTGTGCTGGTTCCGCCTAGCGGCTGGAGCTCGTTTTGTTGAATAACACTCCTTAGGGACAGTTGTGGTTGATTCTGTTTGTTCTTTGTGCTTATGCCTCCTGTTGGCTGGAGTTTGTTTTTGTGGAATATTTTAAGGGGCATTAGAATGATTACGTCATCTGCCAAACTCATAACAACTGCCTCACTGAACACTTATCTGTCTGTCCGAGGAAACTGAATGGCTTTATATCAGCTGGAATTTGTTTTGTGGAGGAACACACCTTCGAGTCAATTCTGAATAGAATGAATCTATATGTTCTTTGTGTTTATTCTGCCTATTAGCTGGGGTCTGTTTTACAAAGTATTTTCTGTTATGTAATTTTGCCTTACAAAATTTGTGCAGATGCACCGGACTTGAGCAATCCGATGGCAAAGATGTCACGGGGACTCTCGTATGCGTACATGGACCTTTTGAGTTTAGAGGGATTGATGCTGGTTGGCGATGTCGTGCGCAGGGTTAATGCGCACATTTTTCTTTTTTCTGTTTGTTTGGTTCGGGGGGGGAGTTCGGGGTTTGATTGTTGCAATAATGTTGGAATGTGGTCTGTATAATCTTGTTTTTAACACACGATTTATTTTTTCTATTATATCAAATGTCAAATGTTAATATGAGTGGATTATCTCTCTCCACATGGAATGTGAATGGGTTGGGGCACCCTATAAAAAGAAGGAAGGTTATTTCTTTTCTTAAGCGTAAGAAATGTGATATAGTGTTTCTTCAAGAAACGCACCTTTCCCAGCAGGAAGCTGAAAAATTGGGAAGATATGGGGTGGACATGTTTTCTTTAGTGCAGGCTCAAGTAAGAGCAGGGGGGTCGTTACATTGATAAGTAAACATCTACAATTCAAATTTCTCAAACAGATCAAAGATAAATCAGGAAGAGTCATTATTGTTTTAGCAGAAATTAAGGGGCAAAGTTTGATTTTGGCTAACATTTACACACCTAACGCTGATGAGCAGGGTTTTATAGCTGGCACCCCTCATGATATAATATTAGGAGGAGATTTTAATCTATTGATGGATTCAGAATCAGAATGAGCTTTATTGCCGAGTATGCTTACACATACAAGAAATTTGTCTTGGTGACAGGAGCTTCCAGTGTACAACAATACAAAAACAATATAAAAACAGCAGCAAGACATAGATAATAATAAAAAATAAAAACTAGTTATACACATACGTACAGACACACACATACATACATACACACATACACATGGGTAGTGCAAATCTAATACAATCTGTTATGTACAGTGTAAATACAAATCTGTTATGTACAGTGCAAATGTTTTTTTTGTTTTTTTTCAGAGGGATGAAATGGCAGAAGAGGTTGGATGTGTTGAATACATATAAGAAAGACTAAACTGTGTATTGCACATAGTTACTGCTCAATGGGGCAATTAACTGTTCATGAGATGGATAACCTGAGGGAAAAAACTGTTCCTGTACCTGACGGTTTTGGTGCTCAGGGCTCTGAAGCGTCGGCCAGAAGGCAACAGTTCAAAAAGGTAGTGGGCAGAGTGAGTGGGGTCCAGAGTGATTTTTCCAGCCTTTTTCCTCACTCTGGAAGTGTATAGTTCTTGAAGGGGGGGGGGGGGCAGGGGGCAACCAATAATCCTCTCAGCAGTCCGAACTGTCCTTTGTAGTCTTCTGATGTCTGATTTCGTAGCTGAACCAAACCAGACAGTTACTGAAGTGCAGAGGACAGACTCAATGACTGCTGAGTAGAACTGTATCAGCAGTGGCTGTGGCAGGTTGAATTTCCTCAGCTGGTGAAGGAAGTACAACCTCTGCTGGGCCTTTTTCACAGTGGAGTCAATGTGGGTCTCCCTCTTCAGGTCTTGTGAGATGGTAGTGCCCAGGAACCTGAATGACTCCACTGCTGCCACAGTGCTGTTTAGAATGGTGAGGGGGGTCAGTGTTGGGGTGTTCCTCCTAAAGACCACAGTCATCACCACCATTTTGAGCGTGTTCAGCTCCAGGTTGTTTTGACTGCACCAGACAGCCAGCTGTTTAACCTCCCTTCTGTATGCAGACTCATCGTCATCTCGGATGAGGCCGATGACAGTGGTGTCATCTGCAAACTTCAGGAGCTTGACAGAGAGGTCCTTGGCAATGCAGTTATTGGTGTAGAGGGAGAAGAGTAGTGGGGAGAGCACACATCCCTGGGGGGCACCAGTGCTGATTGTACAGGTGCTGGAAGTGAATTTCCCCTGTCTCACAAGCTGCTGCCTGTCCGTCAGAAAGCTGGTAATCCACTGACAGATAGACATGGGAACAGAGAGTTGGTGTAATTTATTCTGGAGTGTAGCTGGGATGATGGTGTTGAAAGCCGAATTGAAGTCCACAAAAAGGATCCTTGCATATGTCCCTTGTCTGTCCAGATGTTGCAGGATACGATGCAATCCCATGTTGACTGCATCATCCACAGACCTGTTTGAAAGGGTCCAGTGATGTTCTTCAGGTGGGTCAACACCAGTCTCTCAAATGATTTCATGACCACAGACGTCAGGACAACAGGTCTGTAGTCATTAAGTCCTGTGATTTTTGGTTTCTTTGGGATGGGGATGATAGTGGAACATTTGAAGCAGCATGGGACTTCACACTGCTCCAGTGATCTATTGAAGATCTGTGTGAAGATGGGGGCCAGCTGGTTGGCACAGGATCTAAGACATGCAGGTGAAACGCCATCTGGGCCCTGTGCTTTCCTTATCCTTTGTTGTCGAAAGCCGCAGCTCACATCATCTTCACAGATCTTAAGTGCAGGTTCAGTAGCAGGAGAGGGGAGGAGGGTGGTTGCAGGAGGTGTTGGTGTTTGTGTGAAGTGAAGGTCAGAGTGGGTGTGGGGTGTGAGATTGGGCCTTTCAAATCTGCAGTAGAACACATTCAGGTTGTCAGCCAGTTGTTGGTCCACCACAGGGTTGGGGGCAGGAGTCCTGTAATTCGTAAATTGTTTCATGCCACTCCACAATGATGCAGGGTCGTTAGCTGAAAACTTGTTTTTCAGCTTCTCAGAGTATCTTCTTTTAGCCACTCTGATTCCCTTATTCAGTGTGTTCCTGGCCTGATTGTACAAGACTTTATCCCCAACTCTGTAAGCATCCTCTTTGGCCTGACGAAGCTGCCTGAGTTCCACTGTAAACCATGGTTTGTCATTGTTAAATGTTAAATAAGTCCTAGTAGGAATGCACATATCCTCACAAAAACTGATATATGATGTAACAGTATCTGTGAGCTCGTCCAGATTGGTGTCTGCAGCCTCAAAAACACTCCAATCAGTGCAGTCAAAGCAGGCTTGTAGTTCCAGCTCTGCTTCGTTGGTCCATAGCTTTACAGTCCTTAATGCAGGTTTAGCAGATTTTAATTTCTGTCTGTAGGTTGGAAGAAGATGAACCAGACAGTGATCAGATAGTCCCAAAGCTGCTCTAAGGACAGAGCGATATGCATCCTTTATTGTTGTGTAGCAATGATCCAGTATATTTCTGTGTCTGGTTGGGCATGTGATGTGCTGTTTGTATTTGGGCTGTTCATGTGTGAGGTTTGCTTTGTTAAAATCCCCAAGAATAATAATAACTGAGTCCAGGTATTGTTGTTCCATGTCTGTGATTTGATCAGCCAGCTGTTGCAGCGCGGCATTCAAATACTCATTTGGCGCAATATACACACTCACCAAAATAAACGAGGAAAACTCCTGTGGCGAGTAGAAAGGCTTACAGTTAATAAAGAGCGCTTCCAAATTAGGACAGCACATCTTCTTTAATGTTGTTACATCTGTACACCAACTTTCATTGATGTAAAAGCATTTTCCGCCGCCTCTCGTTTTCCCTGTTAACTCCGCAATGCGATCCGCTCTGAACAGCTGAAAGCCCGGCAGATGTAACGCGCTGTCCGGAATGGCTTCACTCAGCCAGGTTTCTGTGAGAGTTTGAAAAGTCCTTGTTTGTGCGGGTGAGGAGATGAAGTTCGTCCATTTTGTTCGGGAGAGAGGGAGATTCGCTAGATGAATGCTCGGCAGCATTGTTCGAAATCCCCGCCGACAGAGTTTGACCAGCACACCAGCTCGTCTCCCTCGCCTGCATCTCATAGCGCGTTTAAACAACACAGCCGTGCCTTCAACTAAAATGTCAAACAAAACTTCCGAATATTCAAAATCCGGGAAAAGATTGACTGGTGTATGCTGTCGAATGTTCAGCAGTTCGTCTCCGGTAAAACTGACCGAAAAAGATTACTAAACACAGGACAAACAAATAAAAATGACAAAACAATAGAAGCGCTCCACACCGAGGCGGCCATCAGCGGTGCCATCATGATGTATCTCAGTCCTTTATCATAGTGAAGCAAAAGTGTGTAAGCCCACTAGAGCAACTGTGACACTTCACAGGATGTGTAAAAATCTTGGTCTTGTGGATATTTGGAGACTTTTGAACCCATCTGGTAGAGACTATACATTTTTTTCATCAGTCCATAATATTTATTCTAGAATAGATTTGTTTTTTTTATATCTAAGTCCCTCATTTCATCTGTTGTTGACTGCTCAATTGGAAACTTCTTAGTCTCAGATCACACCCTGGTGAGTTTAGAGGTGTTGCCACATACAGAGAAAAAGAAATCATATAGTTGGTGCTTTAATGTGTTGGGCCTCATGTATTCAGATAGAAGACAAAGGCAGGTCTAACAGTTGTAAAAGCCTGACCACACACTCCGTCATAAATCTTACTAATAAAAAACGCGCCAAAATCAAACAAAGGGAGTCCAAAACAGACTACAAATCCCATGAAGCCTTGCTCACTAAAGGATTGAACTCTCAACTCCTATTGGATGAGGCACACGACAGAACGCCCCTCAACCATGATGTCATCAGGAGTAGAAATACCTCTGAAATGCTTCCGGGATTTGCTTCCAGCAACTTTGCTCACGGTGCGTAGATGCAGCTCATCGCTGCTCTCAGGTGTAGCCTCGTGGCACAAGGAAGTAACGTCCGACTTGAAACTGTGGCTATATAATCTCCATCTCGCTGGACGAGTTGAGATTACTCTGTGTTCCACCGAACACTAACGGATCCGAAGGAGACCGTCAAGCAATCCGCATCTTCATCCGTTTGCCTGCAGAAGTGAAGAGAAAAGATTTCTCTTCCATCTTCAATCAAGTCGACGTCACTGATTTCTCCGCCAGCCCTCCGAGAATCAGCAGCCATACCACCCACCGACAGAGCGAGGAAATGGCCTCCCGAGCCTCGAGGAACTGAATCGGAGTTAAAGGACGGATGAACACACATTCTAGCTGCATCCTCATGTGATTCAAGTAAGAGGTTAACGTCTGGGCAGAGATAGAATATTATAGTGTGTTATTCTTGTGTATCAAGGTTATTGCTTGTACAATTTACAGACGGCCGAGTCCGCTCATTGCTAATAATAATACTCAAGGTATTACTGTAATGTACTGGTATCAATAATGAGATCTACTGTGTTGTAGTCCAACCACATTGGACTGTTGAGTATTTCCGCCATCGCGAGTGAGACCAGCACAATGAGTTTATCCATTAAAGAATCAAAGACCGCGGGATGGTTTACGAGCCGTCCTCCGCGTCTCTGAGTGATAAACTAAAAGTTGCTTTCTCTCCCACGATCGCGAAACCGGCTTTGGTGCCATCACTTAATTCTCTCTCTCTCTCATACTAACCACACACACACACACACGTGACCCCTCACAAACATTCTCGCACACATTTTTGGCTAGTAGATAACTTCGTGATAAAGCTCAGCTTTGTCACGAAGTTATCGTACAAGCGGAGACATGCTTACGGGCAGACGCCATTGACCAGTTTCTCTCCGCCCACATTCACGGCCATATTCTCTGGCCGGAAATCTCGCGTGACATACTCTCCACGAGAGTCACGTCCGCCATTTTGTGCGTGTCCCTCTTTACACACACACACACACACACACAATCTCTCTCTCTCTCTCTCACACACACACACACCTTCCTCATGTGTTATAGGATTATTTTGGTTACCATATCTAATCATATCACTGTTTAGTTTGTAGTTGTAAGTCAGAAGTTTATTGACTGCATTGTATTGATTATTAATTGATATTACTGCATAAATAAACTTTTTTATATTTCAAAGAGAAGTGTTTTGGTTTGTTTTGCATACACCTGTGGCAAATGCTGACGGGATGTCGGTGCTCGGATTCAAGCCTTCATTGTTGTTTTTTTTCAAAAATCGATGTCGATTTTCCTAAGAGAACATCTAATATTTAGACTGTTATACTATCTGGTTATTAGTCCCTGATTCCAGGGTGGTGTCCCGGCGATATTAATCCTTATTAATATTCTATTGCTTTTTGATAATTGATAGTTATGTTGAAATTGTTGAATTTGAAGGATCAATAAGCTAGTGTTAATTTTAATCAATGTTTCATTGATGTTAACAGTTAATGATTATCTTTGATAATTGTTGATTTAAAGGATTAAAAAAAGCTAACATTGATTCAAATCAAAGTTCTATTGATTTTAATAATTAATAATTATCTTTGATAATTATTAATTATTGCAAATAACCAAATCCGCTCCTAAACGTAGTGCACTACATTTACTGGAGCCCCATATGAGGTTTTAATGAGTTAGATTCTATTATTTAATTTAAATATTAATTAATAACTAAAGAAATAATTATAAATTATTTCTGATAGTAACACTGATCTAAACAACCAGTAAAGCCCTACAAATGTATCTCTTTTGCAAAATCCTGATTTCCAACAAATGTTAAAGACTGAAATCAGTGTTTATATGGTGACCAACTGGTCCTCAGTATCCTCTGTGGGCATGGCTTGGGAGGCACTTAAGGTGGTTCTTAGGGGTCGGATCATACAGTATGCCTCATTCATCAAAAAATCCAAAGCACGAGAACTCGTGGAGTTGTAAGGGAATATTAAAAGTGCAGAGGCAGAGCTGAAGCACAGAATGTCGTCTGATGGCCTCAGAGAATTGACACGACTGCAATACAGATATAATACTATTTTGTTGCGGAAAGTGGAGTTTTGGTTATTCAGGGCAAGACAGTCATTTTTTGAGTCAGGTGACAAAGCAGGAAAGCTTTTGGCTAGATATATAAAGCAGAGAGTGTCTTTTTCTACGATTCCCTCAGTGAAATCTGCTGGTGGTGAAATTTTTACCTCTGCCATTGATATTAATAATGCCTTTAAAGAATTCTATCTTGATCTTTATAGTTCCACGTCTTCATCTACTGATGAAGATATTAGAAACTTTGTGGAACCATTAGAACTTCCTAAATTGACAACTGAGCAAAAATAAAAACTCTTGATTCTGAGATAAACTTGGAGGAGATTGATGAGAAAATACTGGTAGGGCCAGATGGTTTTGCCACTGAATTTTTCAGATCTTATGCTATAGAATTGGCTCCACTTTTGTTAGAAGTTTATACAGAATCATTAAAGAATGGAAAGCTTCCGCCAACCATGACACAAGCCCGGATCAGTCTGATCCTTAAAAAGGACAAAAATCCAAGCGAGTGTAAAAGTTACCATCCAATTTCCCTGGTCCAGCTAGATGTAAACATTTTGTCAAACATTTTGGCTCTTCAAATCTCTTATACATATAGATCAGGTGGGGTTTATTCGGGGCTGTAGCTCTTCTGATAACATTAGGCATTTCATCAATATCATGTGGTCAGTAGCGAATGATCAGACTCCAGTCGCTGCCATCTCACTTGACGCCGAAAAGGCGTTTGATTTGGTAGAATGGGATTATCTTTTTAAGATTTTGGAAATTAATGGGTTCGGGAGTACTTTTATTGGATGGATTAAGTCACTTTATAGACACACTGTAGCAGCGGTACAAACAAATGGATTAATTTCAAATTATTTTACTCTGAATAGGGGCACTCGGCAGGGTTGCCCTCTTTCCCCATTATTGTTCTGTCTTGCCCTGGAACCATTAGCAGCCGCGATAAGAAAGGAGAATGATTTTCCAGGGGTGGTGGCGGGAGGTATGGCGCATAAGCTTTTGCTTTATGCAGATGATATTTTATTATTTGTCTCTGACCCTACTAGATCTATGCCTTGCCTCCACAGAATTATTAATTCCTTTTCCAAGCTCTCAGGATACAAAGTCAATTGGTCTAATTCCTTTAGCTCTGACAGCGTACTGCCCAGTAATGGCCTTCCAGCCGGGCGCCTTCCAGTGGCCCAAACAGGACATTAAGTATTTGTGTATTTTATTCCCAGCAAATTTGTCTGATTTAGTTAGAGTTAATTTTGACCCTTTAATTAAAATATTTTCAAGTGATGTGGACAGATGGGCTTCATTGCATTTATCGATGATTGGGAAGGTTAATGTCATTAAAATGAACTGTATTCCAAAATTCAACTATTCAACCTGCTACAGTCACTCCGTATAGATGTCCCCCTCTCTTATTACAAGCAGTTTGATAACATAGCATAGTCCTTCATTTGGAATGGTAAACGTCCCAGACTACATTTCAACAAATTACATAGGCCAATTGACAAAGGTGGGTGTGGCAGTGGGGGCGTGGTCAAGCATCCATCCGGAGAGAGAGAATGTGGTAAGGGTGCTTGCACCTGAGCTAGATTATGTTTAACACCTGTTTCTAATTCCAGTGAGCATGGGGAGAGTGGCATATAAGCAGCCACGCCACCAGCAGAAGGGAGAGAGAGAGTCTGGCACAAGGAAGGCCACGGTGCTCCTGAAGCTGTTACATTTATTCTGTTATGTTTGTGAAGCTGATGTGTTGAAGTTACTATGTGCCTGTGAAGCTGATGTGTTGAAGTTGCTATGTGCCTGTGAAGCTGATGAGTTTGTGAAGTTGTAAAGCACTGAGGTGGCTGATTAAAAGTCTTACCTGAGCCTGAAAAACCCGCTTCCCTGTGTTCTTCTTTCACTCTAACTCCCTTACAGTGGGCTATGCCTACCCAAGATTTTGTTGTATTATTATGCATTCGGTCTCAGGCATTTGGCTCATTGGTCGCTTCCACCTGAAAGAGCCCCTCCCTGGTTTTCTATAGAACATGAAGTCCTTGCCTCTATTTTGCCATTGCAAAGCATTTCTATCAAACTAACCAGAGAAGTTAAGTCACACCCCGTTATCTCACATTTGCACAAGATTTGGACAAGAGTGGCCAGAGTATTCAATTCGGACATTTATTTAAATGTTGCCTCGAGCATATGGTTTAATCCAAAATTATGTATTTTAAATGCAGTAAGTAACAATTGTTAAATCAAAAACAGCTGGTATTAAGTGTGAACGTGGAATATGATGATAAATATTGTTATTTACTGTATGTGGATTACATTTTTCTAAGGGTTACTGCTTAAATTATTAGAGTTCTGGCAAACCTGCCACAAATTCCCCACTCATTATTTTCATTAAAGGTTTGCTAAAGGTTCACCACTACCGGCAAACATTTACGCCTAATCGCAAGCTCATTTGCATGTGACAGTAATGAGTGGGAAACTTGCAGCAAGTTTGTCAGAACTCTAGATTTTTTGTTTAAAGAGGCATATTGTATGTCTGACGGTAGTTTAAATGTATTTATTTAATTGATTGATTGACAGTTTTGGAGCTGTCGTTGTAATAGCACAGCTGTCATCTGCTGCACGTTGGATATTCTATAAATAATCTGCTTTCTGCCTCCTTTTTATGAATGGAATCCACATAAAAGCAGCTGTTCTAACAACTTGATTATGATTGGAAGGTATATGCAGTTGATAATGTGTAATTTGTAGAGCGTTCAAAATTAACACGATAACGCATGCGATTAATTTTAAAATGTTTAACGTGTTAATTTTTCTTTAATGCAACTAACATACTTCCCAGTATGACATTAGATGACATTAGACTCACCACAAATATTCACACTACAGCAATTCCGTGTCAGTGATCAAATGATGGGGAAAGGACCTCTTAACGCTATCTGTTCAACAAAACAAGCCCAGATGGGACTTGTAACAGAAATTCAAGTACTTTGCAGCCTTTGTAGGGTGCAACTTAATTACCACAGAGGCACGTCAAGTCTTAACAATTACCAAAACGGCAAAACAAATGATAAATGGCACTGTTGAGGGACCGCTACGGCCAGCTAGCTTGTTGGAGTCTAGAGGGTCTCCGCTTAAAATTTAAATCATTTTAACTTTGAACCATTTGCCGCAGATCTTTTGAAGCATCAGCTAATGATTACTGGACAATTTGGATAAAGATTCATTATGTGGGAGGTGCCAGCGTTAAAAGCAGAACAAGATATTCTGCAGCGCATTTCATGTGGAGTTCAAAATGGCACTTGACGATGGCACTGATGCCCTGATTCGAATCATGAATGCTGCTTTACGACTGCTATAGCAAAGTGGATAGCAACAGTCTTCCAGCTGATTAATATTGTGGATGATGAGAGTTTAAGAGATTAAATGCAAATCCGCAACATATGGGGACTAGTTCTTTCAATTAGTTAACCTCCCACTTTGGAAAACATTTAATGTCACTTGAATTGGTGCTATTTCACTGCATTTCTATCTTTATACTTTGAAAGGTTTTGTTTGGAAAATGTTAATGAAGCATTATTGTTATATATTGTTTTCTTTCCAAAGAAGAAATGAAATACATTTTGACAGGAAAAAAGTATATATAGAGTCAAATTTCAGCACTTTCAAAATCTGTGAATAATTGAGATTAACTATGAAAAATTATGCGATTAATCTCTATTAAAAATTTGAATCGACTGACAGCACTGATAATTTGTAATTTTCATTATGGATTTATGGCACTAATGCTAATGACTTACACTACCGGTCAAAAGTTTTGAAACTCTTATTCTTTATTATAATTTTTTTTCTTCACATTTTAGAATAATATTAAAGTCATCAAAACTATGGAATAACATAAATGGAACTATGTGTGGCGGAATGATCCGCCCCTCTGGCTCATCATCGTCGCCCCGCCTCTTAGGGCTGCCCTTCAGCCAGGCTCACGACGGGAGTTGGGCGGGAGAGCCAGAAGAGGTGCATAATTAATAAGCCTCGTTTGATCAGCAGTGAATGAAGCACACCTGATGGGTATAATGCTTCATCACCGCTGTCTTTAAAATACAGTACGCACCTGTTCTCGGGGAGCAGGCTTCAAATCTCCATGTGTGCACACACTGGCATCCTCGCACGACCACGACCAGGGAGGGATCGGACGAGTGGACGCGCTGCCGGACCCGTTCTTCAGACCCCCGGACGTTGTAATGAGTCGCCGGGGGTGAACAGCTCACCTTGCCGCCGACGGGCTAGATGCCGGGCCGCATTCCCCTCACGCTTGCTGCAGGCCTGGGAAGACAGGCCGCCAGTGACGCCGCCGCCCCACGCGCCGTGGACTTTGGAGGGGAGCGTGAGCAGCCGACTGTCCCAGCACATGCCTGAATTTACTACCCCGCCCTTTCACGGAGCCCCGTTCACCGCGAGGATGCCAGATTCCCCCCTTTTATTATGAACACTATTCCCCCTTGGACACTTTATTACCACTTTTGGACATTTTTACATTTATTATTGTTTCCAGAAAATGCCTCTGATGCTTGACGCCACACCCACTGTATCTGTCTCTTGCTCACCCTGTCACACTATGGGAATTATGTTGTGACTAAACAAAATCCAAAATAAATCAAAACTGTGTTATATTTTAGCATCTTCAAAGTAGTCACCCTTTGTCTAGAATTTGCAGACATGAACTCTTGACATTTTCTCAACCAACTTCTTGAGGTATCACCCTGAGATGATTTTTAAACAGTATTGAAGGAGTTCCCATCTATGTTGGGCACTTATTGGCTGCTTTTCTTTACTATTTGGTCCAAGTCATCAATTTCAAAAAAAAATTTAATTTTAGTTTTATAATGAAAAATTAATATGGTGGCACAATTGTCTACAAAACTAATTTCAAATTTTTAAGCATACGCCTTCAGATCAAAAGATTTTTAAGATCATGAGAAACATTTCAGTCAAGTGTTTCAAAACTTTTGAACGGTAGTGTATATTATTTGTGGCCAGAATCAAATGACATGATCTTGGAAAATTTTCATAATACTAGTTTCATAATAGAGTTATAAAGTTATCCTCAAATTTGACACTGTAAAACATGGTCAGACTTGTGGTAATTGCGACTGCAATTTCATCTTTATATCTCATAATTGCAAGTTTATATAACAAAATTCCAATTTTAGTTTTCATAATTACGACTTTATATAATACCGACTTAATTTCTCGTAATTGTGACTTTAGCCTATGTCTTACAATTTCTAGTTTATATCTCACAACTAATTCTTATTTTGCAATTGCTACTTTATTTCCCATAATTATAACTTTATAACACACAATTGTGACTTTATATCTCAAAATTGCAACTTTAGTTCTCATAATTGTGACTTTAGCCTCTATCTCACAATTGCATTTATGGTGCTAAGGCTGATGGCTAATACTATTCGTGGTCAGAATAAAATGACATGATCTTGGAAAAATTTTCATAATACTAAGAGAATTCAGGTTATCATCCTCAAAATTTGAACATTGTCAGACTTGAGGTTTTAGCTCCAATGTGTTTCTACTTTATGCATCGACAAGGTCCGTGTTTTATATTATTTCATAAAAGTATGTTATGAAAATAAATTGCTGCTAATTGAATATAAATGTAAACTTTTCTTCATTTTTTTCTTCATGACTTTTATTCATTCTGACTTTTGGACAACAAACTTCCAAGTGTTTACTTTCAAAATAGACCACAATTATGCTTCAAATACAAAGGAGTGATGAACTACAGCCACAATTTTTTGTGTGTTTAAATAAGACTTACATATATACAAATTGAAAACATTCCGAAAAATAAATAGTCTTACCAGCAATTATGACTGTTTTGATGAATGTGAGGTGATAAGGTGACCAAGTAAGTGAAGTAGGTTTACAAGGTCATTTTATTCACTTGCCGCTGATCCCCTAGCAATTTCTAGAAGTTTTCCATGAGCTATGTACTTTGAGTATCCCTGGTCTATTGTTTCAATGGTAATAATGGGAATTGTAATGGTTATAACAGAAATTATAATTGTACCTGTGGGGCTCCACTGATGTTGGCTTCTATTGGTGGCATGTTAAGTCTAGTAGACACCGTTAGATACCAGTACATGTCTGTAATGGAAACCAATACAACTCATTAATTCCTAAAAGAATAAAGTCCAAAACATTCTATACTTGTAATCTTATTTGAATGGAAACTACTAGAATTTATATAGTTTTTTTTTTTTTTTTTTTTTTTTGCAGCAGCAGTGTTGGTGGTGCTTTAGTTGTTGTTACTCAAATTGCACAGATGCACTTCAGCTTTAGTCAGGGCTTTTATAGGAAGGAATTAGAAAAAAAGAAAACATGTCACTGAGGCTGATAAAGTAGCTGTTCTGTTTGTGCTTGTAAGTTTTTACTCTCAAACACCAGAAACATCTGTTTCTAGACTCATCTGTCCTGAAGGGCAAAATGGCACTTATGAATCAGTCTGTTTGCTCTAGTGTTGAGGGTCTCTGTTCATCTTCCTTTCACCATGGCAGCTTTCAGACAGCTTTTCTGTGTAAACCACAAAACAGAAGTGATTGTTCACAAATGGAGAGAAGTGAAAGACATGCGGCGCTGTGGAAATAAGAGAGAGAGATGTCTGATCTGACAACACTGTGGTTATTCATGCATGTCTTTACACAGACTACTCTAAAATGCTTAAAAGAGATGAATAACAAAAAGAGGAAACAGACAGAATTCTGTCCACACCACACCAGATGAAGGTGAAGAAAATGAAAGAATAGATGAGACCGAGAACCACGAAAGATGCAAGTCAACACACACCCACACACTGATGGTCGCTGTGTCTGTTCCTGGTGCTCACATGGTGTATGTATATCTGCTGTACGTACTACAGATGAGTTACACTGAAGTCTGCAGTAGTGTGCTGGGGTTCTTTGAATAAGGAGCCATCATGACCTCCAATAAGAACCTTAAAGCACCTTTGAAGCAGCAGAGAAGCCTGGACATACTAGACGGATATCAGAAGAAGAAAAGCATGCTGTGGCGACAATGTTCTTTCAACAATGGCAAAAATTCGAACAGTGAAGAGACCAAAGCCGGGACGTTATCACGGGTACGCAGTCAGGTGGGACAACCAACATACAGTGATGGAAATCTGAATATCTATTTCAATGGCAACATGAATGCTGAGAGTTGATAATCATATAGATAAAACATAAATCATATAAATAAATAATTTTGTCAACATATAATAAAAGAATGCTGATGTTATTTCCATTTTATTTCTTTTACAACCCCAATTCCGAAAAAGTTGGGACAGTATGAAAAATGCTAATAAAAACAAAAAGTAGTGATTTGTAAATTATATTCACTCTTTGCTATATTGAAAGCACTACAGCTAAAATTATATGATGTTTACCTTGTGAATTGCATTGTTTTTTGAAAATGTATAGTAATTTCAAAGCAGATGATTGCAACACACTCCAAAAAAAGGTGTGACTAATTTAAAGTAATTTAAGACTAATAAAATTGTGACAAGTTGAAATAACAAGGCAATGTGAAACAGGAGATGTTAAACATTTGAGGCAATCATGTCATAGTATATGAGGAGCCTCCAAAAACAGCCTAGTCCTTCAAGAATTTGCCAACAGATGCTTCAGCAAATAATCCAGCACTTTGAGAACAATGTTCCCCAAAGACAAATTGGAAGGATTTTGGGCATTTCACCCTCTACAGTGCACAATATTGTTAAAAGATTCAAGGAATCTGGTCAAATCTCGGTGCGTAAAGAGCTAGACGAAAACCACTTCTGAATGTGTGTGATCTCTGATCCCTCAGACGTCACTGTCTTAAAAAACGTCATTCATCTGTAATGGATTTCATGAACATGGGCTTGTTACTTTAGTAAATGTTTGTTAGTCTACACCACTCGCAGCTGCATCCACAGATGCAAGTTAAGACTTTACTATGCAAAGCATAAGCCATACATCAACACGGACTCGGTCTCATCTTAGATGGAAAGTAGAACAGTGGAACTGTTTTTTGGTCCGGCGAGTGCACATTTCAAATAGTTTTTTTTAAAAACACAGCTGTCGTGTTCTTCGGGCCAAAGAGGAAAAGGACCATCCAAGCTGTTATCAGCATCAGGTCCAAAAGCCAGTGTCTGTATAGGCCAGGGGTGTGTCAATGCCCATGGCATGGGTAACTCGCACATCTGTGAGGGCACGATTAATGCAGACAGGTATGTACAAATTTTGGAGCAGCATATACTGCCATCCAGCACCGTCTTTTCCAGGGACATCCCGTAAATTTCAGCAGGACAATTTCATACTACATACTGGCTAAATAATCAGAGAGTGTGGGTGTTAGATTGGCCTGCCTGCAGTCCTGACCTGTCTCCAGTTGAGAATGTGTGGTGCATTATGAAGCGCACAATACAGCAACGAATACCCCATACAATTGTGCAGCTGAAGACCTGCATAATGTATGAATGGGAGAAAATTCCACTTTTTAAACTTAACAAACTTGTGTCTTCAGTGCCCAAATGCTTAATAAGTGTTATTAGAAGAAATGGTGATGTTTCACGGTGGTAAACACTCGACTGTCCCAACTTTTTTGGAGTGTGTTGCAATCATCTGATTTGAAATTACTGTAAATTATAAAAAACCATGAAATTCACAAGGTAAACATCATATAATGTGTAGTTGTAGTGCTTTCAATATAGCAAAGGGTGAATATAATTTACAAATCACTCCTTTTTGTTTTTATTAGCATTTTTCATACTGTCCCAACTTTTTCGGAATTGGGGTTGTAATTACTGCTTTATATCTTGCAATTACGACTTTATTTTTCAAGACATAAAACTGCAATTGCAAGATATAAACTTGCAATTACGAGAAATAAAGTCACAATTGTGCGATAGAGGGTGCAGTTGCAATTGCTAGAAATAAAGTTACAATTATGAGAAATAAAGTTTCAATTGCAAGATATAAAGTTATAATTGCAAAATATACAGTCACAATTATGATAAATAAAGTCCCAATAATGAGCCATAAACTTGCAATTATGGGCTATAAAGTTGCAATTAGGAGATATAAATCACAATTATTTGAAATTAAGTCGCAACTGCGAGATATAGGCTTAAATCGCAATTACGAGAAATAAAGTCACAATTATTAAAAATAAAGTCGCAATTATGCAATATAAACTTGAAATAATGAGATATAAAGATGCAATTGTGAGATGTAGGCTAAAGTCGGTATTACGAGATATAAAGTCACAATTACAAAAAATAAAGTCATAATTTTGTGATATAAATTTGCAATTGCAAGATATACGCTAAAGTATCAATTACGAGAGAAAAAAGTCGTAATTGAGAGATATAAAGTCGCAATTACAAGAAATAATGTCACAGTTGCGAGAAATAAAGTTGTAATTGTGAGAAATAAAGTCGCAATTGCGAGATATAAAGTTGCAATTACGAGAAACAAATTCGCAATTGCCTGATATATAGTTGTAATTACGGAAAATAAAGTCGCAATTGCAAAATATAAAGTATAAAAATATAATTTAGTTTACAATGGCAATAAAGAGCTTGACTTGATAAGTAGTTGCGAGTTATTAACAAGTAATTGTGAGATATAGGCTAAAGTCACAATTACGAGAAATGAAGTTGGTATTATGAGATATAAAGTCATAATTATGAAAAATAAAGTTGTAATTTTGTGATATATACTTGCAATTACAGTATTTAAAGAGGCAATTGCAAGATATATGCTAACGTATCAATTATGAGAGAAAAAAGTCGCAATTGAGGGATATAAATTCGCAATTACAAGAAATAAAGTCACAATTGCAAGATATAAAGTTGCAATTATAAGAAATAAAGTCGCAGTTACGAGAAATAAAGTTGCAGTTGCGAGAAATAAAGCTGCAATTGTGAGACACACTAAAGTCACATTTATGAGAAATAAAGTCATAATTGCGAGATATAAACTTGCAATAATAAGATATAAAGTTGCATTTACGAGAAATAAAGTCGCAATTGCGAGATATAAAGTTGCAATTACGAGAAACAAAGTCGCAATTGCCTGATATATAGTTGTAATTACGGAAATAAAGTCACAATTGCAAAATATAAAGCATAAAAATATAATTTAGTTTACAATGAAAATAAAGAGCTTGACTTGATAAGTAGTTGTGAGATATTAACTAGTAATTGTGAGATATAGGCTAAAGTTACAATTACGAGAAGTGAAGTTGGTATTATGAGATATAAAGTCGCAATTACGATAAATAAAGTCGTAATTTTGTGATATAAAGTTTTTACAGGATATAAAGATGCAATTGCAAGATATAAGCTAAAGTCTCAATTGCGAGAGAAAAGTCACAATTGAGATACATAAAGTTGCAATTACGAGAAATAAAGTTGCAGTTGTGGGACAGACTAAAGATGCAGTTGCAAGAAATAAAGTCGCGATAGCAAGATAAAGGCTAAAAGTCGCAATTACAAGAAACTGAGCCACAATTGCGAGATACAGTATATACAATAGTCACAATTATGAGAAATAAAGTCACAATTCAAAATATAATGTCACAATTGCGAGAAAGTCAGAATATCCTTTTTTTTTTATTATTATTTATTTATTTTTGGTGGGATCAAGGCACCATAGATTCCTGTAGGATTTAGAGCTGCAAAAACCTTAAAGACTATTCCAGACCTAATTTGATTGTTTACATGCATTCCTGGTGAACTGTGTGTGCAGTTTCAATTTCATATGGTTTCTCAAGATCATTGAATAAATCTGAAAATGTTTGCTTTGCAGCTGAGCAGAACACACTCCACGTCTCTAGTGGATTATACTGATCCTCAGAGGTAAAGACACTGTGACATAACTGCAACATTTATGAAGTCCATTTCTGACATACAAATGTTTGATGGATGTCTCTTGATTTTTTGCACAGAACAATGATTATATTGAAGAAACAAGACAATGAAGCCTTTGGATTTGAAATTCAGGTATGTTTTTATACACATGTCATGAGCAGTTTTAAACTGCATCAAATCCATTTATTTCATGTCACAGAGGTGCAATTTCACATTAAATATACTTTGCCCCCAAAATATATGGTTACTGAGGCCAGACGTAAAAATGTCCTTGCATTAGATAACAACATTATAATATAAAGTTGTAATTATGCTGTACATGCACATCTACTTGCGATTGTAGGTTTATTTCTAAAGTTTCTGCTGATGTTTTGAGTACTGATGCTATAGGATGTGTGTCTGCAGACGTATGGTCTGAAGGTCAAGAATAGCAGTATGGTGGAGATGTGCACGTTTGTGTGCAGTGTGCAGGATGGCAGCGCAGCAGAAGCTGCAGGTCTGACCACTGGTGAGCAGGTTTTCCACTTGTTTACTCACTCCACCCATCTGACCTGACCCTGTTTACACTGCACTTTCCTACCTGCCTACGCCACAACTACAACAGCAGCTGGTGCATCGCTCTGTTTCTCACGCTCTGGCTTTCATGCTCTACATGGTCAGCTATCGCAAGCTTTCTCATGACCAAAGACACAAAATCAACACCATCTTTCCATCTTTTTTTAATCTTTCACTTAAAAATTCAATGAAATGCACTATAACCTTTCTCTCAATTTCAATAGTGGCATAACAAATGTGTGCTGCCAAAGTGTTTTGGCATATTTACTATATGTACAATGAGAAATTGTGCATAAATAAGCAAACAAACAATATTGTTTTCTTAGTAAAATAATAATAGTGAAAATGCATGACAAGTTATCAGTGTTCAGTGTTATTTGTTACTGTAATCTAACCACCTTTGTAGTTAAAAAAAAGTTTACAAAAACACATTACATTTTGAATACTTGTAATCAGATTACAGATACTGACTTTCAATGAAGTTAATTACTTTTAAGTGCATTACATGAGTTAAACATTTCTAAATAATATTATATACATAGAATACATTTACATCATGAATTATATTTATATGTATGTTTGTTTGTGTTTCTGTGACAGCTGAAAGGCATGTTTAGACAAAAATATAGACATTTATTTGAATTTGTTGAGCGGAAAAACAAACATCTGTGAAATGCTTTTTGGAAAGTAACTTAAAAGTAAAATAATTAGTAATGTTTTAAAAATTTTCGAGTTTTAAAATTGACAAAACCTACCTCCCTATCCTAATCCTTAAAAGTGTCATTAAAGCAAATGTGAGATGAAAAATGCAATGTGTGGTGCTTCTATGATACTTTAGACTCACGTGTCACCTTGCATGCTCTTCAGGACTCGTACCCAGTCCTTTACATAGCAAGTACAAAGCTCTCTCAGTTGAGCTACTGTGCAATTTGATAGCACTCAAACAGAGAAGGATATAGCTGCAGGCAGAGCTCCTTTTGGGGCAGCAAAGATATCCGCCATCAAAGATATAGTAAGCCCCTAACCCTTTCCCTAACTGTGTGTGGAAGTTGGTGCAACCCCCTTTTGGAGTAACCCCGACCTATTTTGGAGATTCCACCACCATTTAGAGATTTCCGGCCTGCAACTATACCTACTTGCTCAAACAAGCTTGTAAGTGTAGTTAATAAGGAGCCACATACAAAAAGTAACGTGATTCTGTGAGACCAGGTCTAAAATCTCTCTCTCACTCTTTCTCTCTCTCTGACAGGTGACATTATTTTATCAGTAAATGGAGTCAGCATTGAGGGATCTACACATCAGCACATTATTGAGTTGATTCGAGAATCCACTAACATGCTGAAGTAAGTATGAAAATCAGACACAGAATAGGTAAATGAATTAAGACCCTGAAAAAATTATAAGACAAAAACGAGAAATGAACACATCTCTCAACAACTCATCCCATAGACTTACATTTTTTTCCTGGCAGATGATAAAATGGGCAAAGACTTGCATAGACTTCTGTTGAACCTACACTATACTGCCAAAAGTATTCGCTCACCCATCCAAATAATTGAATTCAGGTGTTCCAATCACTTCCATGGCCACAGGTGTATAAAATGAAGCACCTAGGCATGCAGACTGCTTCTACAAACATTTGTGAAAGAATGGGCCGCTCTCAGGAGCTCAGTGAATTCCAGCGTGGTATTGTGATAGGATGCCACCTGTGCAACAAGTCCAGTCGTGAAATTTCCTCGCTACTAAATATTCCACAGTCAACTGTCAGTGGTATTAGAACAAAGTGGAAGCGATTGGGAATGACAGCAACTCAGCCACGAAGTGGTAGGCCATGTAAAATGACAGAGCGGGGTCAGCAGATGCTGAGGCGCATAGTGCGCAGAGGTCGCCAACTTTCTGCAGAGTCAATCGCTACAGACCTCCAAAGTTCATGTGGCCTTCAGATTAGCTCAAGAACAGTGCGTAGAGAGCTTCATGGAATGGGTTTCCATGGCCGAGCAGCTGCATCCAAGCCATACATCACCAAGTGCAATGCAAAGCGTCGGATGCAGTGGTGTAAAGCACGCTGCCACTGGACTCTAGAGCAGTGGAGACGTGTTCTCTGGAGTGACGAATCACGCTTCTCCATCTAGCAATCTGATGGTTGAGTCTGGGTTTGGCGGTTGCCAGGAGAACGGTACATGTCTGACTGCATTGTGCCAACTGTGAAGTTTGGTGGAGGGGGGATTATGGTGTGGGGTTGTTTTTAGGAGCTGGGCTTGGCCCCTTAGTGCCAGTGAAAGGAACTCTGAATGCTTCAGCATACCAAGAGATTTTGGACAATTCCATGCTCCCAACTTTGTGGGAACAGTTTGGGGATGGCCCCTTCCTGTTCCAACATGACTGCGCACCAGTGCACAAAGCAAGGTCCATAAAGACATGGATGAGCGAGTTTGGTGTGGAAGAACTTGACTGGCCTGCACAGAGTCCTGACCTCAACCCGATAGAGCACCTTTGGGATGAATTAAAGCGAAGACTGGGAGCCAGGCCTTCTCATCCAACATCAGTGTCTGACCTCACAAATGCGCTTCTGGAAGAATGGTCAAAAATTCCCATAAACACACTCCTAAACCTTGTGGAAAGCCTTTCCAGAAGAGTTGAAGCTGTTATAGCTGCAAAGGGTGGGCCGACATCATATTAAACCCTATGGATTAAGAACGGGATGTCATTTAAATTCATATGCGTCTAAAGGCAGATGCGCGAATACTTTTGGCAATATAGTGTACATTGGCAAGAACCACTCACATTTTATTCAGATAATGTGAAAATCGATAATGCTTTTAGATACCGATAAGTCTGTAGAAGCCTACTCTCACTCGGTGTACCACATTCAACAATATTTAAATTCATTCCAAGAATCTGGACCTTCATGTATGATCTTTAACTGCTAACTTTCTCTCTCTCTCTCTCTCTCTCTCTCTCTCTCTCTCTGTGTGTGTGTGTGTGTGTTTGTGTGTGTAGGTTGGAGACCGTCAGTGGGAGTGTAGTGAAGAGAATTGAATTAGAGAAAAAGATGCGCTATCTTAAGGTGTGTATTTGTGTGTTTCTGTGTGGCTGTTTGTGTCGTTGTGAAACCGTGCCGTTCTGTTCCGATCCAGGCCAGTTGGCACAGTTACGGTTTCTTTTTCTACTTTGGTGCTGCGAAATCAGACAAGTACATAACAAATATGTCAATTGGCAACAACGTGAGAAGTAAATGTTGGAGTGTGTGCGTTATGGAGGATAATCACATATTCCAGTTTTTAGGACTGCTTTTTTCCCTGTATTCCCTATCTGTCACTCATTCGAGGTTGTGTCGATGTAGTGACACTAGGGGTCACTCTTGGGAGCCCTAGACACCTCCGGTCTTTGATAAAAGGCCAATGAAAATGGCGAGTAGTATTTGCATGCCACTCCCCTAAACATACGCCAAGAACCTGCGAAAGGCTTCGAAGCGCCCCTGAGATGAGTGACCCAGGGGTGACGAAACCCGCTGCTCTGGAGCTGGTAAGCAGACCACTCCATCCCTGGTCGAGGACTGGGAGGAGAATCTTTTGTTACCTTTGCATTTAATTGCGCTGCATGCCCAAGTGGCCGCAGTACCCAAGAGTTCAGCAAGAGCAGTTTCCTTGTTCCCTGGGTCACATATCCGGTGTGCACGGCTGTTATCACGACCACCATCCACCACTCTATTTGGCAGGTTTGGCACTCCAGCGGCGTTCTCCCCACACCTGAGCACCCAGCTGTGGCACAAATCCACCCCCGATGTGACAGTCTCACGGGTCACGAGGACAGGCCTCTTCCTCCCCTGTCCCAGGCTGTTCCGGGGGTAGTCACAAGGAGCCAGGTAAGTACTTCGATGTCCCTGAACTCAGCACAGCCACGACACGGTGTGGCACCGCGAGGCCCCACCCGCCAGTACGTCTGATGAGATTGTCCCTCCGGCCGAGATGAAGAAGGGGTTTTACAGCCCCTACTTCATTGTACCGAAAAAAGGTGGTGGGTTGCGGCCAATCTTGGAACTGCGAGTACTGAACCGGGCTTTACACAGACTCCCATCCTAGATGCTGATGCAAAGACGCACTCTAGCGAGCGTCCGGCATCAAGATTGGTTCGTGGCGGTAGACCTGAAGGACACGTACTTCCACATCTCGATTCTACCTCGACACACACCCTTCCTGCAGTTTGCATTCGAGGGTCGAGCGTATCAATACAAGGTCCTCCCTTTGTACTCCTCTGTCCTTGTTCCCACGCGTCTTCACGAAGGTCGCAGAGGCAGCCCTTGCCCCGCTAAGGGAAGTGGGCATTCGCATCCTCAACTATCCCGATGGTTGGCTAATCCTAGCTCACTCTCGGGATGTGTTGTGTGCACACAGGGACCTGGTGCTCTCACACCTCAGCCGACTAGGACTTTGGGTCAACTGGGAAAAGAGCAAGCTCCTCCCGGTTCAGAGTATCTCTTTTCTCGGTTTGGAGTTGGACTCAGTCTCGTTGACAGTGCGTCTCACGAATGAGCGTGCACAGTTGGTGCTGACCTGCTGACCTGTTTCAGTGGTTCCACTGAAATTTTTTCAGAGGCTCCTGGGGCATATGGCATCCTCTGTGGTGGCCACTCCGCTCGGGTTGATGCATATGCTTCAGCACTGGCTTCAGACTCGAGTCCCGAGATGGGCATGGCACCACGGGACACATTGTGTGGTCATCACGCCGGTCTGTCACCGCCTCTTCAGCCCTTGGACCAACCTCGCATTTCTACGGGCAGGCGTTCCCCTAGAGCAGGTCTCCAGGTGCGTCGTGGTCACAACAGATGCCTCCTAGATGGGCTGGGGCACCATTTGCAATGGGCATGCAGCCGCCGCCTTGTGGACAGGCCCGTGGCTGCGTTGGCACATCAGCTGCCTCGAGTTGCTGGCAATTCTGCTCGCCCTGCGGAGGTTCCGGCCATTGATCCAGGGCAAGGACGTGTTAGTTCGGATATGTCAACTGCCAAAGCAGTCTGCGCTCTCGTTGTATGTCACAACTCGCCCGCTGTCTCCTCCTCTGGAGTCAGCAGCACCTTAAGTCACTGCGAGCAACTCACATCCTGGGCGACCTCAACACTGCAGCGGACGTGCTGTCACGGCAGGTTACCCTCAGGGGAGAGTGGAGACTCCACCCTCAGGTGGTCCAGCTGATCTGGAGTATATTCAGACAGGCACAGGCCCAAGAATCCTCCCACTGCTCACTCTGGTATGCCCTGACCGAGGCATCTCTTGGTATAGACATGCTGGCACACAGCTGGCCCCCTGGACTGCGCAAATATGCATTTCCCCCAGTGAGCCTACTTGCACAGACACTGTGCAAGGTCAGGGAGGATGAGGAGCAGGTCCTCCTGGTAGCACCCTACTGGCCCACCCAGTGAAATCCCCTGAGGAAGGACCTTCTTTCTCATGGACGGGGCACCATCTGGCACCTGCGACCAGAACTCTGGAATCACCATGTCTGGCCCCTGGATGGGACACATTAGACCTAAGCAGCCTACCACCCGCGGTGGAAGACATGATAACTCAGGCTAGGGCCTCCTCAACGAGGTGCCTATGTGCCTTTAAGTGGTGTCTGTTCGCTAAGTGGGGGTCTTCCCGTCAGTCGGATTGGTGCTTTCCTTCCTGCAGGAGAGGTTGGAAGGGCGGCTGTCCCCTTCCACCTTGAAGGTGTACGTAGCCGCTATAGCAGCACACCATGACACAGTGGACGGTAAGTCCTTAGGGAAGCACGACCTGATCATCAGGTTCCTGAGAGGTGCAAGGAGGCTGAACCCCACCAGACCGTGCCTCGTTCCCTCATGGGACCTCTCTGTAGTTCTTCAGGGTCTACAGAGAGCCCCATTTGAGCCTTTGCAGTCAGCTGAGCTTAAGGCACTCTCCTTGAAGACTGCCCTCCTGACTGCGCCTACTTCCATCAAGAGGGTAGGAGACCTGCAAGCGTTCTCTGTCAGTGAAACGTGCCTGGAGTTCGGTCCGGGCTACTCTCACGTGATCTTGAGACCCCGACCGGGCTATGTGCCCAAGGTTCCCATGACCCCTTTTAGGGACCAGGTGGTGAACCTGTGAGCGCTGCCCCAAGAGGAGGCAGACCCAGCCCTGTTGTTTCTGTGTCCGGTGCGTGCTTTACGCATCTATTTGGATCGCACGCAGAGCTTTAGGATCTCTGAGCAGCTCTTTGTCTGCTTTGGTGCACAGCGGAAAAGAAGCACTGTCTCCAAGCAGAGGATCACCCACTGGCTCATTGACGCCATAGCTATGGCATATCACGCCCAGGACATGCCGCCCCTGGTAGGGCTATGAGCCCATTCTACCAGGGGTGTAGCGGCCTCCTGGGCCCTGGACAGGGGTGCCTCTCTAACAGACATTTGCAGAGCAGCGGGCTGGGCAACACCCAACATTTTTGCGAGGTTCTACAACCTCCGGGTGGAACCGGTTTCGTCCCGGGTAGTGGCACGCAATACAAATAGATAAGCCTGGGATAGCTGGCCGGGTGTATCGCTTGCACATAGCACCTTTCACCTCCCCTGAGCTGAAGAAATGCACCATTAACTCCCAGTAGTGTTCAAAAACTATGTTCCCTGGTTGACTTCCTCCGAGCCCTGTGGCAGTCGAGGTTTTGGAGAGACTCGCTGCCGGCCCAGTACACGTGCTAACTAAAAGCCCTGTTCTGGGATAGGTGCTCCACATGTGGCGGTTCCCTATAGGCAACCCCATGCGATGTATATCTTCCGCTAATTCGTTTCCCTGTTGGCAAACTGCGTCTTCCTTGGGCAGAGGCCCCTCTACAACAGTCTTCATGTTTGTAGTAACTCCTCCCCCATTGGGTAGGACCTACCATGAGACTTCTCCACATGATCGACAAGACCATGTGATGTATTTTCCACTTAAATATCCCCCCTCTCTCTGGGCGAGGTGTGGTCTCCGCGGTGTCCTCCCCTTGGGAGGGACACCCCCCGACTAGACCCCGACTAGGTCGGATAATCCCCCTTTTTTTTAGGGAGTGGAAAAAAGAAGGGGAAAAGAGGCCACGACTGGGCTAGCCTGTCTCTATCTTTTGAGTATTTGACTTGTCCCCAAAGGGCCGTTCGACACTCATAACTATGTTGGGGGAGGTTACGTGTCGGCCTGGTGTGCTGGCTACGAGGCACACAGTTGTCTGCCCATCACACACTGCCAGTTCCCTTAACACAGTTCAGCCAGTTGCGGCGTTTTGTATAGGGACCCCTAGTGTCACTACATCGACACAACATCGAGTGAGTGACAGATAGGGAACGTCATGGTTACTTGCGTAACCTCCGTTTCCTGATGGAGGGAACAAGACGTTGTGTCCCTCCTGCCACAACCCTGAACTACCCGCTGAAATGGCCGGACCTTGTCTTGGCTCCTCAGCATAAAACCTGAATGAGTGGTTGCATACCAGCTCCTTTTATACCCGTATGTTCGGGGGAGTGGCATGCAAATACCACTCGCCAATTTTCATTGGCCTTTTATCAAACACCAGAGGTGTCTCGGGCTCCCAAGAGTGACCCCTAGTTTCACTACATCGACACAACGTCTCGTTCCCTCCATCAGGGAATGGAGGTTACGCAAGTAACCATGACATTTTACTCTGCTATAGCTCAAGAAAGACCATCATATGCTGAGGGGTTGTGAATGCCACTGGACACAGACACACATAAAGTTTAAAATTCCCAGACTAGCTTAAAATGTCATTTACTGACAAAATATTATATGAGTAATATATTGATATATTATATGAGTTTTAATGAGCTAGATAGCGTAATCTACCTCCCTAAAGAAAAGGAAAATAATGTACTATATACCAGATAAACCATCATCATACAATCCAGAAGACATGCTAAACATAAAATAATTATTTTTAATAACTTGTATTAAATTCACACAAATATTAGCGAACTTGGCCAGCTACAGAGAAACAACTGTAACCTTGGCGTTGGAAAATTGACAATCGTGATTTGCCACGTACTAAAACCATTCCACCAGCATGGTTGAGCATGGTTCTTTGGTTTGCTAACTGTGGTTTGAAATCCATTCTGAGAACAGTTTGTAATGGTATCATTCACAACCATGCTCAAGTGAAAATGCTACTGAAACTGTTCCTCACTTGCTCAGAACCGTTCAGCCTGATGATGGGAAAACACTTAAAGTTAACACACCCTTACTCAGAAAGTCACACAGCCCAAATCTCTGCTGTACTGTATGTGTTAGCATCATTGCTGAGGCAGCTAAATGAATAAATGCTGATGAACATACAGAGAAATGTAACAGTATGACTCATGTTGATTTTGTATTTTTCTCACACAGCAAACTCTTCGTGAGAAATGGGTGGAACTGCAATCTCTAACGCTGCAGGAAAAGCGTCTTACACGAGGTGAGATAAAAAATAAATAATTTAGGGTAGGATATTTATGGATTTTCAGCTTGTTTATTTTTTATGATATTCAGCAAAAAGCAACAGATACAGTATATATAGTTCTCTGATAGAGTTCCAGTAAAGAACTTCAGGTTATGATGAGATAGGTGGGTTTTATCTCGTTTTGGTTGATAATACTTAATAACAGAAATGAATGGAGCAGATCACACTAACAAAAAAGTAGTAAAATGTACCGTGGTACTACCTACTCTTTTTTTTTTTTTTTACATGTACCATGCTAGTACCCAGAGATGAACAGTCTTAACAAACTGTTTTACGTAAATTATTTGGACTTCCTACCATTCCCAAAGTTTTTTCCAATCTCATTACTGCAAAAGCTACACTATTGTAAAAATACTCTAGCTGTCATGCTACTGAAAAATGTAAAGTTAGTAGCATCACTTCTCCCTAACACTGTTTAATACCTGGCCTATATATCATTGAAGGTAACAGATAAAGCAAGTGTTTTCCTTGCAACCTCAGTTGTTTTATTGGTTCCAAAAGCAAATGTATGGAACTTTAAAAGACTTGAAATGCACACAGATGAAAACATACTCATTCTCAAAGACACTATTGTCCATTTAATGTGGCCCACTATCTGATCATCTCATATCTCCTTGTGTGAGCTCCTTTAGCTCAACTGGCTAAGCATGACACTAGCAACACCAAGATGAAAATGAACATAAATGTGTACCTTCTAAGAGAAAAATGTTATTGCTCAGTTGTTCCTCTCATAGCTGAGGAGACTTGATGGAGTTATCCATTTTGTTTCATTAGAAATTCTGGATTTGATTAAACAAAGTTTGTAGAATAATAACATGTTGGTTTTGTCTCCCCCTATAGCTTTCAAGTTACATCCACCAAACTCTGTTAGCTAGCTAGCGATTTGTCATACTGTTTTGTCTGTAGCATCAACCTTCAAATTTTCAAAACTAGTTTTAACTTTCAGACAAGGCTTAGTCAAGCCAACAATGTTTGTTTGCTAATTTAGGTATCGACTTTGTATCATATTTGCCTCAGATATTTCTCCTAAAATTCACATGAGAAATAAAAACAAGTGATACATTTGTTGACATACATTTTAATAGCAGACTTTGGCATCTTGGTAAATTTGAGCCCTGTCTGAGACATTATTGAAATCTCTTCTGAAACTCTTACATGTGAGATTAGTGTTTTTGTTTTGTTTTGTTTTGTTTTTTCATCTGAGAAGCAAAGTCTCTATTTGCTCTACATTTAAACACAAACACATTTTTATTAATAACCTGTATTAACTTCACCCAAATACTAGCAAAATTGGCCAGCTACAGAGAAACACCTGAGTTACCTTGCCGTTGGCAAATTGACAATCGTGAGTCTCCACGTACTAAAACCATTCCACCAGCACGATTGAGTATGGTTAGCTAACCATGCAGAGTATTCCATGCCAAGAACGGTTTGTAATCGTACCATGCAGAACCGTGCTCAAGTGGAAATGCTACTGAAACTGTTCCTCATGTGTTCAGAACTGTTCGACCCGATGGTACTCTACATTTAATCTTATCGCGGTCTAGAGGAAGTAATTGAGACATTAAAGAGATCTCATTTATGATTTTGCTACTGTAAATGTCTGATATTGCACAAGCTGATGTTGAATGACTTTAGGTTTACAGGTGTCTCTATTGCAGGTAATCTTAATGAGAGCACTCAGCATCTGTCTGTGGATTCTCTGATGTCTCTCTCATCTCCCACGGGTCGCTCTGGCCAGCGATTCTCCAGTGACAGCAGCTGTCGGAGCATCATGACAGACGACAGTGAGGATGGAGCCTTCACGTCATCTGTGTTCGATGACTTGAGTCCTTTCAGCCCCACTGAAAACGCAGGCTTCTTTCAGCTGGAGTCAGGGCCATCGAGAGCCCTGACCCGAACAAGCAGCATCAGCTTTACCAGCAGTAACAGTTCACTGTCCCCGTGCTGGGACAATTCATCTTCATCCGTGTTTGGAACACTGCCGAGGAGAGGCAGAAGAGGAAGCGTACGTAAGCACCTTCTGAAGTTTATACCTGGACTGAATCATTCCGTAGAGGAAGAGGAGGCCTGTTGAAACATCATTTACACCACCAATGACTGTTGATTTGACTGACTCCTTTGTAAGGACATTAGGCAGTAGAAGGTTCATGCCAGTTTGAACTTGCACGGTGAATGATTTCATAAACATTTATGAGTTTCCTGCTGTAGGTTTTGAGAGAAAAAAAAAGGAGTGGAGTGTCACGTGAGCATTACAGACTGTCATTTGTGCCAATTTTTCTGGACAAAAAGCATTATCACTTCTCAAAGATTCAGCACTGTAATCAGTAACTGGCATTAACAACCTTAAGAACGTTAATGCCAAAATTAACTGTGCAAACCGCTTCCGCTGCCCTAGTTCAGTGGTTTACACTTCAGTCCTGCATTCTTCTGAACGTTATAGTTCCCACTCGAGCTCTGATGTAACTGACTAGTTCTCATGGTTTGGTGTAGCATGTGAATGAGGTTTGCTGCTTCAGTGGATGTAGCATTATTGTAAAGACACAAAAGTGCCCAATCAGCATTGTGCTCTTGAGCAAGACAGCAAACATCAAAGGGAAATAATAGGTTGATAAATATGTTATTAAAGCCCCAACACTATGATTGTTAACTGTCCCGTATTAGCTGGGTTGTCCATATTTTGGCCAAAATGAAGACGTCTATCAACTATTGTTCCATATTAGCTAGGAAGTCACAAATTTTTGCCAAATAGAAATGTATCACCTATTTCCATGTTTTAAGTGGCTAAATTATTTAGGGGATCTGACTTTGAAAAATCCCGTTTGAAGCGACCAAAATTCTCAAGCTTTTGGCAGCCATACCCCCACTACCCTGAGCTTAATACTGTGTCCTAACCAAACACAACATGATAAACCAACAAAATATTCATATAAATCTTTTTTTGTGCTAAACAGACAAAACATTTTGCCAGGTGCTTGGTTTCCATTTCTGCAGTGTTGTGCTAGGTAGCTTTGCCCAACAAGCTCTAAAATACCTGGAGAAGGCTATCAATTATCATTCCCATTCATTCCAATGGTATCTGCTCGGTTCCCCATATTATGCAAAATGGAGGCTGCAGTCTTTGCAACGGCATCAATGGCAGCAAATAGGGGAAAATGAACGCTCAAAAAGTCAATTTCACGCTTTAAGAGCCCTTCAAAATAATGTGTCACTGGAAAAAAATTACTATAACGTATTGTAATAATTGTGATTTAAATGTTTCTTGGGGGGAAAACATGGCTACTTTTGAATGGCTGTCAATGGAGAACATGCTCTTTGCCATCATAGTGTGTAGTTCCAGGTAGAGATATACTTCTGATACTTTATGTTGTTTCAAGAATATCGATTCTTGCATAAATATAATGTAATAAATATCCACTGCCACAGATTTGCAAAAACAATAAGGGGGTATATCAAACTTGAATTGCTCTGATGATAGGAACATTACTTATTACAGAATTTATGTACAGGTTGGGGGCATGATTAATTGCATGCATTCTTTAGTTTTTTTGTAGTTATTTTTTAATATAATTAATTACGCTAAATTAATGCTTTAAATCGACAGCCCTAAAATGACCCATTTTATCCCAAATATTCCCCCAAAAAAGAATCAATTTAATAGATGTATCAGTATCGGTATAGTTATCGATACTGGCCTTAATAGTACTTTGTATCAGATCAAAAACAAAAAGTGGGGATGCCCATTCCTATCAGCAGGGGCTAAAGGGGACCTGCTAACCAGCCAATTCCTGACTCATTGGTGTAATATTCTGCTCCACATGACTGTATATTAATAAAATAAAAAACTTTTGTTCAAATGGCTTTGATTGTGCTGCATCGTGCTATATTTTCATTTTCAGTGTGGTCCGACAAATTACTTGTTGCTGAAAACATATCACGTTGCACCTGGTTAGGAAGCCATGTAACCTTAAACCAAACCCTAAAATCTGACTGTTTAATAGGAATGTTGTTTCTGGGGGCAACAATTACCTTCACCCCCCCAACACCCACCCCACTTCTAAACATCATTTGCTGTGCAATAAAATACCATGTATAGAACAGAGGCACTTTACACAATTTATCTTCTTATTTCAAATCTTTAAGAACTCACTTAACTGTGTTTATCACATTATCTTAGATCAAACCTGTTAAGCCACTGACTATAAAACAGAACTGATCAAATTGCTGTAGTGAGAGGACAGAGATCAGTCAGAGCTGAGAGTGTCAAGCTCTAAACCGCAGAGGTAGAGCACAAAACTTCATAACAGGATGTGGTGTGAGGTGCTGCTTTACCAACTATTTTTTGCTTTCTTGAATGATCCCTTTAACGGATAGTTTCACTTAAACCTGAATGTAAATATACGAATAGTACCTGCAACAGCACCTCTTAAATGTGAAAAACATTCAGTGTGTTCGGGGATGTCATTCATGGTTTTTGCTTGTTTGTGTTGATGCAGATGGAAATAAAATAGGCATGTGGAGGGAGAGATTTTCTCAGAAAATTTGTCTTCCAGTTGTTGCTGCAAGTCACCAGCACATAACACAGTGCAGGGGTTTGACACAGACTCTGCTCCTGGTTCATTTCTCCTCTTTATGTTTCATTTGAATCCTTTTGTTGTGATAAAATAAACAGTATCAGATGGATTGGGGTCCAGGCATCATATTTTGCCACTGCATAACAGGCACTTAAATAAATCCCACTCAACAGCAAACATATTCGTGACCCAATGAAACAATAAGCATCCATATGAACATAGTGACTATTTGCACTAGGTGTAAATGGCACCTGCCACACAGCATGGTGCACTCCAATATTCTGGCAGAAACACAAAAATAGAAGACAAACTGCATCCCTATTGTCGTTGCAATGGCGTGGGGTGTAACAATGGTGTGGATTAGGGCTGTGTTGACACAATCAAATATCAATATATCGTGATACTTTTTCTCATGATATTGTATCGATACTTTAGATCCATGTATCGATACTTATATTCAGCTATTTGTGTATTCATATCATGTAAACACACAACAAATTTGGCACACTGTTACTTCAAAATCAATTTAATGAGCTCACCAAGAGACAAAAATGTAATGTTTTGAGCTACATGCTCTTAATCAGACATCAGAATATAATTGACATATACCCAAATGAATTGGAATTGAAATTAGAATTGATTCGTAATCTAATCAAATTATGATATCATTATGTATGGCAATATATCGAATCGTGATGTGTATTGCAATACATATCATACCATGAGGTGCTAGGCAATACCCAGGCCTAGTGTGGATGTGCTTTTTTTGCATGGATGACCTGGGTTCGATTCTGCCTTTTTGTTCCATCATTTCCCCATCCTGTTTCCTGTCTCCACTCATAATATTTACTTTAATACAACTTATAATAAATAGAAATGAATATAAAGGTTGATTTCCTAGCAGTGATTTGGAAGGTCAGGGATTTTGATTTAATCCGGGTAAATTTAAACATGCTTTTACCATGGTAATATGGTAGTAACCATGTTTTTTGGCAGAAGCCATAGTTTTAATGCAATTAACCATGGTGTTATTACAGTAATATGGTGTTAACATAGTAGCCATGTTTTATTTTGTGGTTACTATAATTTTACTGCAAAATACCATGGTGATGCTATGGTTACTCAGTAAACCATGGTTAATATTTGTAAGGTAAGGTTAGGGTTAGGTTTAGGTGTAGGGGTTGGTTTAGGGTGTCTGTGGGACAGGTTGCAGTGATGCCACTATACTGTATGTTAGTATTTAATAAGGGGTGCAAATAGTATATGTCACTATTTGCACTTAGTGCAAAATAGATGATTTGTGTTGCTATTTACACTTAGTGCAAATAGCCTCTGCCATCAATAAATGCACCCAATAATAATCATCATATATTATCAATAATAAATATCAATCAATATCAATAATAATCATCACAAAATGCACTCTTTATCTATGGTGTAGTCACTGTTACTCAGAGTACACTGTATATGGACCAGATAAGACAAATGAAAACTGTGGTAATCTTTTACATCACCAGTACATAGTTACATGTTGTCATTTGTTGCTAAGTAAAAGCATAAAACATATAAAACTGGTGTTACATTATGTAAACATGTAAATTCAGATTTATTGCAGTCTTTGCGATGTTGCTGGCTAATTCACAGGGAATAGTGCCATCTGTGTCCCCATGACTTACCATGACTTATGACTGATATACAGTAACTTACAGGGGGAAAGAAAATACTGTTTAGTGTGTAATGCAAAGTACATTTTACAATGAAAATTTTTATACTGGTCAACCAGCATGGTCTTTATGGTGAAGCTGGTAAAGAAACGTGAAACGCTGGTTAAGAAATGTTTTCACACATGAACTGCCCAAATACAAACAGCACATTACATGCCCAACCAGAGACAGAAATATACTGGATCATTGCTACACAACAATAAAGGATGCATATCGCTCTGTTCCTAGAGCAGCTTTGGACTATCTGATCACTGTCTGGTTCATCTTCTTCCAACCTACAGACAGAAATTAAAATCTGCTAAGCCTGTATTAAGAACTATAAAGAGATGGACCAACAAAGCAGAGCTGGAACTACAAGCCTGCTTTGACTGCACTGATTGGAGTGTTTTTGAGGCTGCAGCTACAGACCTGGACGAGCTCACAGATAATGTTACATCATATATCAGTTTCTGTGAGGATATGTGCATTCCTACTAGGACTTATTTAACATTTAACAATGACAAACCATGGTTTGCAGCGGAACTCAGGCAGCTTCATCAGGCCAAAGAGGATGCTTACATTGTTGGGGATAAAGTCTTGTACAGTCAGACCAGGAACACACTGAATAAGGGAATCAGAGTGGCTAAAAGAAGATACTCTGAGAAGCTGAAAAACAAGTTTTCAGCTAACAACCCTGCATCACTGTGGAGTGGCATGAAACAATTACGAATTACAGGACTCCTACCCCCAACCCTGTAGGGAACCAACAACTGGCTGATGACCTGAATGTGTTCTACTGCAGATTTGAAAGGCCCAATCTCACACCCCACACCCACTCTGACCTTCACTTCACACAAACACCAACACCTCCTGCAACCCCCCTCCTCCCCACTCCTGCTACTCAACCTGCACTTAAGATCTGTGAAGATGATGTGAGCCGCATCTTTCGAAAACAAAGGATAAGGAAAGCACAGGGCCCAGATGCCATTTCACCTGCATGTCTTAGATCCTGTGCTAACCAGCTGGCCCCCATCTTCACACATATCTTCAGTAGATCACTGGAGCAGTGTGAAGTCCCATGCTGCTTCAAACGTTCCACTATCATCCCCATCCCAAAGAAACCAAAAATCACAGGACTTAATGTCTACAGACCTGTCATCCTGACATCTGTGGTCATGAAGTCATTTGAGAGACTGGTGTTGGCCCACCTGATGGACATCACTGGACCCTTTCTAGATCCCCTTATATTTGCTTATAGAGCAAACAGGTCTGTGGATGATGCAGTCAACATGGGATTGCATCATATCCTGCAAAATCTGGACAGACCAGGGACATATGCAAGGATCCTTTTTGTGGACTTCAGTTTGGCTTTCAACACCATCATCCCAGCTATTCTCCAGACTAAATTACACCAACTCTCTGTTTCCATGTCTATCTGTCAGTGGATTACCAGCTTTCTGACAGACAGGCAGCAGCTTGTGAGACAGGGGAAATTCACTTCCAGCACCTGTACAATCAGCACTGGTGCCCCCCAGGGATGCGTACTCTCCCCACTACTCTTCTCCCTCTACACCAACGACTGCATCGCCAAGAACCCCTCTGAAGTTTGCAGACGACACCACTGACATCGGCCTCATCCGAGATGACGATGAGTCTGCATACAGAAGGGAGGTTAAACAGCTGGCTGTCTGGTGCAGTCAAAACAACCTGGAGCTGAACACATTCAAAACAGTGGAGATGATAGTGGACTTTAGGAGGAAAACCCCAACACTGTCCCCCCTCACCATTCTAAACAGCACTGTGGCAGCAGTGGAGTCATTCAGGTTCCTGGGCACTACCATCTCACAGGACCTGAAGTGGGAGACACACATTGACTCCATTGCGATAAAGGCCCAGCAGAGGTTGTACTTCCTTCACCAGTTGAGGAAGTTCAACCTGCCACAGGCGCTGCTGATACAGTTCTACTCAGCGGTCATTGAGTCTGTCCTCTGCACTTCAATAACTGTCTGGTTTGGTTCAGCTACGAAATCAAACATCAGAAGACTACAAAGGACAGTTCGGACTGCTGAGAGGATTATTGGTTGCCCCCCCCCCCCTTCAAGAACTATACACTTCCAGAGTGAGGAAAAAGGCTGGAAAAATCACTCTGGACCCCACTCACCCTGCCCACTACCTTTTGCAACTGTTGCCTTCTGGCCGACGCTTCAGAGCTCTGAGCACCAGAACCGTCAGGCACAGGAACAGTTTTTTCCCCCAGGCTATCCATCTCATGAACAGTTAAAGCTCATTCTGATTCTGATTCTGAAACTTAGTAGCAATATCAGCAAACCAGTATCCCAAACAAAACACAACATACACTATTTTCAACAGAATATCAACATTATCATGCTTTTGCTACAGTTGTGGCCAAAAATATTGCCACCCTTGTTAAATATTAGCAAATAAGTTTGTAAAAAATATGTCTTTATTGTTTATCCTTTTAATCTTTCATTCAAAATATTCACAAAAATCTAACCTTTAATTGAAGTGAACTAATTGAAAGGAGGAAAAATCTCACGATTAAATAAATATTTTTCTCCAAAACAAGTTTGCCAAAATGATTGACACCCCTAGAAAATATATCTGAAGTATATTCCCAATCATATTTTACATTTTTAGTACACCCGGGTGACAAGGAACATGAAATTGTTCAGCCATGACTTCCTGTTTCACTAAATTCCCTTTGGTCATCCATCACAATGGGTAAGACCAAAGAATATTGTTATGATGTGTGGCAAAAGGTTGTTGAGCTTCACAAAATAGGAAGTGGCTATAAGAAAATAGCTAAAGCATTGAAAATACCCATTTCCACCACCAGGGCAATAATTAAGAAGTGCCAATCAACTGGAGATGTTAAGAACCGGCCTGAAAGAGGACGTGTGTTTACATTGTCTCCACGCATGTGAGGAGGGTGGTTCAAGTGGCTAAAAATTCTCCAAGGATCACAGCTGGAGAATTGTAGAAATTAGTTGGGTCTTGGGGTCAGAAAGTTTCCAAAACTACAATCAGACTTCACCTACATCACCACAAGTTGTTAGGGAGGGTTTCAAGAAAAAAGCCGCTGCTCTCATCCAACAACAAACTCAAGCATCTTCAGTTTGCCAGACACTACTGGAACTTCAAATGGGACCAGGTTCTATGGTCAGATAAAACCAAAATAGAGCTTTTTGGCAGTAAACACCAGAGACGGGTTTGGCGCACACAGAAAGGGAGCCATATGGAAAAGTATCCCATGCCCACGGTTAAATATTGTGGATTTTTTAAGTTGTGGGGCCCTGTGGGGTGAACTGAAGAGGAGAGTCCACCAGCGTGGACCTCAGAATTTGAAGGACCTGGAGAGATTCTGTATGGAGGAATGGTCTCAGATCCCTTGCCATGTGTTCTCCAACTTCATTATGCATTATAGGAGAAGACTCAGAACTGTTATCTTGGCAAAGGGAGGTTGCACAAAGTATTGAAGGAAAGGGTGCCAATAATTGTGCCACACATATATTTAACAGAAACTATTTATTTATTTATTTATTTATTTTATTATTATTATTTTTTTTTTATAAAACTTGTGTTGTGTTTGCAATTGTTTGATATCCATTAGAGGATAGATTTTTGTGAATATTTTGAATGAAAGATCAAAAGGATAAACAATAAAGACATATTTTTCACAGCCTTCTTTGCTCATATTTACCAAGGGTGCCAATATTTTTGGCCACAAAAAGAATATAGTTTCTGAGAAAATGCAGAATTTGTCTTTGTTTGTCTTTGTTTCTCACTTCTGTTTCAGTGTGACATTTCCCTTTTTTAAAATTGTTTTAAAATATCTTTCTGACATCATATTTGAGAAAATGAGATCATCTTCTTGACCACATGGTTCAAACACAACTACTGCATGTTTACTCTTCAGTTGGCCTAAATATTTTATAAAAAATCCTGGTGTCATTATTACACTTTTTTGCACTGAATATTGAATTGTGATTAAACATTATGGTGTTGAAGGTCAATGTACAAAGCATAGTTTAAAAAGAAAAAACTTGATTTAGTGATTTAGTGCGAGGCACATCAAAATGTCTTTATTTTTTATTTTTTTTTTACCAAAAGTTTAAATATCAAGGGTTGAAATTATATTGCACTTTGGGTTAGGTTTAATAAATAAATAAACATATCTGTTATCCTCTAATCTGAACTTTGATGAGCCAGCATCCGCTGCAGACAACAGGATGTGGACCCTTTCAAGCTGAGTGTCTCTCCAATGTCCAGCAAAACCCCACCCAAGATCTCCTGAATACGCACTGTAAACCCCAGATGAATGACAAATATAGTATTCTTATACTGCAGAATTTATAGAGGAAACATCCAGCACTTTCTTTCTTCTGCTGAACACAAAAAAAGATTTTTAGAAGAATATTTCAGCTCTATAGGTCCATAAAATGCAAGTGAATGGGTGCCAAATATTTGAAGCTCCAAAAAGCACACAAAGCCATCATAAAAGTAACCCAATGACTCCAGTGGATTAATTAATGTCTTCCAAAGCGAAACGCTAGCTGTAAGAAATAGAACAATATCTGAAATCTTTTTTACTACAAATGTTCGCTTCTGGCCAGCTCGTTGAGGGTGGATTTCAAACTGCCTCTCACATAACATAAGCGCATAAGCCTCCTCTGCACAGAGTTTCATACGTACCCTGTAGATACCTTATCAGCAGCTGTTCCTAATGTCCGCAATGTTGTTTCCACACAAAAGCAGTTTATGCAGCGGTCTGAGGCATCTCCTCCATTCACTTGCATTCAAACTGATTCAAACAGCTCTCCTTGTTAACCGTTCCAAGATGGCGCTGCAGTTGACGTATCTAAACCAGCCAAATGAGGCATCAATGTATGAATATCTATGCTTCTCTGTTGTAAACAACACTGCACTATTTTTTCATATTTTACATGTCAGTTCTCGTGTGAACTTGCCAACGCGCTTAAGTCACGTGAGAGGCTGTGTAACATCGACCCTCATTAATTTTTAGTAAAACAATTTTTCAATATTTATCAATTCCTTACACCTAGCATTTAGCTTCAGAAGACATTAATTAATCCACTGGAGTCATATGGATTACTTTTATGATCTTCTACAAATGTGCTTTTTGAGCTTCAAAATTTTGGCATCCATTCACTTGCATTTTATGGACCTACAGTGGTGAAATATTCTTCTACAAATCTTTGTTTGTGTTCTGCAGAAGAAAGTAAGTCACACATCTGGGATGGCATGAGGGTGAGTAAATGATGAGAGAATTTTAATTTTTGGGTGAATTATTCTTAAGGTTTCTTCCATTCATACAGTAGCCTATGTATAATACTGGGCTGTGGAAGTATGGAAATTATGTAGTGAAAAAAGTTCAACAAATAAAAACCCTCTTATATTTGAGCTTTTTCAGTTTAGCCACTTTTTGTCTAGACTACAGTGCAGCACACTTCAGGCATTCTCTCAAGGAACTTCTGCATTCTGGGATGTTTCCATGTATGCAGGTGTTCCTATGTATGCTGGAAATGTATGTGTATCCCATGTAATAAATAAATACAAATTGTGTTTCAATATTGGTAAAGAAATGTATACATAGGTACACTTTATATCTTTATTTTTCCCTACAAACTGTATGTCATAGTGGAATAGACATGCAAAAAGTATTTATTGTCTTTACTGCATTTTGAAAGAAAAGGACTTTAGCAGAAGCATCAAGATCATGGCAGTATTTAAAGTTAAAGAGGTTTATATTGAAAATTCAGTGAACAGCACCCTCTAGTGCATAGGCGGAGGGTAAACCAATTCCAGGGTGAGACCAGAGATCTTCTATACTGAGAAAACAATCTCCACGATTTTACCATAAGAGTTACGGTCAACTAGCATGTTATGCCAGTAAATCACTGTTTGCGGATACCATACAAATGAAACTCTTCAGACGGGCTCTGGTAAGGATATCCATCCCCCAACCACCTTAAAAGTTCTAAATAATAATAATAATAATAATATAAACATTTAAAATACATTTCTTGCCTTTTGGAGTAATACATTCAATACAAAAGATTTTTTCAATTTTCAGGTACTACCTACTGTGGAAGATTCACACTCCATAAAAAAAATAAATAAATACTTAGACCAAGTGTAAGTAATTGATGGTCAACAGCTCCAGACTAATGTTGCGCTCACATACCCATACTTTTCTATTATCAAGGAGCGGTTGTATCAAGTGACACAGGACACTCAAACCAAAGAAAATGCAACTCAGCTGCTAGTACCAAAGAGCTGTTGGGAAACACTCTTCCAGGCGGCTCACTATAACCCAATGGCTGGCCACTTAGGTCATGAAAAGACTTTGAACCATATAATGGCCTGTTTCTTTTGGCCGGGCATTCACAAGGACGTTCGCAGATTGTGCGCGGCGTGCCATGAATGTCAGTTGGTGAGTCCACCGGCCACCCCAAAAGCGCCATTGCACCCTTTGCTGTTGATCGAGGTCCCCTTCGAGAGAATTGGCATGGACCTCGTCGGGCCATTAGAGTGGACTGCATGCGGCCATCGCTTTGTATTAGTTCTGGTGGACTATGCAACACGATATCCGGAAGCAGTGCCCCTGCGCTACATCTCAGCAGTGTTGCAGAGGCACTCTTCAGAATTATCTTCTAAGTGGGGATCCCAAAGGAAATCCTCACTAATCAAGGCACAACATTCATGTCACGTACACTCCGCAAACTATATTAATTCGATTCGCACCAGCATTTATCACCCGCAAACCGACGGGTTGGTCGAACGATTTAATAAGACCTTAAAAAACATGATTCGTAAGTTCGTACATGAAGACACTAAGAATTGGGATAAGTGGCTCGAACCCCTGCTGTTTGCAGTACGAGAGGTCCCGCAAGCTTTCATGGTGTTTTCCCCATTTGAGCTACTGTATGGGCACCGGCCGTGCGGCGTGCTTGACGTCATACGGGAAGCTTGGGAGGAAGGACCTTTGAATAGTAAAAACCAAATTCACACTTTGGGGCATGTAACACAGGAGAATTTGCTCCAAGCGCAAGAACGTCATAGCCGACTGTACGACAGGGGAACTCGACTACGGGAATTCGCGAAGGGAGATAAAGTGCTTGTATTGCTGCCCACCTCGAGCTCCAAATTACTTACCAAGTGGCAAGGACCCTTTGAGGTCACACGACGAGTCGGAGATCTCGATTATGAGTTTAGGCAAACGGATAGGAGAGGGGCACGTCAAATCTACCACCTCAATATCCTTAAACCATGGAGGGAGGCGGTGCCTGTAGCCTTGGCGATGGCAGTTCCGGAGAGGGTGGTGCTCGGGCCGGAGGTATCTCCCAAATCAATTTCATTCACCCCGGTCCCTTGCGGAGACCACCTCTCACTGTCGCAGCTTACAGACATTGCCAGGTTGCAAGTGGATTTCACGGACGTGTTTTCACCCCTACCTGGTCTCACGAACCTCATAGAGCACCATATCGAGATCACCACGGGGGTGGTGGTTCGTAGCCACCCCTATCGTCTTCCTGAACACAAGAAAAAGATTGTTCAGGAAGAATTAGAGGCAATGCTCGAAATGGGCGTAATATAGGAGTCGCACAGTGATTGGGCCAGCCCGGTAGTTTTGGTACCGAAGAGCGACGGCTCGGTCCAGTTTTGTGTTGACTACAGGAAAGTGGATGCGGTGTCCAAATTTTATGCTTATCCAATGCCACGAATTGACAAGTTACTCGATCGGTTGGGCGCAGCTTATTTTTACTCGATGCTGGACTTAACAGCTTAGAGGTTATTGGCAAGATCCCTTTAACTCCAATATACAGAGAAAAGATGGCATTTTCCACACTGTTCGGATTACACCAATTTGTGACGCTTCAGTTGGCATATGCCGCCGCATATCTAGACAACATTATCATTTATAGTAATGATTGGCGGCGGCATATGCAACACCTGAGGGCTGTCCTGAGAGCGCTGAGACAGGCGGGACTTACGGCCAACCTGAAGAAGTGTGCAATTGGTGGGGTGGAAGTTAGGTATCTGGGGTTCCACTTGAGTCACGGGCAGGTGCGTCCACAGGTTAACAAAACCACAATGATTGCAGCCTGCCCGGCGCCCAAGACCAAAAAGGAGGTAAGGCACTTTTAAGGGCTGGCTACTACCGAAGGTTTGTGCCTAGCTACTCTGATGTCACCAGCCCACTGACCTGACCTTACTAAAAAGGGGGCTCCTGATCTAGTCCAGTGGACAGAGTCGTGCCAACAGGCTTTCCTTTAGGTAAAGTCCACACTGCGTGGGGGGCCGCTTTTACATGCACCTGATTTGGCTCTCCCCTTTATTTTGCAGACTGATGCATCTGACAGGGGGCTGGGCGCAGTGCTCTTGCAGGAGGTGGGAGGGGAGGAATGGCCAGTACTTTTTATTAGTCGCAAGCTCTCCTTCAGGGAGACAAAGTACAGTACCATCGAGAAGGAGTGTCTTGCAATTAAGTGGGCTGTTCTTACACTCCGCTACTACCTGCTGGGGTGGGCCTTCACAATCTGTTCCAATCACACTCCTCTGCAGTGGCTCCACCGCATGAAGGATACTAATGCGTGGATCACCCGTTGGTATCTGGCTCTTCAGCCCTTTAATTTCGAGGTGATCCACAGGCCGGGGGCACAGATGGTTGTGGCTGACTTTCTCTCCAGAAATGGGGGGGAAAGTAGGCAGGCCGGATGTTGCCCCGACCTGAGTCAGCGGTGGGGGTATGTGGCATGGGGGGTGTGGTCAGTTGTCAGTCTGCGGGAGAGGGAGAGCGGTAAGGCTCGTCACCTGGGTCGTAATTATCTCTAACACCTGTCTCTCATTATAGTGATGGTGGAGGGAGACCTAAAAGTCATGCCAGAGCATCAGAGAGGAGAGAGAGAGTGACCAGCGAGTCCAAGCCAGAGAGAGTTACTATTATTGTTACATTTTGTTTTGACGGTTACTGTCAAGTGTGGACAATTTAATTATTAAAAGATCTGACATTGAACATGCTTTGTTGTCTCCTGACTCCTCCATTGCCCACGAACTAAGGTCGTTTACATCAGCGCTATACTCCATCCATTCAGTTTGCTGCTACTTATTGTTCAATAAAATCTGTTATTATTGAATCCTGCTTCTGGGTCCTCGCCCCACTTCTGACAGTTTTATCTGCTATTAATATTTGTATTGTACTACACATAAATTTGAGAGGTCAAACTCGTGATATGTCTGATATGAGTTCAATAGAAGAACTATTACTATAATATGAAATTAGATTTTATATTATATTGTACAGCCTCAGTTGATAATGCAAGTATTCCATAATACTACAATAGTAGGCTACTACAATAGTACACTGTGGAGGTGAGGGCGTGGTTGAGCGCCCGTCTGGGGTGAGAGAAAGCGGTAAGGACATCCGCCTGAGATGAATTGTGATGAATTGCCATCTCTATGTTCACAATGAGAGTCAGGGGAGGTAAAGGACGGCCAGTCCACAGAAAGAGGGAGAGACAGACCAGGGTCTTCGTGTCTGTTCTCTGAGAGAGAGAGTAGTGTTGTGTGAAGCTGAAAAGTGGACTTTTTATTTGAGTGACGCTGAAAAGCAGTCTTGTGTTTTGAGTGATGCTGAAAAGCTTTTATTATTAATATCGGTTAATAAAATGGACTCAAGTGAACTGTGGAAACCGGATCCCACTTCCTCTTTGTCTGCCCAACACGAACCTTTATCAAATACACAAAATTGAAATATTGAAATAATAAGTTTCATTAATAAGTAAAGTTATAGAGTGCTGAGTGACTCCAGCCAGGTCTTCTAAGCAACCAAATTGGCCTGGTTGCTAGGGAGGGTAGAATCACATGGGGTAACCTCCTCGTGGTCGCTATAATGTGGTTCTTGCTCTCGTTGGGGCGCGTGGTGAGTTGTGCGTGGCTGCTGCGGAGAATAGCGTGAAGCCTCAACACGCTATGTCTCTGTGGTAACGTGCTCAACAAGCCACGTGATAAGATGTGTGGGTTGACGGTCTCAGACGTGGAGGCAACTGAGATTCATCCTCTGCCACCCGGATTGAGGTGAGTCACTACACCACCACGAGAACTTAGAGAGCATTGGGAATTGGGCATTCCACATTGGGGAGAAATTTTTTAAAATAAAAGATAAAAAAACAAGTAAAGTTATAATAGAGAGATGGTTACATGCTAAACAAATGTTCATTACTGTGCTATGAAGTCAGTACATGAGATGATTATACATTTCATGGGGAACTACCTTATAGTAACCTAACTTGTACCTACAATGACTCTTAAACAGACTTTTACTAGTATCTGCTAAAGGGACTATGGAAAGCGATAAATTGTGCTTTTCAGCAACTGGGGTAAAAGAAATGAGAAAACATCGACACACACACACACACACTTAGGGAATCTCGAAACTACAGCAATATTATAAAATACTCAAGTCATAAATATAAATAAATATTAGTAAACACGATCGGTTAAAGCAGGGGTCGGCAACCTTTTTGACATGGAGTGCCATTTTTTATTTTTCTGGTCAATGGCTGTGCCAAAATTGTGTGGAATCTTAAATATTTCTTATATTATGTCATACTACATTTTTCAAAATCACACAGAGGGGTAATCACTAGCACGCAAGCAACAGTGAGAGAGGAGCAGGCTATTTTATTTATATGCAGTTTTTCGCACCTGCATTCCAGTCTACATCTTGATGTAATCCTTCCTCATGATCATGCAGCGTGTTTTCATCAGCTGAATGGGAGACTAAACACTATTAAAGTGTGACGAGACTCGTGCTGCGCGTGCAAGCCGCATCATAAGCCGATCAACTATTTTGGTGAATCACACCTGTAAAATCCTAAAACTTTATTTCCAGGTTTAATTTACATTTTTAATACTCAGATTTTTATCAGATTGTGTTTTCTCTTTTATTCTTTTAATGTAATTTTGAGTGTGACCATGGTTTAAGGAGGGTGTACCTGTATGCAAAATCTCAAAGATAGTGGTATTTTCCTTATTACATCACGTGTTGTTCTGAAAGCAAAAAGAAACAAATGAAACACGGAATATAGGCTGTCATCCACGCAGCCTGACCAAAGCAAAGAGGGTAATTAACCGAAAGTGATGCGCTGCTGGCTCGTGATGTGCGAATGGCTTGCACGTGCTGAACGAGTCTGTTTGGTATACTGCAGTCTTTTCACATTTTAACTTTTTGTTTAGCCTCCCATTCAGCTCATGAAAACACTCTGAGTGATCATGAGGAAGAATTACATCAAGATGTAGATTGGAATGCAGGTGCGGAATTTCATATGAATAAAATAGTCTACTCCTCTCTCGCCATTGCTGGCGTGCCAGTGATTACCTCTCCACGTGCCAATGCTGGGACGCGTGCCATAGGTTGCCGACCCCTGGGTTAAAAGGATAGTTCACCCAAGAATGAAAATTCTCTCATCATTTACTCACCCTCATGCCATCCCAGATGCATATGACTTTCTTTCTTCATCAGAACACATTTGAAGAAAAATAGAGAAATATCTCAGCTCAGTAGGTCCTTATAATGGATGTGGATGGTAACACGATTTTTGATGCTCCAAAACGCACAGACAATCAGCATTAACATCATCCATACAAATCCAGTGGTTAATTGAATGTCTTATAAAGCGATATGATCGCTCTTGGTGTGAAAAAGATAAATATTTATGTACTTTTCAACTATAAATAATATGCAGGTTCATGAGATGGTTGAGGTACGAGCAATGTATGATTAATTAAAGCATGACAACCAATATAAGCTTCAACAACCCTACCAGAAAACATATCCAAGCACTGTAGCAAGAAAACAACTTTGCCAAAAAGTTAACAGATAAACATCCATCCAGACTTCTGCGATGCTGTCCTGAACTGTGTGATTCTGAACTGAATGTAGTTTCTCCAGCCAGAACACGAGACAGCTGGTTCTTCTTTTCTGTGTTTATGGACATGATGTCAAGACGCAAGGATGACTGACATAAGCCTGCAATTTTGTGTCAAATCCGACTCGACAGCTCAAAATACAAATCGTTTTTGTAGGCTCACCGTAGTGAATCAGGGTAAGGGACATTGTTTTGAACACTGATTTTTTTTATTATATTCAATCGATAATGCCATTAAATCTTCCATAGTGCAGCTTTAAAGGGGTCATGAAGTACTATTGTTTTTAATGTTATATTTTTTTTTTTTGCACCAAAACAGTCATAATTTAATAATTCAGTATATGATCATTTTCCACCCTGTCTCTGGACCTCTGACTGAAATGCTCAGTTTTGGCCTAAGCGCCTCCTTAAAACTTCAATGTATAGGCATATTGTTATGATTGGCTAACATCATACAGCCCCTCAAATTCAGCAAACTCAATTGGAAGAGAATGAACTAGCTCCTCAACATTATCCAACTTTTTCCTGAATGAGGAAGTGTTCCATGATTTGCCTGTTTCCCGGGCTCCAGTATTTTCACCCGCATCGGCGTACATTCTAAGCGGGTTAAGTATTACATTTGTAGAAATTGTCAAAAACATGTGGCTCTATAGTGCCGATACTTCACAGAGTTGAGATAACCTTTTTTTTTTACAGTATGCAGATGACATGAAGTGATGGTCCGAGGTTAGTTATGTTGATATCATTAAAGGAATGTTCTGGGTTCAATACAAGTTGAGCTCAGTCGACAGCATTTGTGGCATAATGTTGATTACCACAAAAATGTATTTTGACTCGTCCCTCCTTTGCTTTAGAAAAGCAAAAATCTTGGTTCCAGTGAGGCACTTATTATGGAAGTGAATGCCCAGCAAACACAGAACATTGTCTCAGCGCAGCCAACTTTCTGCCAGCGTTGCGACAACGTGGCCAAAAGGTTGGCGATTATACGCTGTGTAATGGAGGTTGTCACCACGCTGTCACAACATTGCTGTTGTGCATCATTCAGAGTCACCGATAAAGGTTGTGCTTTACACTTCATTGTCCTGAAGAGCGTATATCATTTAAATTTCAACTGACAGTTGGGCCATCTGAAGCTGATCTGCTGTGATTCATCGAGGATATGGGAGTATTTAAATTTGTATATCAGCGAAATAATATTAAAAATATTTAAAAACGAAACCTATGACATTTCTAAGATGATTATAATTGAATTTCTGAGACATACATGCCACCGTTATATATATTGGTGTATCTTAAAGTGCATATTCTGCCTTTTCTGTGATCTGATTTTTTTGAGTATTATGATTTTGGTTTTGAGGCATTTTCAGTCTGATGTTGCAATAAGCCATTTAATGTATGTAGAAATGTGATTAAACGTGATTAAACGTGATTTTTTTTGTTGTTGTTTCTGATAAAAACGTACCATCTTTTAAATTATTTCAAGGTTTCCACAAAATGTAAACGATGTTGTAGTTTGACCAATCGCTGGGAACGCTGTAAACTTTTAAACTTTTAAAGTTGTAGCAATTTGTTTTATGTACATCTGAATAAACTTTCTGTTAAATAATGTCTTAAAATTTAAAGTTATGGAGCAGATGCATAATTTTTTACTTTTTTTAGTGTTATGTACAAGGATCTAGTGTTTTGCACCAAACAATGATGTAAAAATATATATAAGACAAAATTATCTATTTGGTGGGCAATATAGCAATTAATCAGTGTTATTGTTTTCTTTTTCTTTGCTCAACAGCCAAATGTTTTCCAGGCGAGGTAAGCTGGTCAAATTATTTGAAGTATTTTCTTAAATACAGTCATCTTTAAAACTAATAATGTAACTAATTTTACAACATTAATGTCTTATCTTCAAGAATGGAAAACAAAAGATCATTTTGCTGGATTTGAGAATAATTGCAGGATTGTGTGGTAAGTGTAAGTAATAATGTAGAAAAGCATATTCACACAACTCACAATATACAGTGTGACAAAGGGTTGTAGGCCAGTAATTTACTAATATTTCATTGATCCATAGATGCCAGTGGACAACATAGCAGCTATACAGTACATGCAGACAGCACACATTCAGTCATGCCACAACATTTGGAAGGTAATGCTTTCCTTTTTTTGAAAAGGGTACATGTCACATTTTTCTTAATGTCATAGGTATTAAGACATAGACATAGACAGTTGGACAGCCATACAGTTATTAGCACATATTAATATAAGGGCAATATTATTTATAGTTTCTCCAACACACCAAACTGGGTTGTCCAGAGTAAAGGATGGAGAGTTACGGCACATTTAAAGGTAACACATTAAGTTGAAAATTATGTTAAATTCATTTTATCAAGTTTATTACACAACTTTCTAGAAATCCCAATTCAAATTGGTCAACCTTGGCATTCAGTGATCAAATATTTCTGAATTATGTATACACATCTGGGCTCAAACTTATATGTATTCAGTCATCCAGGTATTGCTGATAATATTTCATGTCTATTTATATATTATTTGCTAAGCAGCCATGTTATAAAGGGGTATAAAGTACAGTCAGCCAGACATTAATTGTTAAATAAATGCCTTTAGGGTGATACAAGATACCAATGTGAAGCGGAGGAGTCCTGATCACCCTGTCGGAGTTTATTTCGCTTTGTACTAATAACTGACTATCCCTTACATAAGTTAAATGGTTATGAGGGAGATGATCATAACAGAATGTCTCTTTTGTAGCATCAAGAATGCAAGTGTGGCGTCAGGATTATTTTTTAAATATGAACTTTTGTGTTGGATTGTATTAAAAGGAGGCTTTAACAAGAAAGGGCACCGGGAACTGGATTCTTCAAACACACGTAGGGAACTTTTAATTGACCACTTCTCTGGTTTACAGCTTCACAATAACACATCAGCTTCACAGTAAGGCTCTCGACCCAGTCTCACTCTCTCTCGATCTGGCGCTGACATGGTCCTTTTATGCTTTATGTCTCTACATGTTTATTGTATTATTTAAATTTCACACGTGTTACCCTGATGGTGTTTAGTGTTTGTGTGAGTGACACTGAGCACTGTCTCTACATGTTTATTGTATTATTTTAATTTCACACATGTTACCCTGATGGTGTTTAGTGTTTGTGTGAGTGACACTGAGCACTGTCTCTACATGTTTATTGTATTATTTTAATTTCACACATGTTACCCTGATGGTGTTTAGTGTTTGTGTGAGTGACACTGAGCACTGTCTCTACATGTTTATTGTATTATTTTAATTTCACATGTGTTACCCTGATGGTGTTTGTGTGAGTGACACTGAGCACTGTCTCTACATGTTTATTGTATTATTTTAATTTCATACATGTTACCCTGATGGTGTTTAGTGTTTGTGTGACACTGAGCACTGTCTCTACATGTTTATTGTATTATTTTAATTTCACATGTGTTACCCTGATGGTGTTTAGTGTTTGTGTGAGCGACACTGAGCACCGTCTCTACATGTTTATTGTATTATTTTAATTTCACATGTGTTACCCTGATGGTGTTTAGTGTTTGTGTGAGTGACACTGAGCACCGTCTCTACATGTTTATTGTATTATTTTAATTTCACATGTGTTACCCTGATGGTGTTTAGTGTTTGTGTGACACTGAGCACTGTCTCTACATGTTTATTGTATTATTTTAATTTCACATGTGTTACCCTGATGGTGTTTAGTGTTTGTGTGACACTGAGCACTGTCTCTACATGTTTATTGTATTATTTTAATTTCACATGTGTTACCCTGATGGTGTTTAGTGTTTGTGTGAGTGACACTGAGCACCGTCTCTACATGTTTATTGTATTATTTTAATTTCACATGTGTTACCCTGATGGTGTTTGTGTGACACTGAGCACTGTCTCTACATGTTTATTGTATTATTTTAATTTCACATGTGTTACCCTGATGGTGTTTAGTGTTTGTGTGACACTGAGCACTGTCTCTACATGTTTATTGGTCTCATTGATCCTGGAAGAGGCACTATTGATGAACTTCACGTCATCATGTGCTCTTATGTTATTTTTACAGTGATTAACAATACCTTATAAAGTAAAAAGCAGATTTTTACAGTTTCAGAAGATTAATATCAAGTTTATGAAGGTTTTTTTACTGTAAATTTAACAGATTTTAAAACAGAATTAACAGAATTTTTTTTTTTTTTTTTTTACAGTGCCAGCGTGATCATGTACATTTTAAACTGTAAAATGTACATGTTGTTCTGTAAAGTTGTTTACATTTTTTACTGTATTTTTAAATAATTATTCTGGCAACCACAGCTGCCATTTTTCTTTTCTTTTTTTTTTACAGTGTAGTCAAAGACATGGCCTGCACATGCTCTGACATGGTAGTGTTTGTGTGCGGGCGACCGGAGCTTGAATCTTGTGGTGTTACTTCCCACTCTTCTCCCTATCATTTCTTGTCACTTCTCTCTCCTTTCCTATTAAAGGCCTATAATTAAATAAAAAGTACATAACTATTTACTTAGAATTTGACAGAAGTTTAAATAAAATGTTGCAATGTCTTAAGCTTCAACAGAACGTGTAGGCTATTGTAAGGGTAATAACATTATTATGCCAGCACTAAACTAATGTTATGTATCTCTTTTTCAGCTGTTCAGTCATCTCAATATTTTACTGTATATAAGAAGCCCAGCCCCACCCTCGTCCTTGCCAAACTGTGGATAAAACAAAAGTTCAGGGTTTACACATAACGCACATCCAACACATTGCATCTGAATATATTAAACTGTTCATCTCAAGCACAGCTGTTGATACTCAGCACCATAAACTATCAAACAGTCAAACACATCTGAAATATTCATGAATGAAACTATTTACATACATTTTTGAAATGTTTTTAACTGTCCCATACTTCAATAATAGTTCCTTTGCAAAGCTTGAATCGTATTATGATGAACACACATAGACCAGAGCATTGAAACTAGATGCACAGACATTACGTTTATATACATCAACAATTAAAAACAGCACAGATGTGTGAAAGAATGCGTCCATGATGCGTTTGTGCTCAAAACAACGAGGCAGCAGCTGAATGAGAGAATTGCTTCTCCCTTTCAGAGACCATGTCTTTTAAAAGCGGTGAGATACATGGCAACAGTTAAAGAGTCTGTGTAGTTCATGATTATATACAAAATAATTAAAAAGAGTCCAGCTGATTCTGTATTATATGGGACAGTTGGCAACCCTAATTTACACACACATACACACAGGTGGGTTTCACAGTGATGGTGGTAGTCACAGAGACCCACACTTCTGATAAATCACTTACACAATAGAAATGTGTTGCTCTCACAACACTGAAGTCAAGAGGTCACAGGAGTTCCCAAAACCCAAAACTATACATCAACTTTATGCCCTCTTTTCAAATTTGTATAATCAAAACAGTAAGACACTCAAAGGCTACAAAAACAGAAAATAGGCTAAATCCTGTGCTAAAATAACCTGGTCTCATGAAAACTCTTATGTAATAAATAGTACAAGCTGGTGAAATCATAAGAAGTTAACGAACACTGTTATAACATTTTTTCCTAAGTTTAACCCCTAACCCAAAACCTAAATCTAACCATATAGTGTAACCCACTACCCAAACCTTAAACCTAACCATGATTTTAATAGAAAAATAACTTTTGTGTACCACAGAAGAAAGAAAACTTTGGGGTTTGGAACGAGACAAGGAAAGTGCATTACAGGTAATTAACATATATCAGTCATTTGTATTGTATAAATAAATATGAAAAAAGTAGGCAATTTTTTTTCACAGACATTTCCTTTCTTAAAATAAAGTGCTGGAGAGAAGGCTAGTGTAAGGGGAGCCAGCTGATAGATAGCTGTGCAATGTGTATAAACCTCACTCTCCTGACCTCAAGAGGTGCACTAGCAACTGACGTTAGAGGTTGTATCCTTTAGCCTCCTTGTTAGAGCACCTGCCTCCCATGCCGGAGACACCAGTTCGAGTCCCGTACTGAGCGGGTAGAACAGAAGTGTCACAATGGTGCCGTGACCCTGATGGGAGTGAGGTTTAGAGGGGTGAGATTTATATACATTGAACAGCTATCTATCAGCTGGCTCCCTTTACAATCACCCCCCTAAACCTCACTCCCATCCAGGTCACGGCACCATTGTGACGCTCCTGTCTAACCACTCAGCACGGGACTCGAACCTGTGTCTCCGGCATGGGAGGAGTAAATGTTTAACAAGTATTGCAATTTTACAATGAATTGCCTATTCTGAAATGATGAGGATATTTAGCCAAACAAATGAACAATGCTGTTCAAAATGAAATAATAATAATAAATAAATAAATACATTAAAATGGTCATGAAATGCTTTTTTTATTATTATTATAGTTTTATCTTCCCTGAGCTCCACTGATAATGTTAGTAAAGTTTTGTTTTTTGTTTTTTTGCATTAAAACAGTCACAATTTATTAATAAATGATAATTTTCCACCCTGTCTCTGGCCCTCTGTCTGAAATGCTCGGTTTTGGCCTAAACACCTCCTTAAAACTTCAATGTAAATGCACACTGTTCTGATTGGCTAACATCGTGCAGCCCCTCGAATTCAGCAAACTCATTTGGAAGAGAATGAACCAGCTCAACAACATTATAAAACAAAATGTCAGGGTTTACACATAACACACATCCAACACATTGCACCTGAATATATTAAAATGTTCATCTCAAGCACAACTGTAAACACTCACACCCTGTCTACACCGGACTTGAGAGTCGTGGTGCATCAAAAGCAATAGAACCCATTATAATCAATGATGATGTCTACCATGGAAGCATCCGTTGCGGCGTGGTGGCGCTCCTATTGCCAACAACACATATAAACAATTTAGAAAGTTTGTGTCAATGTGCCAGGTTTAAACAGGGTGTCAGCACCATCACACAGTCATGACATTTGAAAAATCCATGAATTAAACTGTTTACTCACGGGTTTTGTGTTTTAACTGCCCCATCCTTCAATAACAGTTCCTTTGCATAAATTGAACCGTATTGGTATGAGCCGAACATACAATCCACTCTAAAGACAAATCAGCATCCAGTTTCCAGTATCGTTCCTTAATGTTTTCATACACCAACAACTAAATATAGCGCAGATGGGTGAAAGAATGCATCCATGACGTGTTTGTTCTCTGCTGAATGACAGAGTGTTGTAACTTGACACTGCATCTTTTAAAAGCAGCCCGAGATATGTATCAAGTGGTCAAAGATGTCTGTCTGTGCATGTTTATGAAAAACATTTACATCCAGACAGGCACATGAAGGTGCCCTGTGTATGTCGACTTTGGATGAATCTCCCATGACAGCCCCAATCTCACTCCACTTCAACTGTGGAGTGAGAACCAGTGGAGAACCAGTGGGCGGGGCCAAGGGTGCATTGACGGAAAAATAGGCGTTACATATGCATATGGTCTTTGTGACGTCACAAGTTCCACAAATTCCAAACGAGCTGTTTTTGCAGCTTGGTTTAAATAAATGCTAATTTTCTATTGAGGAAGTTTTCAGTTCTGAAACTTATAGTATGTTTTTATAATACAATGATGTCTTATATGTCAAAAGAAAAGGAAAATGTGATTCTTCATGTCATGACCACTTTTTTTTTTTTTTAATTCTTCTTTATGTATTATGAGGATTTACTGTTCAGTGACAGTTCAGACTCACAGTAAAACAGATACACATACATTCTGCAGAGAAAGACACAATCTCAGATTAGATACATATAAATATAAAGGTCATTGGTCCCATTCCTGACATCGATCATAGTTTAAAATATGAACACATGTCAGCATTGCTGAGAATACAGTAGTTGTTTACAGATTAATTATATGATTTAGGAGAAATATACTAAATAGTTTGAAAAAGAGAGTTCTTTTTTAAGATCTTACCTATATTTCACCAGTTCAAATATTCCAATATACTGTATATGAATGTCTTCACTCATTTAAATTCATCTTATTTCAATTTAGTTTTATGCAACTATCAATCACATACTCACACATGCTAAAGGGTGAAAAAAATTGGCAAGATTTTTTTTTGCTTCTGTAACTAGGCTTACATAACAAAACAACTTATTTAACACTGATGAGCAAAAACATTATGACGACTCACAGGTAAAGCGAATAATGTTGATCATCTCTAACAAGGCCACCTGTCAAGGTCTGGGTAGATTAGATGGTAAGCGAACAATCAGTTCTTGTAATCATTGTGTTGAATGCAGGAAAATAGGCAGGAGTAAATACCTGAGCGACTTTGACAAAGGCCAAATTAATATGGCCAGATGACTGGATCAGAGTATTTCTGAAATGGCAGTGGTGTGTAAATACCGACAGTGGTCCGAGGAGGGACAAATCACAAACCGGCGACAGCGTGTTGGACGCCCAAGGCTCATCGATGTGCGAGGGCAACTAAGGCTACAGTATCCTGTCTGGTCCGAATCGACAAAAGGTCTACTGTGGCACAAGTCACAGAAAACTTTAATGATGTTTACAGGAGGAATATGTCTCAAAACACAGTGCATCGCACCCTCCTGCAAATGGGACTGCATAGCAGCATACTGGTCAGAGTGACGCCTGATGATCCCTGTCCACCATAGAAAGCGCTTACAATGGGCACGCGAGCATCGAAACTGGACCTTGGAGCAGTGGAAGAAGTTCGTCTAATCTGATGAGTCCCGTTTTCTTTTACATCACACGGACAGCCATGTACGTGTGCGCCATTTCCCTGGGGGAGTGGTGGCACCAGGATGCACTGTGGGAAGACGACAAGCCAGTGAAGGGAGTGTGATGCTCCGGGCAATGTTCTGCTGGGAAACCCTGGATCAGGCCATTCATGTCAATGTCAATTTGACATGTACCACCTACCTAAACATCATTGCAGACCAGGTACACCCCTTCATGGCAATGGTATTCCCCGATGGCAGTGGCCTCTTTCAGCAGGATAATGTGCCTGCCACACTGCAAAACATTTTCGGGAATGGTTTGAGGAACATGATGAAGTGTTCAAGGTGTTGCTCTGGCCTCAAAATTCCCCTGATCTCAATCTGATTGAGCATCTGTAGGATGTGCTGGACCAACAAATCTGAACCTTGGTGGCTTCACCTCACACCTTACAGGACTTGAAGGATCTGCTGCTAATGTCTAGGTGCTAGACACCACAGGACACCTCCAGGGGTCTTGTAGAGTCCATACCTCGGGGGGTGGGGGCTGTTTTGGCAGCACACGGAGGACCAACAGCATATTAGGCAGGTGGTCATGTGCATAATTTTTCAGTATATAATAGTGCTTTCAATGTCAAATGCTCAAGGTTGGGAGGGTTACTTTTAAAATGTATTCCATTACAGAATACATGCAGTAAAATGTCATTTGTAACGTAGTCCGTTAGATTACTCAAGGTCAGTAACATATTCTAAATACTTTGGATTACTTCTTCAGCACTGGTAGATTTTTTCACTTGTTTTGACTTTAAAAACTCTGCCAGTACAGTAAGACAAAATACACGTTAAAAATACATTCTCTGAAAAACCGAAATATCTTATGCAGTTTTGTTTCTAAAACAAGATCAATCAAATTGATCTTGTTTTAAGGATTTTTAGATATTTTTACAGGAAAACAATACAAAAATTATTATCAAGAATATGATTTTTGCCCTAATATCAAAGGTTTTACTAGAAAAAAAAGAAATTATGATCTAACATGAATTTTCTTGATAAAAAAATATGATCGTGTCTGGTAACATGTGCATGTAAAATGGCTAGAAATAGCATTTAAGCTTAGCATAAAGCTGACAATTTACACAAGGTTTATTTCTATTTCTTCTGCTCCAAACTTACTTCAAACTTACTTCTCTGTCTGCTCGTATGAATGTAACACATCATAAGAAAGTGTTTCACCGCTGTTCAAATGCACTTTGGATCACATCATTTATATGTATAAATGTTTTTCATCTGAAAGGACTAAATATTAAATGAAACAAATGACAATAAAATGCAAAGTAATCTCTTCAGTAATCAAAATACTTTTTAAATGTAACTGTATTCTAATTACCAATGATTTAAATTATAACTGTAGTGGAATACAGTTACTTATATTTTGTAATTTAAATACAGGTACGTAATCCCGTTACATGTATCCCGTTACTCCCCAACACTGTAAATGCTGTACCCTGCACTTTAAATGACAAAACAGATATAATGTTGAAAATTAAGACAAAACTATTGAAACACTTTATGGAAGTGAAACATTAGTGGAACTTTGTGATGGGGACCAAAGCAATCACAAAGAGAATCACACCTCAACTGAAGCAGGAGTGGCGTTCCAAAATGTTATTACGTAGAGTTGCAAAAGAAAAGTTTTTTTTTAAGAGCAAACGTAAAACCAAGGTCATTTTAAAAACAGTCTAAAGGCTAAAACTGTTTCGTTACAAAAAGCCACTCACTGCACTCAAGCAGCGCTATCAACAACCTTGTACATTTGCTCCAAACGCAACACAATCCATCCACTAGTTTCCACTATCTAGTGGCGGCTAACTTAAATGGAACATTCCATATTAATAAACTTAACTCTAGCCTTCTTATTCTTAAATAAATCACAGATGTAAATAATGACTAAGAGCAAGATAAAATGGGAGTTAAAATGACACCAAGGAATACAATAAATAAGATGGATAAAACTTATGAACTTGAGGGGAATTGACTTCATACATCCACTAAAAATCACCTGATAATTAATTATTTGTTGTGCAAGACGAAATAACATTTCATTGCCAGGAACCACTGCTGCATAATGCATTGTGCATTTGATAAAGTCTAACGTTACCTTTATGTCAAGTAAATTCAAAAGTTTTAAGAGGCCACTGGGTGGAGCCACAGTCTTCCAAATAAAGCATGCTAAATTGAGCTCTGGCAATTACTTTCAATAATTCTGTTAACAGTACTTTACAATTTATGCCCAATTTCATTATATGGTTTTTAAAAAGGGCAACACACCAGCAAAAAAAAAAAAAAAACTGCAAAATATTAAACCTCTGTATAGGATGGATTTGTTAAAAGTTAATAACTGAAATTAAGTAATTGGTCCACATTTATTTTGTGCATTTGAAAAAGGTATGCTGTTATTTTAGAGAGATTGTCTGCACAGTTGAAAATGAGTATGCTAGTACTTGCTAATTTTAAGTTAATGTAAAATACAGTGCAGTTATTTACTAGGGAAATATAGAGTAAAACAAACAAAATCACACTAAAATCATTCATTTAAATTTATTTGTCAAAATGAAAGTTTAAAACAGCCCTGCAGTCATTTTTTTCCCATACTGATAACATTGCTTTCAAAAATGGGTTTCACAGACAATCTTACAGATGTGAAGTTGAACAATACTAATTTATACATGTCGATGTGCATTATTTCAATCTTATCAGCAAAGTTTTAAAATATTGGCAATAACAAATGTACAACTACCTAAAAAATGGGTTCTGAAGTTTTTGCACTTCAAGGCAACATAACACTTGCATGAAGATCAACCTCTCAAATAAATCTTACAGAAGTCACGCCACTCAGCCCAAAAGTGCTGCCGTTTAGACAATACTGCCTCACAGATAGCTTTAAGATCAGAGCCACATATCCACATCTCAGTATTACTGAGCACATTCCAAAGGGATGCAATACACAGTACAGGAATGCATGTTTGAGAGAGAAAGAGAGAGAGATGGACAGACTGAAGTGATTTATGGTGCGTCGAGCTGTTCTAATAGAGTGCGTCTCCTCTTCTCCAACTCTCCTTCACTAAGTTCACTCCCTGATGTATCCCATCCACCCTGAGAGAGAGAGAGAGATTTTGAAAGATCGATATTTAAATAAAGTTTATTTTAGTCACAATTTTTCTCTTTTAAACAAAATGTCCTTATTAATTTTAGTCTGACTAAAATGGCATATAATTTAAGTCGGCAAAAATAATCCTTTATTTGATGATGTGCAAAATGACAGCATTTGTGAAACTAAACTTTGACCAAATATTTAAACATTTTGGTAAATGATTAAACTACTTACAAATATTTACACATTTATCAAACAAATTAAAGATTCAATATGCTTAATATGCTAGATTAAACAACTTGTGCTCCTGAAATAATAGCATAATGAATTTACTGATGTATAGACCATTTCAAAAGACATAAACACTAATAAAGGAATTAGAACGCTACTGCGCATGTCTGTTCCTGAAGCATTTCTGGTAGCATCATATTTATAACCCAGAACTGTCAAAGCAAAATGACTAGCGCATACTTTGTCAAGATAAAACTGAAGATATTTGCAAAAACTGAAAATAAACAATGAGGTGTCATTACCAGAGCCTTTGAATAACACAATTTCTGCGTCTGAAATCATGTAATGAGTATGCTCTGTGATTGATTGATGGATGCACTTCTCAGCCGGTAAAACAGTAAGTTCTTTAGGTATGCATGCGAGTTGTTTGAACAGATTTCGGACATAATTCATCTGTGGATGTGGGTCTTGACACATGACTCAAATATACAGCTGAAGTCAGAATACACCTTGGCCAAATACATTTAAACTCCGTTTTTCACAATTTTCTGACATTTAATCGTAGAAAACATTCCCTGTCTTAGGTCACTTAGGATCACTATTTTAAGAATGTGAAATGTCAGAATAATAGTAAATAATAGTAATAGTATTTCAGCTTTTATTTCTTTCATCACATTCCCAGTGGGTCAGAAGTTTACATAAAATGTGTTAGTATTTGGTAGCATTGCCTTTAAATTGTTTAATTTAGGTCAAACGTTTTGGGTAGCCTTCCACAAGTTTCTTACAATAAGTTGCTGGAATTTTGGCCCATTCCTCCAGACAGAACTGGTGTTACTGAGTCAGGTTTGTAGGCCTCCTTGCTCGCACACGCTTTTTCAGTTCTGCCCACAAATGTTCTATCCGATTGAGGTCAGCGCTTTGTGATGGCCACTCCAATACCTTGACTTTGTTGTCCTTAAGCCATTTTGCCACAACTTTGGAGGTATGCTTGGGGTCATTGTCCATTTGGAAGACCCATTTGCGAGGAGCTTTAACTTAATGGCTGATGTCTTGAGATGTTGCTTCAATATATCCACATAATTTTTCTTCCTCATGATGCCATCTATTTTGTGAAGTGCACCAGTCCCTCCTGTAGCAAAGCACCCCCACAATATGATGCTGCCACCCCCATGCTTCACGGTTGGGATGGTGATCTTCAGCTTACGAGCCTCACCCTTTTTCCTCCAAACATAACAATGGTCATTATGGCCAAAAAGTTCCATATTTGTTTCATCAGACCAGAGGAAATTTCTCCAAAAAATAAGATTTTTGTCACCATGTGCACTGGCAAACTGTAGTCTGTCTTTTTTACGGCAGTTTTGGAGCATTGGCTTCTTCCTTGCTGAGCAGCCTTTCAGGACATGTCAATATAGGACTCGTTTTACTGTGGATATAGATACTTGTCTACCTGTTTCCCCAGCATCTTCACAAGGTCCTTTGCTGTTGTTCTGGGATTGATTTGCACTTTTTGCACCAAACTACGTTCATCTCTAGGAGACAGAATGCATCTCCTTCCCGAGCGGTATGATGGCTGCGTGGTCCCATGGTGTTTTTACTTACGTACTATTGTTTGTCCAGATGAACGTGGTACCTTCAGGCATTTGGAAATTGCTCCCAAGGATGAACCAGACCTGTGGAGGTCCACACGGTTTTTTCTGAGGTCTTGGCTGATATCTTTTGATTTTCCCATGATGTCAAGCAAAAAGGCACTGAGTTTGAAGGTAGGCCTTAAAATACTTCCACAGGTACACCTTTAATTCAGTACACCTCCTGTCAGAAGCTAACTGTCTACAGGCTTGACATAATTTTCTGGAATTTTCCAAACTGCTTAAAGGCACAGTTAACTTAGTGTATGTAAACTTCTGACCCACCGGAATTGTGATATAGTCAATTAAAAGTGAAATAATCTGTCTGTAAACAATTGTTGGAAAAATTACTCAAGTCATGCACTAAGTAAATGTCCTAAACGACTTGCCAAAACTATAGTTTGCTAATAAGAAATCTGTAGAGTGGTTAAAAAAAAAAAAAGAGTTTTATGAGTGTATGTAAACTTCTGACTTCAACTTTATGACATAAAAACAACAACTGTGAAAAATCTCCTCTGATTTTGTTAAACAAGCACCATTTAAGTACAAGGAACAACTTTCTTGGTATATATAGCATTGGTGCCAGATACCACAGGTCACTTTAGAGTCCATGCCTTGGCTCTTTGCATTTTGAACGTGACGTATCCTCAACTCCCGAGGATTATGGTTTAGCAAAGTGTCCAGTCGTTTCGCACTTCAGAATCTCACTGGAAATATTAGGTCATTCGGGTATTTCTCACCTACTTTTTTATGAATACTGAGGATTCGGATAAACTACTCCATTCGCATACTGTTTTTGGCATACTATATAGTAGGGAAGTATGGATATTTAGACGCAGTTCTCAAAGAACATTAAGCGATACTTGAAGAGACTTATTCAGATGCGTACCATTATTTTGTTGTTACTGAGCGTGTTTATGATAGAGGCGATGAAAGTGTATCATGGTTTAAATGCTTACAATTATTTCTCAGTGGAAAGGTCGAAAATGTTTGATTGCACCAATTATAATAAATTAAGCTGTTAACACTGCAAGCGTGTGACTTGCGCACCTTCATTCGTTAAAAGCCAAATTTTTGTGCTTCCAATTCTCTGCCAAATGCATTCCATTCAATGTAGTCTGACGTAATAGTTTTGGGAGACCACAAGTAAAATAACATTTACCGAAGCCGGTCGCGGCATGGACGAGGCACAAATATCACACATTAAGTTACAAAGGTTTTTGTATTCCTTCAAAAATGAGCACTGTGACGTTGATGAATTTGCAGGTTAGTTGATGAAATTGGTGTAACTGTGCAAACTGAACGATTCGAAATAGCAGGGTTTATTATGAATTTTTTCTGAAAACAGCATCGATCCCAAGCCAAGTTACGTGTACCGTGTTTTTAACGAAACAATGTATTCACAATGCAAGTTACGCATTCTAACTATTGCGTAACTTAGTTCAAGTTCACCTGTTTGTTGGCAAGTTATGTAGTTTGAAGTAATTAATTTAAAGTCAACAACTGTAATAAGATTACAAGTATCTATATTGTACTGTTTTTTTTATTTATTTTTTTTTAATCTAAAAACATAATTAGATTGCCTTAACTAATCCAACACTGCTCACCTCTTCTTTAGCATTCTTTCTTTTGGGAGATTTCTGTTTCGATTCTCCGCGTGTTTTCCCTCTGGATTTGTCATTCTCTTTATCCTTCTCTTTCTCTCTTCCCTTACGCTCTTTCTCTACGTCAGACTCAGGAGAGGCCTGCAAGATGAACAGATGTCTGTCATATCACACACACAGAAGGTCTTTATTTATATAAATAAATTACATATTTACTCTGAACAAGCTCAATGATGATACAGCTGATATCTCTATTGTCTTGCTTTGTTCCACCAAAACAAAAATTGTGCTGGTTTAGTTCTAGAGATATTTTTCGTCCATGTGACATCCACCCCCTTCATCCAAATCACACCAGACTGGTCTTGTACATTTGTGCAAAGTTAAAAGAACTACACAACAATTTCCTGGAATAGATTTATACCACTGCACTGTTGAAAGCTTTATTCTGAATGGTTGGCAGACACTCCAAGGTGCCGATTAGTTTTCTATACCACCACAGTCTTTTAAGCAAACTCTTAAATTAATGGAACTTCAAAGAGTCATACAGCCTATCATAGCAACTCACTAGAAAAAGATTAAGCAAAATGTATTAAAATGACAAACATTTTCAATTTGTTAAATATCTATGAAAAGCAATTTCAAGAACTGGGCAAAAGCTGAATGGGGTGACTGTCCAGCCAATAATACTGTGATAATATGTCAATGTATGTGAGTTTATAGACTCGTGTAGTCAAGCTTTTTGTGACAAATTCACCAATTTCAACTTTAGCTGCAAAAGTTCTGGTTCATACTGCAGCTTATTCCGGTCAAGAACTAGACATATTTGACAATTGTATTGTTTTTATATGCTGTTTAGGAGTGGGGTTATCTTTAAAAAAAGACCTGCTTAGATATAATAAATATGCATAAATCTTTGGAGACTCCAAAGTACAGTTGGGTTGGGAATCGTAAGAAGTCTAATTCTTGTTCCGAATACTTAATTCCATTAACGATTCTTACTTTTGAGGAACAAATGTTTGGAAATAAGAAACAGAATTTTTACTTTGCAGTCTGTTGCCAAATGATTAGAACATTCCTGATTTCAACAGGAGCACATATAACAAATCAGAATTAAATTCAAAATTGTTTTGTAAAAGGCCTGTTTACACAGACTTTATAATGGCATTTTAAATCATTTTTAGTAGCATAAATGCAATCAAATAATTGGTACTTCAACTACAAATTAAACAAAAAGTGCGAACATATCCGATTCATAATTTTTCTCTCCTAAACTCCACTGACAACAAAACTGGTAATATGTAGGCCTATCATTAACTACAAACTGTCAAATGAACAACCTGTCAGTAACTGCCCTGTCTGATTTAAGTGTCAGGAGCCTCAAGTACAACATTACATAACATGACAAAGTCATAACTTACAGGTCAGAGAGAGTAATTCAATAACTGCTCAGACTGAATTGTTTTTGATTCACTGAAAAGAACCGACTCATAAGAGTCTTTGAATAAGTGGTGTAAGAAAGGAGTTATGCACACAGAGTTTCATGGGACTAAAACCTGAAAAATGCTTTTCAGATAAACGTTTTTACATGTCGTAACTGTGTTGAGTCTTTGAATTCACAATGGTAATTTACTCCTTACATAACTTAGTTTCTGGAGCAATGCCCAAAATTATTTAGGGTGGATAATGATGCCACACAGCCCAAAAAACAAATGGTAGATTTTTGTTCCAATAATTATGGGGTGTCAACTTATCTATGAACACCTCTGCTGTTCTTCACTCACTGATTTGTGTCTTCTCTTCTTCCCCTTCTTCTTGTGCTTCTTAGATTTCTTGTAACTTCTCTCTGCAAAGATCAATATAAGTTCACACGATTAGTCATCATTAAGTGGAGCAGGGCTCTGATTGCTGTTCAACAGAATGACCTCATCAGTATTGATGAGCGGAGCGGGACATTGACATTGATCAAAAACGACACTGACCGGATTCCCCGGAGGACGAATGCTCGGATGGAGATTTAGACGTTGAACGTTTCTTCTTCTTTGAGTGATACTCATCATCCTCAGACTCTGAACCCTTCAGGAACACACACAGGACACAGGTTAGCAGGGTGTGTGTGTGAAAGTTAATCAAGTCTGTTATTGGCAGTACTCACAGATCGAGATCTGGAACGTTTTCTGTGGTGTTTCTTGGATTTCTTTGAGTGCTTTTTCGTTTTGGAGTGATGATGCTGACACTCGTGCTGTTGACATAAGACAGACATTATAACCATCATACAAATTTGCCTCTAAAATGAATGTGAAGCTCCACCCTTTTTGAAAAATGAATTGCCATGAACTTTTCAATCGTCTGTGGTAAATGGACACTATTGTTGTTGTTTTTTTTTTTTCCTATCATTTTATTCAGACTGATTGGCTTATGAATCATTTAGACCGATTTGTGAACCATTTCGACAAACTCATTGAAAGAACTTACTCAAAAGAATGATTCACTGGCAAATCAGACACCACTTTGGCTTGTTTGCAAGTTTTACAATAAGGTTGTATTTGTTAACATTAGTTAACATGAACTAACACTGAAAAACACTTCTACATCTCTTATTATTCTTGATTTACATTAATTGCAACACACTTATTTTTGAAATTATAAGTTGCATGCGTTACCATTATTTAATGCATTATGTATTAACATGAATTTAAAATGAACAATTGTAATTTTATAAATGAACAAACATAAAAGATTTGAGTCGGCATTAAACGGAAGTTGCGACCGACTTCCGTATTGTGACGTATTTCTGAGTGAAACAGCTTATCGAACAAGAAAAAAATTGTATGACGGGGATTTGAGTTTGGTTGTTGATTGGATTGTGCATGGTGGAACTGTGCTGCTCGAGTCAGAGCCGGTTATCAGTGAAATTGAGCAGCGATCTCAACACATTTTTGATCATACTGACAACATAAATGCACAAGTACATCGCGGCCTTTTCTTACAAAGAGGCTGTAGCCGTTGAAAAACGAGTGAGTAAAAGATTGACCATATTTTAATGTTTTGAATCACAATACACTAAATATAAAGGAAAAAAACACTTACTCGTGCTGTGCATACCAAAATAACTGCATTCAAAAATATAAATAAACTCCAGAGGCATCTGAAGCATTGTATTCATTACTGATCACCTCAGCAATTCAGGCGTGAAATGTCTCAAACACAACCGCAAATTCACCGTTATTCCTCCTCATTCGAAATGTAAATTCAAGCCAGCTGAACCAAGGACATTTGGGTTAAGGAATGATAGTTTTGAAGGTAAACACCTTGCCATCTTCACCAACATGAGAATGATGCTTCGTTCATCTCTACACAAGGTTGTGGTATTTATAAGAAAGGGCCGGGGTTTAAGCAGACTAAATGATTGGAGAAGTCCTGCATACATCACCAGAGAGAAGTCTGTTGTTTCACTGGAAGATCGTGTTATGACATTTTGATTAAAGATTACGAGGTCAAAAAAAATTAAACATATGCATGGATGAATCCTTCACAATAAGATAAATAACAAAATAGATAGGGTGAATTTTCATTTCATGCTGACTTGAATACTATTAAAACATGTTGATCATTGTTAGTTCATGACACCTAATGCATTAACTAATTGAACCTTATTGTAAAGTGTTACTAAAATTTCCAAGACTTTTGAGATTTTATTCATTTCCATGACTTTTCCATGCATTTTAAAATTTCCTGATATTTCCAGGTTTTCCAAGACCGTAGGAACTCAACATCTGTGTAAACTTAATAACCCATCAGAACTCTTTCATACCTCTAGAACATGAATGAAGTCTTTGAATATCCTCTTCCTCTCCGACTCCAGGGTGATGTCCTCAAAGGCTGGCTCTTTCAGGAAACGCTCTCGCACCTGAGTGAGCGTGACACACACAATTCACAATGTAATGGATCAGTGGAGAAAGACTAATAACAACCTGTCACGAGGCCACAGTTTAATAAATATTTATTAAATTATTTAACAAACTTTTATAAATATATTAATAAATATATCAGTAATTATTATTTTATATACAAATAAGGAATTCTGATAAAATAATGATGTTATTTTCTATTACTATTGATGTTAGTATAATTAGTATCGTACTCCCTCCCATGTAGCTTCAGGTTCCAGAGGGGGCGTGGCCTGTTTCAGCATGCTCTTAAATGCCGCCTCCTTCCTCTTCATCTTCCTCGCCTCCTCTTTCTCCCTCTCCCTTTCACGTGCTTCTGCCTTCTCTAGCAACTAACATGCCAACAGAAAGAGATTAAAATAGAGTAAATATTTCATGTTCTCTCTAAATTTATCTGCAACCACAAACAAGAAACACTGGAGCTCTGTTCCAAACTCTAGTGAGTTTCCATGCTGTTGTAGTATGTTATGGGCAGAAGAATGAACAATTGCAATGCAAAATGACTTGAATCCAGGAGCAATGCTGATATTTACTTTTCAAGTATTAAAATTAAGACAGAGAGAGGCCCCCAAAATTCCTCAACGTCATAAATTAAAGACTCTCCTCTGCTGGTGTCAATGAGTCTGAGATGACCCGCATCTGGCCAATAAAACTGTCAACGAACAAAGGAGACTTGTCCAGATTGCACATACCAGAAAGCACTCATATTAATAATTATTCACATGACTTGAAGACTACTCTTCTGAAGAAACCCCCATGCCATGAAATCTAAGACACTCCTTTTGTCCTTTGATATAAACAATTTGCTACACTTAAATAAGGCCAATAAGAGAGCATGAGACATATCCTGTGGAACGCCTGACCGCACACCACACATTCATTCGGTAACACACGAACACTTAAAATGATATACTGACTGACCACCATGAGACATTTCCTGGTTCACATGCTAAAACTCTTACTGTCTTTGGAAGGATCCCTTTGAACTCTTTTTAACAGGGTATTTCATCTTAATCCAGGCATTTTGACACAATCACAAAACTGACTTTTCTTGGGTTTTAACAATGCATATACATGTATTATGTACAAAAGACTTCACTGTATTGTTTTACACTGCACAACGCACAGTCTATTTTTGATAGTAAAAATTTATCTTACACAAATGATTGTAGCCTGATGTAACCTTTAAAATATGTGTAGTGATTTGTAATCTCTTATAACTGACAAATTGATGATTATAATCTTTAATCTTGTTTTATTCATGTCATATTACTAGAATGGTAACCATTCATGATAAAGCACATCATGTTTACTATCTTTGCGATTCTTTCTGCATTTCAGGAATGCCTGTTATTTAATTTCTGATATATTCAATTGTATCCGAGATATAAAAGGTCATGATTAAACATTGCCTTATTTTGAGCAGGAAACGGGAATCTTCACAAATACTCATTAATCACTTTCAGAAGGAGGGACAGGGAGATGATCACATGGTATCTGAAAAGACACTTCTGATTGGCTAAAGACACCTTTGGGGTGCGGCCAACCTCAACAGTACAAAGCCTCCCAGCCTAGGACGAACACCCTCCTCCTCTTCTTATTCTCTCTCTTACTATCTTGCTCTCTTCTCTCTTTGCCCTCTTCCCTCAGGGCTCTTAGCCCTTCTTCGGCTGGCTTCGCTCCGGCACCCCTCTGCCCAGGTTCCGCACGATGTAGAATCCAGGAAAACGTAACGTTCCGAGGAAGTCCTTATCTTCTCTGCGCTACAACTCACACACGTGATGGGGAGTCACAAGTCTCCCTTGCGGGAGGCCTTGCTTCAAAGCCCTGCCTCATCATTCCAATCCACGATCCAAGACATCGACAGAACAACCAGAACTTTCCACAAAGAGCCAAAGAACCAAAGCAACGCAAGGAAACACAAGTACTCCAACTTTTGCTGAAAGTGCTGGTGTCTCTTTAATATCATTTGAGTAACCCGATTGCAAATCGAGGTATTTATTCTAAATGAAGTATCTCTGGTCTAGTAAAGTTCAATTTCTCTGCAGAGATCATTTCATTCACCTTCTGTTCCAATTTACTCACCAACCTGTTTTTCATGTTGCCTATGTCTTTAGGTTAACAATAAAGTCTTGTTTGTATTCAAAGATAATTTGACTGTGGTATATTTTGATAAATAATCTTGTCACTTGATTTTTAAAAGATCTGTGCTCCGAAGCTCGAACCATATCTAAACATATTTGTGATATTATTTTCAATAAGCCATGAGAATAGTATTACTCTAAAGAGTTAACAGATGCATCATATCAACTCAGCATGGCAGAGTGATCAGATGTACACTTTAAATTCTTTCAATAAGTGAATTAATCATAATTCCCCTATTAGGCTAATTCCTTACATATAAATTGTGATCGGATACAATGAGCCACTGTATTACATATTAATGGTGGAGATTTACAATCTGATCATTTGTCATTTATCCTTCTTATAATGGTGGTCTAACGCAGCTAATTCCATTATAAAATTTCCTTACATATTATTGGTGGAGGTACGCGGGCACTTTAATCCATACCGTGTGCATTTATACAACCAAAATTTCCTACATATTAATGGTGTATAAACGCGGGCAAGTTTAAATCTGCCCTTTACATTTAGCGTTCTATTATTCAATTCTTACACTGTCTAACATCTACATAGCAGGCTTACCATATTTTTTCAGAGACATTTTCCAGGACATTTTTAATAACGGAATAAAAGACAAGGATTGTGCCCTAAAGTAAAAAAAATCCTCTCTCCAGAAGTCTTTAAAAGATGTGCAGTTTATGACACTTACCTATGACATTAAGCTCTTTAATATGAGCTATTGTGCTCTTAGACACTGACAAATTGTTTACAGATGAATACGTATACATCTTCTAAAGTTACAAATGTTATTAGCATCACAGAGGGCTTTTCTACAACTTAAATAAAATATTCATGGCTGATGGCATTATTTTATAAATTAGAAAATTGTTATTATTATATTATTACTTCTATAATTTTTATATGTTAATTATTGTGTTTATTTATAATATTTAATAGTATTAGGGCTGCCCCCAACCAAAGATTTTCCTAGTCGGCTAGTAGGCGTTAGTTTAACTAGTTGTCACACGATTATGATATAAATTTTACAAGTGCATGCACGAAGCGAGCTGCAGCGACACCAGCAAAAGCGGTAATGATTCTCAATGAGTCGGAAAAACCACCAAGGAGACTGTCTGAAAATGTTGTTATAGAGAAATGCATATTAGGGTTTTGCCGACAGACGATGATCTCAGGGATCGATGATGGTCAGAGTGATCGCCATGATTTATATTTCAGTGATTATCATCATTATAATTATTGTTTTTACATTTATATTTGTTTTTATGTCTTCATTTGTGTAAGTAATTTTCCGCCTGCATGTTTAGACGGATACTTGCCTGATGGAAAATGGAATGGTGGTTACTTATATATACTGTATATAAATAATTTTTTTGATCACTTTATTTTAATTGCTTTTTCATTTCGTTTGGAGTGCAATTTAAATTTAGAAATGTATTTGAGATAAGTTTTTATCAATATATCGCAAAGGGCCCTTTGATGTCACACGACGAGTGGGAAATCTCGATTATGAGGTGAAACGAACAGATAGAGGTGATGCATGTCAAATATCCCATCTCAAACTTCAGAAATTATGGAGAAAGGCGGTCCCTGTGATGTTGGCAACAGTAGTCCAGAGAGGGCGGAGCTCGGACTGGAGGTGAACATAAAAGCCAATCGTGTCACCCCGGTCACTTGCGGAGACCACCTCTCACCGTATCAAGTCATAGAGGTTGCCAAGTTGCAGAAAGAATTTGCAGATGTGTTTTCTCCTCTGCCGGGTCGTACAAACCTCATCCAGTACCACAACGAGACGGCGCCTTACGCAGAAGAAAGCTGCACTTTGTTGCAGACCACTTTTACATTCACCCGATTTCTCTCTCCCTTTCATTTTACAGACGGACGCTTCAGACATGGGGCTGGGGGTGGTGCTCTCGCAGGTGGTGGAGGGGGGAGGAACGCCCGGTGCTGTACATTAGTCGCAAGCTCTCACTGAGGGAGACTAAGTACAGCACCATTGAAAAAGAGTGTCTTGCCATCAAGTGGGCTGTCCTCACTCTCCGGTTCTACCTGTTGGGGCGGGACTTCACCCTCTGTTCAGATAACGCCTCACTCCAATGGCTCCACTGCATGAAAGATCAACCGTTGGTATCTGGTTCTTCAGCCATTTAGGTTTGCGACCATCCAACCAATCAAAACATGGTCGACCAAGACTCTTCTCATCGACTAACGTTTGGTCGACTATTAGGAGTCAGCCCTACATAGTATAGAATTGTGCTCAAAAGTTTGCATACCCTGGCAGAAATTGTGAAATTTTGGCATTGATTTTGAAAATATGACTGATCATGCAAAAAAACTTTGTCTTTTAAGGACAGTGATCATATGAAGCTATTATTATCACATAGTTGTCTGGCTCTTTTTTAAATCATAATAACAGAATTCACCCAAATAGCCCTGATCAAAAGTTTACATACCCTTGAATGTTTGGCCTTGTTACAGACACACAAGATGACACACACAGGTTTAAATGGCAATTAAAGGTTAATTTCCCACACCTGTGGCTTTTTAAATTGCAATTTCTGTCTGTGTATAAATAGTCAATGAGTTTGTTAGCTCTCACATGGATGCACTGAGCAGGCTAGATACTGAGCCATGGGGAGCAGAAAAGAACTGTCAAAAGACCTGCGTAACAAGGTAATGGAACTTTATAAAGAAAAGGATATAAAAAGATATCCAAAGCCTTAAAAATGCCAGTCAATACTGTTCAATCACTTATTAAGAAGTGGAAAATTCGGGGATCTCTTGATACCAAGCCAAGGTCAGGTAGACCAAGAAAGATTTCAGACACAACTGCCAGAAGAATTGTTCGTGACACAAAGAAAAACCCACAGGTAACCTCAGGAGAAATACAGGCTGCTCTGGGAAAAGACGGTGTGGTTGTTTCAAGGAGCACAATACGACAATACTTGAACAAAAATGTGCTGCATGGTCGAGTTGCCAGAAAGAAGCCTTTACTGTGCCAATGCCACAAATGACAACACCTTGACATGCCTCACAGCTTCGCGCACACTGTAATTTGGAGTGATGAGACCAAAATAGAGCTTTATGGTCACAACCATAAGCGCTATTGTTTGGAGAGGGGTCAACAAGGCCTATAGTGAAAAGAAAACCATCCCCATTGTGAAGCATGTTGGTGGCTCACTGATGTTTTGGGGGTGTGTGAGCTCTAAAGGCACGGGGAATCTTGTGAAAATTGATGGCAAGATGAATGCAGCATGTTATCAGAAAATACTGGCAGACAATTTGCATTCTTCTGCACGAAAGCTGCGCATGGGACTTTCTTGGACTTCTTAGCACGACAATGACCCTAAGCACAAGGCCAAGTTGACCCTACAGTGGTCACAACAGAAAAAGGTGAAGGTTCTGGAGTGGCCATCACAGTCTCCTGACCTTAATATCACTCCCACTCTGGGGAGATCTCAAACGTGCGGTTCATGCAAGACGACCAAAGACTTTGCATGACCTGGAGGCATATTGCCAAGACGAATGGGCAGCTGTACCACCTGCAAGAATTTGGGGCCTCATAGACAACTATTACAAAAGACTACACACTGTCATTGATGCTAAAGGGGGCAATACGCAGTATTAAGAACTAAGGGTATGAAGACTTTTGAACAGGGGTCATTTAATTTTTTTTTCTTTGTTGCCATGTTTTGTTTTATGATTGTGCCATTCTGTTATAACCCACAGTTGAATATGAATCCCATAAGAAATAAAAGAAATGTGTTTTGCCTGCTCACTCATGTTTTCTTTAAAAATGGTACATATATTACCAATTCTCCAAGGGTATGCAAACTTTTGAGCACAACTGTACATGTTTTAGGTGATATACAACCAGGGGCACCTGCAGGATTTAATCTGTGGATACGCACACAAACCTGACCAAATAAAGAAGTGTACCCTTATTCTGTAGTGGTGCCCAAGGTCCTGGCTCCCAGTAGAAATTTTGTGCGAAAAAAAAAAAAACACCAAACGGTCATTTTTGGTGGCTTTGAGAGAAGTCTGAACGGCAAATTCACTGAAAAGAACCGACTCAAAAGAATAAATCACGAATTGGGCATCACTAGCTCCAATTTTGAACAGCCGACAGAAATACAGGACACATGTCATGTATTTAACGAACAATTTGATTGACACCAATGGTTTCTTTAGGCAAAGTTTTTCAGAATGAGGAGATCCATCGTATGATATAAATAACGTATGTCTGTGTGAAACACTGAAGTATATGGCAGCCATGTTTTTCAAGATATGCGACTGTCCTCATTGAACTTAATTACACCTTGGACAAAGACACTGCATGCAAAATTCGATCAGACCAACGGTTCCATAGTTAGAGCTATTTTTAGGTTTGTCATTTTCATAGCACCACCAAGAGGCAGAAATGCGTCCTCAGATTTGCCTCCTACATATGTAAGTGTCTCACACTTGCTCTCCCCAGTGCTTACTTTCAATTTTGTGAAAATATCTCATTCCGTTCAAGAGTTATAACCATTTAATTTAAAGCGGCCATTCCCTCTTCGTACATTTTTAATGAATCAAAAGTTCAAACTTTTTTTGATAATTATTGATAATGGAACTCAGAGAATCTTTCTGCACTGGATTGGTTCCGATCAGGCAAGCGGCCTAGGACTAGTTTGACATGCGGTTCAGGAGGTATGGCTCAAAACACATTTGCCTTTATTATAGCACCCCCCATATGACAATCGGGGCGAGTCAATGACTATGGGTAGCCAGCCGGAGAATTACCATTCCCCAAAGTTTCAAGTATGTAGGCCTTACGATTTGGTCTGCACAATAAGTTTTAGGGCAGAAAAATAATTATAAAAATCCTGACAAATAAGTTTGTGACCGAACCCCTAAATATGTTACTGATATTTTTGCTTTCTCCCTCTTTCACACCGAACACATGCACATACTGTACAGAGCGAGCAAGAGAGAGAGAGAGAGAGAGAGAGAGAGAGAGAGAGAGAGAGATATTGTGATGTAACATTTATTGCACCAATATTTGAAAAAATAACATTATAAAATAATAATAATAATAATTATGTCATGTGCAGGCAAATGATACCTGTTTAAATCAAGCAGTGTAATAGATTTTAATTCTAACTGTAAGTCATTTCAAATTATGAACAAATGATCATCACGATTCAAGGTGTGTGAATCATCATATTTCCAGTAACATTTCCAAATATATTATCCAAATATATTTGGATAATATGTAATCTGAGACAGTCTCTACAGTGCATCCGGAAAGTATTCACAGCGCTTCACTTTTTCCACATTTTGTTATGTTACAGCCTTATTCCAAAATGGATTAAATTCATTATTTTCCTCAAAATTCTACAAACAATACCCCATAATGACAATGTGAAAGAAGTTTGTTTGAAATCTTTGCAAATTTATAAAAAATAAAAAAAATAAAAAATAAATAAATAAAATCACATGTACATAATTATTCACAGCCTTTGCCATGACACTCAAAATTGAGCTCAGGTGCATCCTGTTTCCACTGATCATCCCTGAGATGTTTGTACAACTTGAATGGAGTCCACCTGTGGTAAATTCAGTTGATTGGATGTGATTTGGAAAGGCACACACCTGTCTATATAAGGTCCCACAGTTAACAGTGCATGTCAGAGCACAAACCAAGCCATGAAGTCCAAGGAATTGTCTGTAGACCTCCGAGATAGGATTGTATCGAGGCACAGATCTGGGGAAGGGTACAGAAAAATTTCTGCAGCATTGAAGGTCCCAATGAGCACAGTGGCCTCCATCATCCGTTAATGGAAGAAGTTTGGAACCACCAGGACTCTTCCTAGAGCTAGCCACCTGGCCAAACTGAGCAATCGGGGGAGAAGAGCCTTAGTCAAGGAGGTGACCAAGAACCCGATGGTCATTCTGACGGAGCTCCAGCATTTCTCTGTGGAGAGAGGAGAACCTTCCAGAAGAACAACCATCTCTGCAGCACTCCACCAATCAGGCCTGTATGGTAGAGTGGCCAGACGGAAGCCACTCCTCAGTAAAAGGCGCATGACAGCCCGCCCGGAGTTTGCCAAAAGGCACCTGAAGGACTCTCAGACCATGAGAAACAAAGATTGAACTCTTGGCCTGAATGGCAAGCATCATGTCTGGAGGAAACCAGGCACCGCTCATCACCTGGCCAATACCATCCCTACAGTGAAGCATGGTGGTGGCAGCATCATGCTGTGGGGATGTTTTTCAGCGGCAGGAACTGGGAGACTAGTCAGGATCGAGGGAAAGATAAATGCAGCAATGTACAGAGACATCCTTGATGAAAACTTGCTCCAGAGCGCTCTGGACCTCAGACTGGGGCGAAGGTTCATCTTCCAACAGGACAACGACCCTAAGCACACAGCCAAGATAACAAAGGAGTGGCTCCGGGACAACTCTGTGAATGTCCTTGAGTGGCCCAGCCAGAGCCCAGACTTGAACCCGATTGAACATCTCTGGAGAGATCTGAAAATGGCTGTGCACCAACGCTCCCCATCCAACCTGATGGAGCTTGAGAGGTCCTGCAAAGAAGAATGGGAGAAACTGCCCAAAAATAGGTGTGCCAAGCTTGTAGCATCATACTCAAAAAGACTTGAGGCTGTAATTGGTGCCAAAGGTGCTTCAACAAAGTATTGAGCAAAGGCTGTGAATACTAATGTACATGTGATTTTTTTTTTCCGTTTTTTATTTTTAATAAATTAGCAAAGATTTCAAACAAACTTCTTTCAAGTTGTCATTATGGGGTATTGTTTGTAGAATTTTGAGGAAAATAATGAATTTAATCCATTTTGGAATAAGGCTGTAACATAACAAAATGTGGAAAAAGTGAAGCGCTGTGAATATTTTCCGGATGCACTGTACAGGTGCTGGTCATATAATTAGAATATCATCAAAAAGTTGATTTATTTCACTAATTCCATTCAAAAAGTGAAACTTGTATATTATATTCATTCATTACACACAGACTGGTTTATTTCTTTTAATTTTGTTGATTATAACTGACAACTAAGGAAAATCCCAAATTCAGTATCTCAGAAAATTAGAATATTACTTAAGACCAATACAAAGAAAGGATTTTTAGAAATCTTGGCCAACTGAAAAGTATGAACATGAAAAGTATGAGCATGTACAGCACTCAATACTTAGTTGGGGCTCCTTTTGCCTGAATTACTGCAGCAATGCGGCGTGGCATGGAGTCGATCAGTCTGTGGCACTGCTCAGGTGTTATGAGAGCCCAGGTTGCTCTGATAGTGGCCTTCAGCTCTTCTGCATTGTTGGGTCTGGCATATCGCATCTTCCTCTTCACAATACCCCATAGATTTTCTATGGGGTTAAGGTCAGGCGAGTTTGCTGGCCAATTAAGAACAGGGATACCATGGTCCTTAAACCAGATACTGGTTGTTTTGGCACTGCGTGCAGGTGCCAAGTCCTGTTGGAAAATGAAATCTGCATCTCCATAAAGTTGGTCAGCAGCAGGAAGCATGAAGTGCTCTAAAACTTCCTGGTATACGGCTGCGTTGATCTTGGACCTCAGAAAACACAGTGGACCAACACCAGCAGATGACATGGCACCCCAAACCATCACTGACTGTGGAAACTTTACACTGGACCTCAAGCAATGTGGATTGTGTGCCTCTCCTCTCTTCCTCCAGACTCTGGGACCCTGATTTGCAAAGGAAATGCAAAATTTACTTTCATCAGAGAACATAACTTTGGACCACTCAGCAGCAGTCCAGTCCTTTTTGTCTTTAGCCCAGGCGAGACGCTTCTGACGCTGTCTGTTGTTCAAGAGTGGCTTGACAAGGAATGCGACAGCTGAAACCCATGTCTTGCATACGTCTGTGCGTAGTGGTTCTTGAAGCACTGACTCCAGCTGCAGTCCACTCTTTGTGAATCTCCCCCACATTTTTGAATGGGTTTTGTTTCACAATCCTCTCCAGGGTGCGGTTATCCCTATTGCTTGTACACTTTTTTCTACCACATCTTTTCCTTCTCTTCACCTCTCTATTAATGTGCTTGGACATAGAGCTCTGTGAACAGCCAGCCTCTTTTGCAATGACCTTTTGTGTCTTGCCCTCCTTGTGCAACGTGTCAATGGTCGTCTTTTGGACAACTGTCAAGTCAGCAGTCTTCCCCATGATTGTGTAGCGTACAGAACTAGACTGAGAGACCATTTAAAGGCCTTTGCAGGTGTTTTGAGTTAATTAGCTGATTAGAGTGTGGCACCAGGTGTCTTCAATATTGAACCTTTTCACAATATTCTAATTTTCTGAGATACTGAATTTGGGATTTTCCTTAGTTGTCAGTTATAATCATCAAAATTAAAAGAAATAAACATTTGAAATATATCAGTCTGTGTGTAATGAATGAATATAATATACAAGTTTCACTTTTTGAATGGAATTAGTGAAATAAATCAACTTTTTGATGATATTCTAATTATATGACCAGCACCTGTATATCACATTGGGTATCATTATAGGAATAATCGATAGGTAAATTCCATAATCAATGCATCAATTTTGTTGTCAGATCGATGTATTGCAATGCATTTTACACCCCTATAAACTGTCCATATAATCAGAAACTGATCCAAAAAATAGACTTTTACTGTAGGAAGATTTATTATCATTCAGTAAATTAGATGTAATGACTGAAGCATGTCATTATGAAATCAGAGACTCTCTCCACGAAATATGAACACAAGTGGTCAAAAGAGAAGACCAGGTGTAATGGTGATGTCTCGCTTGTACATTTGGATCACCCAAAACGCATCTTAATACCTGGTGTACACATGGTCTCGGTCGGGGATAAATGGACGTCTAGTTGATACACTACAGTACTGAAGTGTTCGCAACCAGCATGATGAAAAACAACACTGAGTCGCAGGATGCCAACTGCAAGTCGTGTACAGGTGCATCTCGATAAATTAGAATGTCGTGGAAAAGTTCATTTATTTCAGTAATTCAACTCAAATTGTGAAACTCGTGTATTAAATAAATTCAATGCACACAGACTGAAGTAGTTTAAGTCTTTGGTTCTTTTAATTGTGATGATTTTGGCTCACATTTAACAAAAACCCACCAATTCACTATCTCAAAAAATTAGAATACATCATAAGACCAATGAAAAAAAAACATTTTTAGTGAATTGTTGGCCTTCTGGAAAGTATGTTCATTTACTGTATATGTACTCAATACTTGGTAGGGGCTCCTTTTGCTTTAATTACTGCCTCAATTCGGCGTGGCATGGAGGTGATCAGTTTGTGGCACTGCTGAGGTGGTATGGAAGCCCAGGTTTCTTTGACAGTGGCCTTCAGCTCATCTGCATTTTTTGGTCTCTTGTTTCTCATTTTCCTCTTGACAATACCCCATAGATTCTCTATGGGGTTCAGGTCTGGTGAGTTTGCTGGCCAGTCAAGCACACCAACACCATGGTCATTTAACCAACTTTTGGTGCTTTTGGCAGTGTGGGCAGGTGCCAAATCCTGCTGGAAAATGAAATCAGCATCTTTAAAAAGCTGGTCAGCAGAAGGAAGCATGAAGTGCTCCAAAATTTCTTGGTAAATGGGTGCAGTGACTTTGGTTTTCAAAAAACACAATGGACCAACACCAGCAGATGACATTGCACCCCAAATCATCACAGACTGTGGAAACTTAACACTGGACTTCAAGCAACTTGGGCTATGAGCTTCTCCACCCTTCCTCCAGACTCTAGGACCTTGGTTTCCAAATGAAATACAAAACTTGCTCTCATCTGAAAAGAGGACTTTGGACCACTGGGCAACAGTCCAGTTCTTCTTCTCCTTAGCCCAGGTAAGACGCCTCTGATGTTGTCTCTGGTTCAGGAGTGGCTTAACAAGAGGAATACGACAACTGTAGCCAAATTCCTTGACATGTCTGTGTGTGGTGGCTCTTGATGCCTTGACCCCAGCATCAGTCCATTCCTTGTGAAGTTCACCCAAATTCTTGAATCGATTTTGCTTGACAATCATAAGGCTGCGGTTCTCTCGGTTGGTTGTGCATCTTTTTCTTCCACACTTTTTCCTTCCACTCAACTTTCTGTTAACATGCTTGGATACAGCACTCTGTGAACAGCCAGCTTCTTTGGCAATGAATGTCTGTGGCTTACCTTCCTTGTGAAGGGTGTCAATGATTGTCTTCTGGACAACTGTCAGATCAGCAGTCTTCCCCATGATTGTGTAGCCTAGTGAACCAAACTGAGAGACCATTTTGAAGGCTCAGGAAAACTTTGCAGGTGTTTTGAGTTGATTAGCTGATTGGCATGTCACCATATTCTAATTTTTTGAGATAGTGAATTGGTGGGTTTTTGTTAAATGTGAGCCAAAATCATCACAATTAAAAGAACCAAAGACTTAAACTACTTCAGTCTGTGTGCATTGAATTTATTTAATACACGAGTTTCACAATTTGAGTTGAATTACTGAAATAAATGAACTTTTCCACGACATTCTAATTTATTGAGATGCACCTGTAGTGTACGCTTGGCTTTTAGGGCAGGATTCAAATGGAACTTCAGAAGTGACCGATTTGTAATGTAGGCAGAAAGTTATCATGCAAATAGTGCTCCTCATGAAGCACACAAGAGACTTGATTAACACTTTATCCCAATACAGTTTGCCTTTAGCATGATGCAAAACTCTAATAAGCACAAAAATACATGATACACACAAACTTTGAGTAAAATATTTTTCAACTAGAAATCTAATCTAAATAGTACTCATTAGAGTTTAGGAACATAGTTAATTTCGAGATAACAGGTATTTATTATCGGGGCAATTAAATTTGTCTTACGCTGTTGAAGGCCAGTTTGATGTTTCCTGCGTCCAGTGTGGTGGCACGTTTATCAGAGCTGATCACTGATCCGAACTCTTCAAAGCCTGTGTTGACCTCCACCAGGAAGCCCTTATCCTGTGCACACACAAAGTTCATGAAGAGCTTTAGATCTGATCAGCACTGATCATATCACAGTCTGATCCTCTCACCTTCAGGATGTCTTTTATGATCCTCTTTTCGTCATGGTAACGTGCTTTAAGATCCTCAACATAAAACTTGAATAAGTCCAGAGGGGTGGAGCCTAAAAAATTTAAAAAAAAAAACAGCATAACATCCAATATATAAAACTGTAAGCTGCAACTGGATTTTGGAATAATATGTGATGGTGTGGATATTTAATGATGTGTGTGTGATCGTTATTAAATTTTTCCATTTTAGGAGAAACAGTTGGATAAGTTATTCCATTAACTTGAATGTACAGAAATATATTAGATTGACTGGTTGTAAAATTTCAGAACTCCAAATTCTCAAATAATAACCTGTTTGGCAATGACAACTAATAAAACTACTCTTATATCATTATATAAACTCTTAAAATGAATGACATTTCTGATGTTCAAAATACTGTCACACTGCAAAGTGTTCCCTTGTCACTTCTCATTTCCGTTATAAGCAAGTCAGAATTACTACCATAATAACTAGTAGAATTTGGGCACCTTAATATTCATATACATGTAATTATTACACATTTTTAAAACAAACCAGCATATTCATCTGAATTACAGCATTTTCTGAAAGTGTCAATTCACGAATGCTTAGATTTGCCAATAATTCACCCTCAAGTGGCCATAACGTCATGCTTTGAGGGCTGAGCTCATTCATTAGGGTAGCAGTCAGTGTGTGATTTTGTGCGTGCTGATATTAAAAAAAGATAGGCTCTGAATCTATTTGAATTGTCAAATATTTTTGCATAGTGACCACTGAACTGTATAATTGACTGTTGCTGTGCTAGATCATTCCTGTCTGCATCACTGTCTGTATATATGCATGTCTGTGTCATGTCTCACTCCATAACAAAATAATTTACACTCAAATCAGTTAATATCCATCTATTTATTTACTTCGTAGTAGTATGATATTTATGCACCTGCTCTGAAGTGGCTTAAAAGTACCATAATTTTAACCAGACAGCCACTCTGCATTTGAACTCTGTGAATTCAAATGCACAATCCAGAAATAATACATAGAAGGGTTGGCACTAATTAGAACATGTCATATTTAATTCTTTACTGATAAAGTTGCTTCATTGCAATGCCAATGACTGTTTAAAAAAAAAAAAAAAAAAAAAAAAAAAGAAAATTATATATATATATATTTTTTTATTTTTTTTTTAAATGGGTGGGAGGTGCAGTACTTAGGACATTAGGTCTATTTTAAATAAGAATATCATGATATAAAATGTTGCTTTTATCACCAACTAGCACTAATATAGTGTACAGTTATTGTCACAGTTGTGAGTTTATTTGCATTATACAAAATCTTTAAATGGCTCATGCATCAGATTTATTTTTGTACATTTTTTACTTTATTTTAAGAGGTCATAATAATGAAGAGAGTTGCACCCCTTCAGATTCTAGAGCTGGAGCTATCTGTTTTATAATTGCTGATGATATGAGTTATGTGCAGCTCACAGATTGTACTGATGAAATGGAGAACAAACACACGCACGCACACAGAAATAAGGACAGGACCCTTTTACATGTATTATTCATCAGCACCAAAGCCTGCCAAGCTCTGTGTGTGTGTGTGTGTGTGTGTAAGAGAGAGACCTGGCTGGCCCAGCATATTGTTGAAGCGGATATCAGCACTGACGGTCGGGTACATCTCCATCCAGGCAGACATGGAGTGCAGCTGCCCGTGATCATGTAGCTCATCCAGAAATTTCTGAAACGCACACACATCATGGTAAACCTCTCCTCTGTTCATCACCGTGTTCTGCCAGTGCTCATGTTAATAATGCCGACTTGTGCTTCATTCAGCAGTTATCAGTTGTGCACCGTTAAGGACATTTTAGGCCGATACCAATCCAATCACCGATATTTATTTTTAAAGTGCCCCCTTGCAAGTTAATGCCCCACACAGTAAAATGACATTCAATTTAAAAGTTATTAGTGGTATTGCAGCAAACAAATATTTTTTATTTAAATCGGTGTTCTTACAAAATAGTGCTGGGATGAGATGACTGATGAGAGATTGAGAGCACGTTGGTTTGATTGAAACTGAGAGTGCGCATGTTAGAGGGAGTGAAACCGAGAGCACGCATATTCGCTCAAACTGTCTCTAGTGACAGACGGAGTGTGGAGCAATACTCACTTTACATAAAGTATACTCAGATTTGTGTTCTCATGTTTATTTGTTGTTTTATTTGTTTTTACATCTGTATCTTTGTCCTATTCATGTCTAATTGTACATCAAGTCAGAATTACTACCGTAATGACTCTTGAATTTGGGCACTTTAATATTCATATACAAGTAATTATTACACATTTTTAAAACAAACCAGCATATTCATCTGAATTACAGCATTTTCTGAAAGTGTCAATTCACGAATGCTTAGAATTACCAATAATTCACCCTCAAGTGGCCATAACGTCATGCTTTGAGGGCTGAGCTCATTCATTAGGGTAGCAGTCAGTGTGTGATTTTGTGCGTGCTGATATTAAAAAAAGATAGGCTCTGAATCTATTTGAATTGTCAAATATTTTTGCATTGTGACCACTGAACTGTATAATTGCTAGATCATTCCTGTCTGCATATAAATGCATGTCTGTGTCATGTCTCACTCCATGTGCCCTCTTTTCCTATATAACAAAATACTCAAATCAGTTAATATCCATCTGTTTATTTACTTGGTAGTAGTATGATATTTATGCACCTGTTCTGAAGTGGCTTAAAAATACCATCATTTTAACCAGACAGCCACTGTTGCCATCTTGATTCAATATGTTTCATGTAACGAAACAAAAATGACAGTAAAAATTAGGTATGCACCAATGTATCAGCTACTGATATTTATCTGCCAATTATTGACCAAATTAAAACCATTGGCATATCGGTTAAAAGCAAGAAAACACACATATGAAAAACTGATGGTTTATTTATAATTAATTAGTAACACACTATGTAAAAACTCTGAATTCAAATGTACAATTCAGAAATAATATCTAGAAGGGTTGGCACTAATTAGAACATGTAATATTTAATTTGTATTCTTTCTCATTCTCACGTTAATGTGGAAAAACCGCCATAAATGGACGTGACAGTTGTGAAAGCGGCACTTACCTATAGGCTAGATGATGAGGGAAACCAATTCAAAATGCTTTGAAACCAGCAGACTTTGACTTCTGACACATTGGAATGATATCTATTAATGTTGCATGATTGATTGAAATCACAATATGGCCTTGCACGGTTACTAAACCTTAAAGGGCTGTGCTTTAAAATACAGTCTGAATTCAGCGCTTCAGTCAGTGCTGTGTGAACAAGCGGCACCCTCTAGCAGTCTGGACGGCATTATCCATTATACCACTATAATACAGAATTTAAAAGGGGGTTTTGTTCCTTTGGCTAAAACTTTGTATTTTTCCATGATGTGGTTGACATTTCCATGGAATTGCCCAACATATGCAAAGTATGAATTTGTAATGTTCTATTATATACAGTACATGTAAATAGTTATGTTGTTTCAAACTGCAAATACAGCAGTGCAAAATAGTTTTTTTTTTTTTTTCCATAATCATGTTAACATATTTAATAATTTTTTGTACCTTTTTTATCTTCTATTTATCTTCCATTGTGGCTCTCTTTAAAATTTTGGCCTGTGTTCAACAGATTCAATCCATGTTTAATGAAAATGATTTATTGTTAGAACAGTAAAAAAGCTTTTGTACCTCTTTGAAATGTTTGAAGCATAATTCCTAAGTAAAACAGTGATAAAATAAGATAAGTGGCAAAATATCAGTATTGGCCTGTGGGTTTTTGTTAAAATCGGTATCGGCCAATTTTGTTTTTATATATCGGTGCATTCCTAGTAAAAGTCTAGTAAAAAAATAATCAAGGCAATTTTCCACAAAAATATTTTATATTACAGAAGAATTATTTTCATTTATATGCACCTATATAACAATTTATAGTAATATTAACCACATATATTTTATGAAAACCTTTTAATGAAACATAAAAAAAAAATAATTAAAAAAACGCCATGAGGGGACTTCCATGAAAATTGATACATTATCCTTTACATCAGATTGTCTCTCTGCTCAATGACCCGTGGCAGCCTAAACTCGGTCAAATATCTCTGTATCTGCCATCACACACGTCAACTGATATTCAGAATCATGTTCCAATTCATCATGCTGAGAGCTTTTCAAATTAGTGGTAACAACGGTTAAACAAGGACACGGTCACGTACGTGTGTGTGTGTGTGTGTGTGTGTCACCTGGAAGCACTCTCTGTTCTTGCGCTGTCTGCGTCTCTCTCGCAGCAGAGTTTTCTGTTTCTCATCCTCCTCCTCTTTCTCCAGCGCACGGATGTGTTCCTCAAAACAGATCAGGGCATCCTCCTTATCCATGTCTAACACACGCACAGAGAAAGAGAGAGGGAGAGGAAGATGAAAGCTTTTTCCATATCAAACACAATCACTCACTATACAGGTTAAAAGCATTATCATGAGGGCACAGAAGTGTGTGTGTGTGTGTGTGTGTGTGTGCGCGCGTTTGTACTCTGCAGCTCCTCGTCCTCAGCAAAGGTGGGGTTGTCCAGTAGGTACTGCTGAGCTTCAGACCAGGTGGTTCTGTATGTCACATTGGCCATATTGTCCAGTATGTTCTTCAGCGCCTCCCAGTTCCTCTTCCTCAGCTGCTTGGCTTGTTCCTGAAAGAGACAGCATTGAGTGGCGGTTGTGCGATACTACGTTAGACATTAATATAATTTTTTTTATTTAGAACATTAAAGGGATATCATCCAAAACCATTTTTATTTTCTTTCTTTTATAGAAAACAAAAGGTGAATTTCTGAAGAATATTTTGGCTGCTCTTTTCCATATAATGAAAGTGCATGGGTACTGGGGATGTCAAGCTCCAAAATAACAAAGTGCACTGCATTTCAAGCCTTTTAAGTCAAGTTGTTATTCACTGTAATTATTTTAATGAAATTAAACCCAACACCGCTTCAGAAGGCTTGGAATAAGTGCATGGGACTTCAATGATACTTTTATGGTCTTTTGTTTTGCCAATTTTGTATACAGAAAAGAGCAGCTAGGATGTTCTTCACGTTTAGTGTTACACGGAAGAAAGTCATTGGGGTTTGGAACAAGTGGAAGAGTAAATGATCAGAGAATTAAAAAACATTGGGTGAACTATCCCTTTAATCATTACGTAAAACTAAAAATATATATATACACACACTGCCGTTCAAAAGTTTGGGGTCACTTGACTGAAATGTTTCTCATGATCTTAAAAATCTTTTGATCTGAAGGTGTATGCTTAAATGTTTGAAATTAGTTTTGTAGACAAAAACATACTTGTGCCACCGTATTAATTTATTTCATTATAAAACTAAAATGTAATTTAAATAAAAAAGTTTTTGAAATTGATGACTTGGACCAAATAATAAAGAAAAGCAGCCAATAAGTGCCCAACATAGATGGGAACTCCTTCAAAACTGTTTAAAAATCATCCCAGGGTGATACCTCAAGAAGTTGGTTGAGAAAATGTCAAGAGTACATGTCTGCAAATTCTAGGTAAAGGGTGACTACTTTGAAGATGCTAAAATATAACACAGTTTTGATTTATTTTTTTAGTCACAACATAATTCCTATACTTCCATAGTTTTGATGACTTTACTATTATTCTAAATGTGAAAAATAATAATAATAAAGAATGAGTAAGTGACCCTAAACTTTAGACCAGTAGCAAGTATATATATATATATATATATATATATATATATATATATATATATATATATATATATATATATATATATATATAATTATTATTTTTGTTTCTCAAATGTTAGAGTACTTGTCGAAAAAAGTGTCAGTGAAGAGCATGCTTGAGATGAAATATGGTTTCAGGTAAACTCAGGTTTAAAGAAAATTCAAGTTAAATATCACTTGCAAAATATTTTTATTGGGTATCCTTTCCAATCAAGCTGAAACTGCATATACTGCAAAAGTAATTATTAGGTTGAGTTGGTAAAGCAGTGTCAGGTATAGTTAATGTATGTGTGTTTGCAAGAGCACTGATAAACATAATCAGTCTGATGTCAAACCTTCTCTTTCTTGGCCAGATAAAAGAGCACGTCCTCATAGATCTCCAGTCTGTCTCTCTCTGGAACACACGACCACACCTCCAGATCACCAAACATCTGTTCTGCTTTTCTGTAGAACAGAGAAACACACACAAAAGCCTTCAATTATTTACTCAGTTTATATCGCATTCTTTTAATCCTTTATAAGAGGACTGGGAATGGTGACACTTGGCTGAAACAGCCCTTAAAACTGTAAAAGCACAGCTGCATTTCATCAGCAGGGGGCAGTGATGTTACACCACATTAACATCATGTAACCATTGAATAATAAAATTATTTATCACTGAGACCTTGTGATATTATGCAGACAAACTCAGAAAAAACAATATTGCTATAAAAATTATACATAAATCTGATTACAGGTGTAATTTACAATAATAACATACAAAACCTCCCTACATGTCACCATGACAACAGTAATGTGATTGTATTAATCTAAACAAAGGGGCAGTGAAATTCAACTGCTCTGATTCAATGACAGCTAAACACAGCTAATAAATCTGAGGTAAAGTCAGGAAGCATTCGACTGGTCACGTGACTACCATGGAGGAGCAGCACCCATATGTAGAAAAAATCCCAGCTTTTTCTAGACCACTGATATGAATAGAGAATGTATCTCATGTGAGTGTACATATTTTAAACTGATTTGTATAAAGTACTTTTCACTTCTTTAGGTATACATGTTTTCTTGGTGGAAAAAGAGCACCATTAATATTTTTCCCCACCTATATGGCCTTGAATCCGTCACCAGAAAAGTAGTTTCAGAGGTGGAAAAAGTTGCTACGTTTGAGCATGCTCAGTTTGACTCTGCACGTGAACAATGTGGAAAACAGCAGCATTGACTCACTTGTATCTGGTGGTGGAGGTCATCTTCTCATGGTTCTCCAAGAAGCGCTGGAAGGTCTCTTTAGATTCCTTGTACTTGATTCTGGCTTCTTCCTTCTCCTCTTTCTCTGTCTGGACTTTATACGCATTAAACGCCTGTTTCTTTTCACTCAGCTTGGGCAGAGCGCTGAACACACACACACACACACACACGAAGAGATGAGAGTGGACTGCAGTGGTGAACATCAGCAGGGACACATGTATCTGTGCACAGGCTGTAACTATTAAATATCAATAATGTAGTGCAGTGTTTGGATACCTGTATCGAGGGTCGTTAATGATTAGCTTCATCGCCTGCTCCCATGATGCATTGGAGGAAACACCCTACAGTCACACGGAGGAAGACGGAGAGAAAGAGGGAAGGTTATTTATTGTTCAGGGTACAACAGATTGTCAGTAAGAATATGTCCTAGATGAAAAAGCACTGTTTGGAGCACTGGAGTGGGTGAAATATTTTCAGAAATGCTTGCTTCAGTATGTGGAGATGCGCTCAGATTCGAATGATGTAGACACATATTCTCCTACCAATCACAACTCGGATTAAACACGTTTACCTCACATTCAGTGACTTTTTTCAAATTTGTTAAAAAGAAATAGCTAAAATAAAAAAATCACCACCTTCCCCTTCATATTAAAAATAAAGTATGACGTCATTATGTTTGCATGCACTTTCAAAGTTTGATTTAAGTCGAAATAAAACAATATTGCATCTTTTTGAACTACATGTAAACACTTTAGTCTGACTGAAATTGTACTAGTCTGATTTTTGAGAAGCCAGACTCACAGACCTAGATAAGGTGATATTCAATTATCAATGTTAAAAATTACAGGTTTTAAATGGAAAATAAACAAATAAAAATGGACCTTCAAACACAGATACTACAAGTAATAGTACTACCACACTTTTTTTGGACAGTAGCAGGGAAGTTCAAGGAATATCAATAACATTCTGGCCTGGACTGTTACGCAACAAGAACCAATAGGCCAAATGGTGGAAAAGTGGCTACTGTAAACTATCAGTACACTGTGATGTTTCAAAATCAGGATTAGAATACACGCAACAATTACCTCAGTTGGCGACAGCATGAGAGGTAAACATAGGATCGTGAGAGGTAAACACTGGAGCGAGTGCGCTATGGAGGATGATCACATATTCCAGTTTTGAAGATACTTTTTTCCCTTGATTTTTCTCTGCTAAAGCTCAGGAAAGACATGGCCCATGTTGCAAAAAGGAAAGCAAAGAGAAAAAGGCGAGAGGCTTACCATCATATGCTGAGGGGTTGTGAATGCCAAGGACATGAACACATAAAACGTTAAAAGTTCACAGACTACCCAAAAAAAAAAACATTGTTTGAGTAATATATGAGTTTTAATGAGCTAGATAGCGTATTCTGGTGTGTAGAAAAATAATGTTCTATACTAGTTAAACCATCATCATAAAATCATGAAGATACACTAAACATACTCTAATTTTAATTCATTTCAAACAAATATTAGTAAACTTAGCCAGCTTGTTACCAGCAAGTTACCTTGGCGTTGGAAAATTGACAATCGTGAGTCCCAAGTACTAAAATAATTCTACCATCAAAATGAGCACGGTTTTATAACCTTGCCAACAAATCTGGGCTGAGAACGGCTTGTAATGCCCTGCCGAACCATTCTAAAGTGGAAATGCTCACTTTTTCCAATGGTGGAAAAGTGCATAATGATGTGCAACGTGGACATGTTAAATGTCCCAACTCGAATCTCAAATTATTTAAGGTTTCACGAACCTTTGAAGGCCTAATATTTTTAAACCTTATTTGAGAAATGTATACATCAATTGAGAAATTAATACAAATTATGAAATGTCTAAATGTGGATCAACTGGTGGAAACTAACTGGCATAGGTCATAATCAAAAGGTAAAAGGTGTCATTTCTATACCACACAAAAAAAAAAAAAAAAAAAAAAAATCCCAAACAGCTTTTTTTTTTTTTTTCTCATCTTAGATTATCCTTTTAACAGGTCATTTGTCAACCTTCTCAACTCACTACAATAATCATATGCTACACTTAATTCTGTCATATGGAGTTGATGTTGATAATATCAGAGCAAAGTGATGACATCTCAGATCATTATCTCATCTCTTGTATGTTGCGCTTAACTGTTGTATGCTGCTGTATGTTGTGCTTAGCTAATGTCACTTAATCCACGCCGCTTTATCGATCAGGTAGAACTATTCTTTAGTCCACTAAAGATAGCTTCACTAATAATCTTCCAGATCTGCCTCAAATACTCAGTAAGCCAAAAAGTTCAGAAGAACTTGATGTAGTCACAGAAAATACAGATCCATTCTTTTCTAGCACTCTAGAAAGTGTCGCCCCCTTTCGATTAAAGAAAATTAAAGAGAAAAGCCCTGCACCGTGGAACAATGATCACACTCATGCTAAGAAAATGGAAGGCAATTAGAAATGTATAAAATTAGAGGTGTTTCACGGTGCAGGGAAGGACAGTGTCTTTAGCTACAGACAGTCTCTAAAAGCTGCCAGGTCTGCATACTTTAGCAAACTCATAGAAAATAACCACAACAATCCTAGGTATTTATTCAGTACTGTGGCTAAATTGACAAGAAACTAAGCTTCAACTTAACCAGATATTCCCTCGCAGCACAGTAGTAATGACTTTATTTACTGATTAAATTGAAACCATCAGAAACAAAATTCAAATTATGCAACTGTCTGCCACAGCACCTCAGAAGACAGTGTCTCACAGTATCCCCTATGAGCAACTTCAGTGCTTCGCTGTCATAGGTCAGGAAGGCTAACAAAACGTATTAAAGCATCAGAACCAACAACATGTATGCTAGACCCAAAACCTACTAAGCGCTTAAATATCCTATAATTTTAGAACCTCTTCTTAACCCTTTAAGCTGTGAAGGTGTTTTTAAAGTTTTCCTGTTTCAGTGGCATACCCAAAATTAAAAGCTTATAACTTATTAAAAACAAAATTTAAAAAAAAGGAGGGTAAAGTGTTTGGTATCACTGTAGAGAAAACTTAAAAAAAATGTTTATTGATATAAATGATGATACATTGAGACTCCCAGCCTAAGAAACAGCTTAAAAATCACAAAAACAAATAAGCAAAAAATGTACTTTTTTCCTAATACTTATAATTTTACATTATATAACTCTGGGTGTAAGTAAGGTGGCTCTGAAAAACTGCTGTACATGAGAAAATGTTTGTGTTGATACGACAATAAGTTATAGCATTACAAAAATAATTTATCAAAAGCCAAAAGCCTCTCCAAACAAATAAAACAATAATTGTATATAAGAACTAATTACACATGCAAAAACAACAATGACTAAAGGTTTGCATAGCATGCAGACATGATTTTAGTAAAGAGATTTCACAGAACGAGTGCCTTTTTGACAATGAATCTGCATCATAGAGTCTGTGTCATCTACCTGGTGCCATATAAGCAACACCAACATAATTGTCAAAGAAATACTTGGCTATTACTCGCTTTATATTTGTCTGTGAGTAAAAGAACTACTCTGAGAGCTTTCCAACAACATATGACACATAGCTATTTGATGAGTTTGATGTTTTAACTGATTGCAATAATATGTACAGTGCAATTTGTTTTCACAATTCTCAAAACGGAACAATTCTGATTTGCCTCCAAATTTCAAAGGACTTGTTCAGTTTTGGTAATAATGCCTGCATGCATTGGAAAGTAGGGCTTCTAAGCTTTCAAATGATGCCTATTTTGTGTTGCTCAAGACTGAATTTATTAATATTTTGACAATTATTATTTTTAAAGGTTAATTTAATGTCCCAAGAAACTTGAAGCTGGCAGTTATCAAACACCTTAAGAAACCACAGCTTGATACTAGAGAGTTGGCTAATTATAGCCTGATCTCAAATCTCCCATTTATGTCGAAAATACTAGAAAAAGTAGTGTCCTCCCAACTATTTTACATAGAAATAGTATTTTTGAAGAATTTCAGTTGGGATTGAGGCCCCATAACAGCACAGAGTCTGCATTTATCAGAGTTATAAATGACTTGCTCTTATCATCTGATCACAGATTCATCTCTCTTCTAGTGCTTTTAGAACTTGACGCTGCCTTCGAAACCATACATCACAACATTCTCTTAGATAGGCTTGAGAATTATGTTGGCATTTGTGGACAGGCATTAGCTTGGTTTATGTCCTATTTATACAGCCACTACTACTTTGTCTGTGTAAACCAGGAATTGTCAGATCAAGCTAAAGTATGGAGTCTCACAGGGATCAGTCTTAGGGCCTCTGCTTTTCTCCCTGTAATGCTTCCCCTGAGAGACATTATCAGGAAACACAGAATTAGTTTTAACTGTTACGCCGACAATAGCCAACTTTATATTTCCTTGAAACCCGATAAAATTCCCCAATTCTCTAAGTTATCGGAGTTTATTAATAATATAAAAGGTTGAATGGCTAGACATTTTCGTCTACTCAATTCTGGCAAAACAGATGCTCTAATTATTGGACCAAAAACCTCCAAAAATAAGATGATAGAATATAACTTGACTTTTGATGGATGTACGATTACATCATCTTCTACAATAAAGACCTTAGTTGTTATATTTGATATAGGGCTGAATGATTTGTACAAAAAATCTAATTGCGATTACAATGAATACTGTGATTTCAACTGCGATATGACTATTAACATTTAAAAATGCAATCATGTTAATATTAATAATAAAAAATAAAAAGTCTTTATTTAATTTTTTACCAAAAGTAAGTTATGGGCAAAAATGCACTTCTGCCAATATAAATACTGTTAAAGAAAGGGTGTTCAAATTTGAGTCCTCTTAAAAATAACCAGACTATTATTATTGTAATTATAAAACATTAGCATATTTATGTACTAATTTCATGCACAAATTTACACTTGCATGTGACGTTGCAATGCAGTCCGGTTAAACCCTTTTAAACCGTTATTTCACAGTGGCCGTTTACTTCAGAGAAATGCTCTCATGCTTACACATACAAGGAATTTGTCTTGGTGAATCTGTCTAGTTCCAGTGCACAAACAATATAACAAGAAGGAGATAATATTTTTTTTTTTTTTTTTATAAAAATAAAAAGTGAATAGAAAATATAAGTATATATAGAAATACACAATAAGATATACACACACACATATATATATATATATATATATATTAGGGCTGGGCGATAAAACGGTATCGGTATTTATCGACGGTACACCTTTATCAATAACGATATAAAAAATGTTCGATATAATGCTCGATAGGTTCACTTAAATGCATTAAAAATGTAAATAGACATGAAGTTTGGTTGCATGAACAACCCTCAAGCGTGCGCCGTCCCTGGATCATAAACAGCCTATCATATGGCTTGATAAAGGAGCGTGCTACGAGTGACAAGCAAACAGCCAATAACAAGTTGCGTTGCTGTGGGGTTCGGTTGCGCCACTGCCATGTGACATCAGAACATATGCGAAAATGAGTGCCGTGCCTGCCAGCGATGAGTAGATTGTGAATAAAAAAGGACGTCAGCTCGCCAGTATGGCAGTTTTTTGGTTTCTTTACGTCTGACCAACATCAGAACACCTTGTGTGTAAGCTTTGCAAAAAAAAAAAAAAACTGTATCAGCAACGCCTGTGGCAGGTTGAACAGTGCAGTCAAAGCAAGCTTGTAGTTCCAGCTCTGCTTCATTGGTCCATCTCTTTATAGTCCTTACTACAGGTTTAGCTGATTTTAGTTTCTGCCTGTAGGTTGGAAGAAGATGAACCAGACAGTGATCAGAGAGTCCCAAAGCTGCTCTAGTGACAGAGCGATATGCATCCTTTAATTTTGTGTAGCAATGATCCAGTGTATTTCGGTCTCTGGTGGGGCATGTAATGTGCTTTCTGTATTTTGGCAGTTCACGGGTGAGGCTGGCTTTGTTAAAATTGCAGAGAATAATAATAAGTGAGTCCGGGTATTGTTGTTCCATGTCAGTGATCTGATCAGCCAGCTGTTGCAGTGCTGCGTTCACGCATGCATGTGGATGAATATAAATGCTCACCAGAATAAACAAGGAAAACTCCTGCGGCGAGTAGAAAGGCTTACAATTGATAAAGAGCACTTCCAAATTAGGACAGCACATCTTCTTTAACATTGCTACACCTGTACACTAACTTTCACTGATGTAAAAGCATGTTCCACCGCCTCTCATTTCCCCATTAACTCCGCAATGCGATCCGCTCTGAACAGCTGAAAGCCCGGCAATGTAATGCGCTGTCTGGAATGGCTTCACTCAGCCAGGTTTCTGTGAAGCACAAGGCAGCAGAGTTTGAAAAGTCCTTGCTTGTACAGGTGAGGAGATGTAGTTCATCCATTTTGTTAGGGAGAGTGCGGCGATTCGCTAGATGAATACTCTGTAGCGCTGTTCAAAACCCACACTGACACAGCTTGACCAGCACGCCGGCTCGCTTCCCTCACCTGCGTCTCATAGCGCGCTTAAACACAACTGCACCTCCAACTAAAATATACAGCAAAACATCCAAATAGTCCAAAACTGGGAAAAGATTGTCTGGTATGTGCTGCTGAATGTTCAGCAGTTCGTCCCTGGTAAAACTGATTGGAAAAAAAAATACTAAACACAGGACAAACAAACAAAAACTACAAAAGAATTGGAGAGCTCCACCCAGAGGCTGCCATCCGTGGCGCCATCTTGACGTACAACCTCTTTTTAAGAGGACTCTCATACACCTTTCTGTCCACAAAAACCCATGTTATGGGGTTGCTTAAGATTTGGATAGTAAGTTTTAATAGCCAAGCATTTTTGGAAACATGGAAAATGTGCAATTAGTCAATCTAGAGCGCTGTAAATTTAACATGCTCAGCTCATTAGCCTCACGAGTGCTTTGAGTGTGTGTACAGAGAACAGAGTGGCTCACATACAGTAGGCACAATGAGCGGCACGTGCACATTATTTATTTAATTAAATTGCAGCCCTTGTGGTTTGATATTCGCACTACCTCATATCGTGATTTCGATTTTATTTCGCTTAATCTTTCAGCCCTAATTTGATAGCTATCTGTCCTTTGAAAATCACAATTCCAATGTTTGTAGAACAGCATTCTTCCACCTTAGAAACATAGCAAAGTTATGACGCATGCTTTCTGTTTCTGATACCGAAAAACTAATTAATGCGTTCAAGACTAGATTATTGAAATGCATTACTGGGAGGATGTCCCTCAGGTTCAATAAATAAGCTTCTGTTGGTTAAAAATGCAGCAGCTAGAGTGCTTTCTAGAACCAAGAAATATGATCATATCAGCCCTTTTTTTTTTTTTTTTTACCTATATTGGCTGCCTGTTAAGTTTCATTTTAACTTTAAAATTCTGTTAATATCTTACAAAGTTCTGAATGATCTAACTCCAGGGTATCTGCAGGTTCGAAGGAATGAAATGTAAGACTTTTTAAGGCCAAATAAAAGAAAAATGTTAGACCACTTTCGCAATAAAAAAAAATAAATAAAACAAATGTATTCATTTGCTGGTAAATACAAAACTACTGAGGCTACTTGGATGTCTCTGGACATGTTTTTTATATTTTAATTTGCATTTATGCATTTTCTTTTTTTAAATAAGTTAATACAAGATTAAAACTCAATGAATTCATTAAGATTGCATGTAGCCTAAAGTATGTAGCCTATATTGTGACCCTTCTCTTTAGTCACTTGCTTTCCAGCAAGACGTGACGCAATAGACGAATGCTTTGGCAACGTCACCGCTTATGTCAAACACGGAAGTTGTGGCAAAAACCACAAGCAAAAAGTTAACTTTTATCGGAATACACTGTTGAATTCCGAGGGCTCTTGTTGACTGCTGTGGCTTCAAGCCATCAACAGAACTGACTGGACTGAGGAGATCATTTCAACTCAACTTTGCAGCAAAAATGTATAGCGAATATGATTACGCTGACATTTTTGTAAACAAGAGGATTTGTCTATAGACCTTATTCACAGTAGCACCATGTTTGATTTTTAATGGGAAGGGAAATAAGGCTGTGAAGGATAGACTAACCATCTTCTCAATGACATGCATGGAATAAAGCTGTAAAAAGCTCCTAGATCCCATCTGATTTTCCACAACTCATGCTGTCTGGAGTTTTTTTGTCTACTGAGAGTTCTTGAAAATATATTTTTTTCAATGTTTTGTACACGGAACGATCCAAAAACACTTTAAACTGCAGTGCAGCCCATTGAAGAGACTGTACGTCTATCCCTCACAGTTTCATTGTCATTCCCATTAAAAATCAAAGATGGCGCTGTTGTGAATAAGGTCTAGCATGTGCTGAATAACATTTCTATTTTTTTTCTTGGCAGATACCTTTAACAAATACTTTAACAGGTAGTAAAAGGGCAGTTCATTTAAAAATGAAATTTCTGTCGTCACTGCTCACCCTTAAGTCTGTATACATTTTTCTCTGCCGTGGAACAAAAAAGGAGATGTTAAGCAAAAGGTTTAGTCTCATTCATTGTCACTGCATCTTTTTTATACACGTGTAACATCGTAAATTCAGTAAAAATGCGCTTCCCTGCGCGCGCTCACACTAAACTCAAGCGTCAGCTGCTAAATGATGGATGCATATGAGAGAGAGAGAGATGGTTTGACTCAAGCAGCTTCTGCTGTTTTAAGCATCTCCTCTATTCACACCATAAAATTAATGACCTCAGCAAACGAAATTGAAAACTTCTAGTAATTTAAAATATTTAAGACTTTTTATGTCCTTAAATTTTAAAAAGTACATTTAAGACTTTTTAAGGACCTGCGGGTATCTTAAGCGACCTTCTATCACGCTATAATCCATCACGTTCATTACAATCGCAAAACTCCAACCTATTAATAATCCCTAGAATATCAAATTCCACAAAAGGAGGTAGATCCTTTTCCAGTCTATGGAACAATCCTAGACTATGGAATAGTCTTCCTAGCATTGTTCGGGACTCATACACACTCTCAGTTTGAGTCTAAATGAAAGACACACCACTTCAGCCAGGCACACACCTAATTTATCCCTCAACCTGTAGTTCTGCTTCATTAGTCAGGTCTGGCGGAACCGGAAACACTTCTCATATTCTATAACTCTGCTTTAAAGTGAATGGCATCAATGCTATATTATCCTATTTGTTTTCCTGTCTCATCCTCGGGACATAAAAAAGGTTACCAGAGCCTGCCAGATCCAGCTCCAGTCCTGCCTGATGTCCGACTCCCGTCGCTGTGTCGCTGAGTGATGACTACTAAACACAGCCTCTGCCAGCCAGACAGCGAGAAGCACTCCGAAGATCACTGTCTGCATCTCTTCAGTCTACTACGATGGATATCACAGATGATGAACTACTGCAAAGCCTAACTGGCCACTGCCTGAACTTCGGATCTACGATGGACTTCACACTAGCTTCTAGCCGGACTGCGATGCGCCTCATGGAACACTGGCTGCATATTCTTGCTCATAGGATGGACTAAACTCTCTTTAAAATGGAATACGTAGACAATATATTAAGCCTTGATTAGCCAAATAATAAAGGACAATGCAGCTATGTGCACTTCCGCAGTTAATTCAGGATGGACTTCAAAGACACTTAGTCATCAATCTAACAGTTCATACAAAATTCATAGTTTTAACATTGGTCACCAACATCTACTCAGTTTACCAATTAAAACCATGTTTTGTATTACACTTAGATAACTAATATTGCCATTATATTTATGCTGTTTAGCCAGAAGGGAACTGGTTCCCCCAGTAAGCCTGGTTTCTCCCAAGGTTATTTTTTTTCCATTAACGAACATCTTAAGAAGTTTTGTGTTCCTTGCCACAATCACCTATGGATTGCTCACTACAGGCCTAAAAACAAAAAGGACTGTTATTTCCTTTCAAATACGCATGTAACCGCAAAGTTTAAACTCTTCTTTTAGCAGTTGATTGACAGGTTAGGGGTGGTGCTTCACTGCTGTCAGGGGCGCATCAGGAAGGATTATCATTTACACTTTAAATGCAATGTGGACTAGCTCCATAAGTGTTTTTGTGATTTGATCACAAACCTGTGTTTAGCGCTGACCACTCGTAATCGGATCACCCAAAATGTATCTTAATAGCAGGTGTAAATGGGGTCTGTAGCAACAGGAGCAGGATAATATAAAGCATCAATTACACACTTAATTTTTCATTCTTTACTCTTAATTTTGTTGCATCGGTGCAAAAAATAAAAAATAGCTTCCTGTCTTTTCCAAAAACTGAAAAAAAAAAAAAACTGAAATTGTCCAAAGCATCCACTTTATTCTGAACAAAATCACTTCAACCCACATCATATCGTAATAATGACTTCCCAGTACTTCAAGGTAGCACAACTTTTAATAATTGTATTCATTTGCTAATCTATTTAATCAAAAATTTACAATAGTAATCTTTAGCATCAAGTTGAATGTGTTACAGATTGAATATATAATGAGATTGATTTTTCAAGTATTTGTTGAATGGCACAAACGGGACTCCAGAGAGACTTGTGGATAAATGGGAGATTAAGAAAAAGAATAATGTACTAAGACGGTTTAGAGAAGATCTCACTGTAGACATGAAGAATGAGAAAGTTCTTCATTTATTATGAGTACGTTTCTTTGGAACGCTGTTTCTGTCAGGGGTCTGTGAAGCGTAAGATTCTACTGTATTCTTTTTCACTCACTCCAGTCTAATCACACACACAGCAATTAAACAGCCATGCCTCTCAACGGAGCACTTTGTGTATCAAATTAAAACACTAAATTTAGAAAGGCCCAGCCGGAATATCAACACCTCCCTCTGTCACTGGAGAGATTTACCTTTTCTTTCAACAGTTCTTTAAATGCCTGCTTTGCCTCTTCTTTTGTGTTCCACTTGTAAACTTTCTTCACCAGCTCTGGTCTTTCCTCCTTAGATACGTCATTACTGCCAAATCAGAAAATAAATGATAAAACAATTATTGTACATCAATATGTCACTTGAATAAAATTCATGAGTTTTGTCTTGAAAAGAACATCTGAAATGCATTTTACTTTCGCAATGTGACGTATACGAATAAAAAAAGAATATTCAGCAGGAAAAAAATGTAGGACTGATTTTATCCAAGATCTAATTGGCTGGAAAAATTTTAGGCAGTAATACTGTTGGTTAGAATTTCCTCCCACACAAAAAAGTCAATCAGTCATTGTTTTTGTTAGTGCTCTTATTATTATTATTCTGGCTGGAGTCTATGGCAGCCCATAGCACCGTACATCAAAAATTATTAAATCTGGAACACTGATAGGGGTGAGTATGAAAAGGTCCATGACCAAATTTGGGGTCTCTAGGACAAGCTCTACAGCGCAACCATCAATTCAAAAATCCACTTTTTAACAGCTAATAACTTTTGAACTGTATGGCCTACACACATAAATAATATATCCTCTGATTTGTCTGCTTGTGAACTTTTCAAGCACTCCAGTCTCCACCCATGATTTTGACAGCCATTTTGAAATTGGATAAAAAAGTACTTTGTGAACTCATCCCACAGCCTTTAATGGATCTTTCCCAAATGTGTCAGAGCATCGTGAGAAACTGCTGGGCAAAAGTTTCCAAATGCAGTTTCCTTATACTACATCAATGAATTCAGTGTTGAGGACACCAAACAGGAAGTGAGGCTTTATCATCACTTAGTAAAATGTTTTTTTAAAAAACGTAGTATGCGTCATAAGCACCATGATATGAGGATACATACCAAGTTTGGTGACAGCGCCACCTATGTGTCAAGACATTTAAAAAATGGCTACTGTCTGCTATTTTGCTTGGCTGCCATTTTGACTTTTATTTTCATGTTTTGTCACATCATTTCGAACTTGAGCTACAGCTTTCAGCAGATCTTTCCCAAATTGTAGTCATATAATCTTGAGACACAGCTGGCAAAAAGTTATCAAAAGATTTTTTTTATATTGGCATTGTATTCCAAACTGCTTTCCTGAAACATGCCAACAAAGTTGACCATGTCCATCAGAAGTGAAACTTAATCTTAGCAACACTTCAGTTAGTTATTACTGCATTTGGCTCAAATTACTGTAAAATCATGCAATACAAAAGTAATTTAATGTATGCTGCATATTTATTTAAGTTTGCAACAGCAGTATCTTAGCAATGCTTTTGTGTGCTGACCTTCATATTGCTATTCCTGTTTTGCAATTAGGGATTTGGACTGCAATTAACGATTATTTTGATAATCGACTAATCTATTGATTATTAGAACAATTATTTGACTATTCAGGCGTTTATTGCAATGACTAATCATTAGCTCGTGCCTCAACTTAATAGGTTGTATTAAACATGCTTACTAACAATAAAGAGGACAAAATCATCTTTTAAAAATACCTGTAAATGACATTCACTGAATTAAAAGGAAAAAAGCTTGGATTAAGTTTATTTCAGTAAAACATTCACTCCAAAAATCCTATCGTTATCAATTGTTTTTGTCTTGTTTTCTATTTAAAATGGTCAAAAACCTTAAAACAAGATACATTTACTTGAATAGCAACATAGCTTTCAGAGAATGTATCTTGAATATATAAGTGTAATTTGTATATAAGTGTATTTTTTCACTTGTTCATACTTCTGCTAGTGCAGTAAAAAAAAAAAAAAAAAAAAAAAAAAATATATATATATATTCGTATCATACTGTATCTTGTTTTAAGGATTTCTAGATATTTTAAAATATTGAAATATTAAATTCAACATTTTCCAAATTTTTTTTTTCTTCTGCAGTATATCTCCTAAAGTAAATGTACATTGTTTTTAAAGGAGTTTTAGATGTTTATACCCATTTTTTTATTTTTATTTTTTTTGCAGTGTATAATGGGCTGACTATACTCTCCTTCATGTTCACTTCGATCCATCTTTAACTCTCTCTCTTCTTAAAAGAGCTGTGTGTTGTTAAGATACACACCGTGACACATATTTATGATTCACTATGTCATGAGCCATCATGTTATAATCTAGTTGCAGCAAATTCGCGTGAGGGACGAGTGTCCCCCGTGCCAAAGTGTGCATCAGCCTAAAATGAATCAATCTCTCCCTCTTAATTTGGGTCACTTCACACAACACATAGAAGTGGCGCTGACCGCACAGAGAAATGCCAGTTTCGGAGTTTATTTACATGACCCACATCCTTATTATTTTTACTTTAATAAAGTACGCATTAAAGATATAACGCCAGGGTGTTTCATTTTTAGAAGCTCTGACATGCAAGGTTTGCTTAAGCGTAATCCCAGATCCGGCTCCACTTTATTTTCACGATGTCTGGACAGTGAGCTGTGTTTTCTTCCTCTCCACAATCAGGTGCAAGCTGCAGTGCTGCTCGTGTGCCATCATTTAGTGTTTTATATGATGACACGTTACGTCAATTGAGATCAAACGACTTTCCGACAACGGAAATTTTTGTCATCGATTTTTTATTGATCTACTAATCATTTGAGCCCTATTAGGGATGTGTGAGACTAGTCGACTAAATGGTTCTGATGCTGCTTGTCGGTCAATATTTTTCTCCATTAAACTGTTCAACATATTTACACATTTATGTTTGGCTTTATATTTTTACAAAGGCTGCACTTAAATTACTGTCATGTAAATGTACATTTAATTATTAAAAAAGCGGATATCTGGAGCAGATGTATACAAAGTTTCATTTCAACTCAGGCTGCGTGTGCTTCTTCCCTCGCTCACTCGCAGCGCACGCAGAAAAATGTCCTCTCACAAAACGAGTAAAGAACCTATGGAAATCACCTCAATCACGGTGATGGTGTGGAAAGCCTAGTTCCGAAACGTTGGCTTGCAAGTCACTATGGATGTTTTCACATTTAAATCTTCTTCAAATCTGTGCGTGCTTGCAAGTTATTTTCCTGCCGAACGGGCTTTTTCAAGTGCAAAAATTAATGCTCTAAGTTAAAGCTCTAAGAAAATTACTATTTTAGGCAAGGTATGCAAATTATTTTTACCCTGCTGATCAAGAAGGCTATTTTCAACAATGTGCCAACTGCTTAAATTATCTTTCATCCTGTGTAAACATTATGTTTAGAACAATACATTAGATTTATTGTACTTTTCAACATGTACATCGTAACTGTTATTAGTTAACGTTCTTTACCGAACAGCTGTCATATTAGATCATAGGCTAATGCACATTGTGAAAAATGCTAATTTTTTCCCTCTCGTAGATTTGGCTAGCCTGTTAATTATTTTCAACTAAGTCCAGACTGTTTTAATATGTTAAGTAACATTTGGTGAATTCTGTTTAGAACAGCTTGTGCGCCGTCTTGTTTGATTAGGGAGATATCCAAACTATGTAGTGTTGGGGTGCCTCCAGGACAGGTTTGGGAACCCCTGGAAAAAAGTTATATAAATCAGTGGTTCTTAATTCTGGTCTTGAGGACCAACAGCACAGCACATTTTGTATTTCTCACTTATGTGACAATCAGTTCAGTTCATCTTCTAATAAGTTGATGATTTGAATTAGGTGTGTGTTAGGGGACATCTAAAATGTGCAGTGCTGTGGATCCCCAGGGTTTGTTTTTCTCTTTGGCCATTTTGAGCTATGTCAGCTGAGTGGTGTAATGTGTAAAGCAGTGAGCTAACACTGCAAACGCACCCCAGTTGGATGTTCGAGACCCACCCAGAATGGTGTGAAAGTTGTACTTCTGTTGACCTTTGAGCCATCATGTTTACACTTTTCAGGGAAATGTAACTTGAAACCTAGTTTGAAAAGTAGAAATCTAGCTCACACATACACACATTGGACATTTGTAAGAGAACATATGAGAATGTGTTGTTTGTAAGTTATGTTGTTTTTGTGGACAAACTGTGCTGTGCGTGTTCTTTACCATGGTTGTGTCTCTATGATGGGCGTTTCCTCAGTGAAGTTTACAGTGACATCACTGCTGACCTCAGCAGCCTGAGTGGGCACGTGAGACGGCTGCTCCTCTGCGTTGCCTGTCGTCATGGTAGCCTCTATCTCAGCAACTGAAGTTATGGCAACAGAAGCCTCGCTCTGAGCCACAAGGGCAGGGGTGGTGCCCGGAGCGACAACATCAGCCGCACTTGAACATGAACGCATAGATCATGGGTTATTAGTTATAAAAAATAAAAAATAAAAAAAAACGTATGGTAATGTCTCACATGTTAGGAGTTCAAATGTTTTGCATTTCAAATAACTAACACACAAGACTACGACAATCTTTGCAAAGATATTTGTTTATCTGCAACTAACTTGCCATTAATTTACCATTAATTGCCATTAAATAACAGCCAACCTTTGGCAACAATGGCTAGTCTGGCAATACTGCCAAACAGTTCTGTGGCAAATTCATCACAGCTATCAAGCTTTTCACTGAAGTGAAAATAAAGTGATTAATTTGATTCTGATTTTGTGTTGGGAAAAACATTTCAACTAGGTTAATGCAAAACCTTTCAATTAACTGAAAACAATTGCAAACAATTGAATTAAAAAGCTTTGTTTAAAAGATGAATGTGCAACAAATTTACAAATTTAAACCAGAACTCACTAGGGCTGGGCAATCTGACAAAAAATAATCTTGGTATTTTTCAGCCTATTGTCGATATTCCATTCATATCTCGATATTTATGTATTTCCTCTGTAATGGCTTAAAAAAAAATTGAGCGAGCTCACAGGGTTCTGCTCGGCAATCAGTGGAGGGAGGCAGGCCCTGATCAGTTCTGACCAAATTTCTGAGATCATCCGATAAAAATCTTGTGTTACGTGAGGCGAGGAGCAAAGGAAGGCTTTCTTGGAAAAACCACAGCATTTTCTTGTTCCCAGACTTTGCGAATTCAACAAGAGAAACATGATCGATTCAAGGAATGCAAGAAACTTTTACATCAACGGAAATTCGCTTTTGCACTGATATTCCCGGCCAAATTGAGAATAGATGCTAAGGATGGCCGTGAAACACTCACATGCCCACAGCAAGCGATGTCCTTAATAAAGTCAATGGAGTAAGTCATCTTGTGGTACTCACGTTGCAGCCGAGTGGACTGGCTCACTGAACATCTTTGTGCTTATTCCTCCTATAGGCTGGAGTTTGTTTTGTGGAGTATTTTTTGCAAAGACATTGGAGTGATTAAGACATTTGTTTGCACTTATGTTGCAGCCGAGTGGACCGGCTCACTGAACATTCGTTTGATGAATCTGCGTGCTTTTTTTGTGCTGGTTCCGCCTAGCAGCTGGAGTTTATTTTGTAGAGTAACACACCTTCAGGACACTTTTATGGAAGAAGCTACACACTCTTTGTGTTTATTCTGCCTATTTGCTGGAGTTTGTTTTATAGATTATCTTTTGCCGTGTAATTCTGTCTCACAAAATATTTATAGAAACACCTGACTTGAGTAATCCGATGGCAAAGCTGTCGCGGGGGATCTCATAGGCGTGCATGAACTGTTTGAGTTTAGCGGGTCGGATGCCAGTAGTTTAGTTGGCACTTTAATGTATCCCTTTTGCAAAATCCTGAATTCCAACAAATGTTAAAGGCTGAAATCAGTGTCTATATGGAGACCAACTGGTCCTCAGTATCCTCTGTGGGCGTGGCTTGGGAGGCACTTAAGGTGGTTCTTAGGGGCCAAATCATACAGTATGCCGCATTCACCAAAAAATCCAAAGCACAAGAACTTGTGGAATTGGAAGGGAATATTAAAAATGCCGAAGCAGAGATGAAGCACCGAATGTCGTCTAATGGCCTCAGAGAATTGACCCGATTGAAATACATATATAATACTATTTTGTTAAGGAGGGTGGAGTTTTGGCTGTTCAGACAAGACGGTCGTGCTTTGAGTCGGGGGACAAGGCAGGAAAACTTCTGGCCAGATATATAAAACAGAGGGGGACTTTTTCTGCCATTCTGCTGGTGGTGAAATATTTACCTCAGCCATTGATATTAATGCTTTTAAAGAATACTATCTTGATCTTTATAACTCCATGTCTTCGTCTACTGAAGAGGATACTAGAAACTTTGTGGAACCATTAGAACTTCCTAAACTGACGGCTGAGCAAAAAAAAAATCACTTGATTCTGAGGTGACCTTGGAGAAGCTTGGAGAGGTAATTAAGGCCTTGCCTACAGGCAAGACTCCAGAGGCAGATGGCTTTGCCGCTGAATTTTTTAGATCTTATGCTACAGAACTGGCTCCACTTTTGCTAGTTTATACGGAAACATTAAAGAATGGAAAGCTTCTGCCAACCATGACACAAGCCTGGATCAGTCTGATTCTTAAAAAGGACAAAGATCCAAGTGAGTGCAAGAGTTACTGTCCAATTTCCCTGATCCAGCTAGACGTTGGAATATTGTCGGGGATTTTGGCTGGCCGATTGAGTGGGGTTGTGACATCTCTTGTACGTGTGGATCGGGTGGGGTTTGTTCAGGTCCATGGCGCTTCTGGTGGCATTGGGCGTTTCATTGGTGTCATAGGGTCACTGCCATCTTGCTTGGCAATGGAGGGGCATTTGGTGTGGTAGAGTGGGATTGTCTTTTTGGGATTTTGGAGGTGTGTGGGTTCGGGGGTGCTTTTGTTGGGTGGACTGGGTTGCTTTGTGGATGCCCGGTGGCGGCGGTTCAGACGAATAATTTCAGATTGTTTTGCTCTGGATGGGGGTGCCCGGTGGTGTTGCCCTCTTTCCCCCTTGTTGTCCTGTCTTGCCCTGGAGCCATTGGAAGTCACAAAAAGGGGGGGTGGATGATTTTCCAGGGGTGGTGGCGGGAGGTGTGGCGTTTAAGCTTTTGCTTTACGCAGATGATGTTTTGTTGTTTGTCTCCGACCTGCTGGATCTTTGCCTTGCCTCTACAGAATTGTTGATTCCTTTTCTGAGTTCTCAGGATGCAAAGTGAATTGGTCTGGGCCTGGGGCTTTGGCTCTGGCGGTGTGCTGCCCAGTGGAAGCTTTTCAGCTGGGCGCCTTCCAGTGGCACAAGCAGGGCATTGAGTGTTTGGGTGTTTTGTTCCCAGCAAATTTATGTTATTTGGCTGGAGTTGGTTTTGAACCTTTGGTGGGAGGGTTTGAGCGCGATGTGGGCAGGTGGGCTTCATTTCATTTATCTATGACTGGGAGGGTTGATGTTGTTGGAATGGGTTGTATTCCAGGGTTCAGCTGCCTGCTGCAATCTCTCCCTATGGATGTCCCCCTCTCTTGTTTCGGGCAATTTGATGGTGTGGTGAGGTCTTTCATTTGGAGTAGTGAATGTCCTGGATTGCACTTCAGTGGGTTGCATGGGCTGATTGACAAAGGTGCGCTAGGCCTACCCAGGATTTTGTTTTATTGTTGTGCATTCGGTCTCAGACATTTGGCTCGTTGGTCGCTTCCACCTGGGAGAGCCCCTCCCTGGTTTTCTATTGAGCGGGAGGTTCTTGCCCCTGTTTCACCATTGCATAGCTTTCTATCAAACTAGCCGGAGAGGTTAAGTTGCACCCCGTTATCTCGCATTTGCTCACGATATGGACGGAGGTGTCCAGGGTGTTTGATTCGGACATTTATTTAAATGTTGCATCGACCATATGGCTGAACCCCAAATTAAGTATTGATGGGTCCTCTTTCTGCTGGACAGAGTGGATTGTGAGGGAGGTTGATGCGCTCGGAGTGTTGAGATCCTTTGAGGATGTGGTTCAACATTTTGGGATTCCCAGGTCTCAATTCTTTGGGTGTTTGCAGCTGCACCACTTGCTCTGTACTATTTTCGGGAGTGGTATGCACCCCCCTGGAGCGGCGGATGCTCTGGGAGTGGTGATTGCTGCTTTTGGGGAAGGTCATGAGGCAGTGTATTGCTCCCTGATGGTTCGGAGTCTGGGGGACAGAGCTTCGGTTTCACTTGGGGGACTGTGGAAGAGGGATTTGAACTTGGTATTGGAGAGGGGAGTGTGGGCTAGGATTCTGGGGAATGTCGGGTCTGCATCTAGGAGATGCAAGGGTGCGCCTTATGCAATTTAAGATTTTGCATCGATTCTGTTGGACCCCCTCTGGATTGTATGGGCTTGGTCTTAAGGATGCACCCACTGCTGCCGATGTCGATCGGGGGATGGGGAAACGGCCCATGTTTTTTAGTGCCGTGTTGGAATCCAGGAGTTTTGGTTGAGGGTCTGGAGTTTTGCATGTGACGTATTGGGCACTCGGGTTTCGTTTTGCCCCAGACTCCGTGTTTTGGGCAACGGGGTGGTAACTGATGTGGGAGATGAGTGCATGGAAAGTTGGGTCCTGGCCAGTGTTGTGATCGGCAGATGAATCATTCTTGGGGGATGGGGGTCTGCTGGAGCACCCTCATTTCAGGAGTGGTGCACGGAGATGGGCAGGTTGAAAAGCTAGGCAGCTTGGATTCATTCAATAGGAAATGGGGCTGCTATTTGGCCTTTTTGGAGGGCTCTTGGGGAGGGGCAGTGGAGAGAGAAGTGCAATTTTAAATGTGTGTGATTATTTTTATTTATTTGTGTGTGTGTGTGTGTGTGTGTGTGTGTGTGTGTGTGTGAGACTCAGGTTGTGACCACGGGGATGTTTGTTGAGGGTCAGGGTGGGATTGGGAGGGGGTAAAGCGAATAGTGGGGGTTATAGTTGATTCTATGAATATATGTTTTGCTTTCTGTTTCAAGTGTATGAATCAATAAAAAGTGTTAATTGGGAAGAAAAAAAAATGATATATATCATGAATATTCAATATATTGTCTAGAACTAGTACTCAAAAGATGTTTGCCAAGTTTTTGCCAGAACACTTTATTTTAGTAAAGGAATCTGAATGTATTTATTGATTCTGATCTGAATAAAACTCAGCTTAAGTAAATGTAGGTTATTGCCTTTAAACTGTTTTGTGTGCACAAATTATGTTATAGAAAGTTGAGAGGAGTTTAATAGAAGTTTAGGTTGTATTTAATATGCATTTTATTTTGATAGAAATAAATTCTAATCTCTACAGCTGACCTGTAGTCATGAAAATTTAGAGAATAAACCTGACACTTACCCATTTTCCTCTGCCTTTATCATTGCTGAAGAAAATAGAAAAACAAATATAAGGTAATTGCCATTGGGCTCATGTGAGATGTGCATTACTGAATGTTTCTACTTGTAATGCCTGTTTCTGCAGTGTGCACTGACCTTCCAGATCCTCCAGCTCTTTGGGTTTAGTCCAGCGAGACTCTTTGGTCTGTGAGTTGTAGTAATAGGGTTTCCCCGTGTCTGACTTATACTCCTTCCAAGGGCACTTGGACAACATTTGCTGCAAAACAAACATCTTACTGAGTTTGCTTCAAACTGCATTAGTGAAAACTGTTCAGTGTAAACTGCTAATCCTGAATCAGGGTTATAATTGTACAGTAAATTAAAAAATAAACATTTCATGCAAAATAAATGAAAATGTTTACGTAATCGTTGTCAAGATACCTTCGCATGACATTAGATAACCCACATGCGGAATCACAATCTCAAAGTGCATACTTATTTTAGATGTACCTCATGTTTAAATGAACCTTTTAGAAGTTGGTTCCACAAACAATTCCTTTATAGTTACTAAAACTGAAACTAATATATATAAAAAAGAAACTGAAATGTGTTCATGAAATAAAAACCATACAGAAAGTAACTAAAACTAAACTGCAAATTGAAGTAAATCTGAAAATAGTATTAAGAAATACTATAAATATAGAAAAGCAAATTTATAATAAACCTTGTGATGAATCTAAACAAAAACATGTCAGAAAAAAAGTGTATTAGATATGATTGTTTTTTTTTGTTTTTTTATATGGATATTAATTGTGAAGCAATAAACTTTCGAAGTGTCTGTGTGTGTGTGTCAAAGAACATGGCCATTATCTAGAGCATGACCTCCTGACCGAACTGACAAAGCACAGTAATTGGCAGATGAAACTATATGTGTGTGTATGTGTGTGTGTGTATGGATGTGTTGACCTGTCTTTACCTCTGCAGGTGATTTGAGCTCATCAGGTTTCTCCCAGGTGGATTGTTTGGTTTCAGTGTTGTAGTAATATGTTTTTCCATCCAGTGATTTGTGCTCAGTCCACACTGACTTCTGCAGAACACATTAAGAACACTTCACTCGTCACATTATTACTAGTCACTTTATCAGGTGCATCCTGCAGCTACTACTGAGGTTGCACATAACCAGTAAATGAAAACAAAACACCTGCTAATTATATCCATATAATTCAAAATGGTTTAACTCTTAAATTCACCATATGTCCCCTGCTCTGAAATGTACAATCTGACATCCCACACTTGTAAGGTTTTAATTTCTGATTAAGGCATGGTTTACATGTTTTTACTGCAAAATATTTCAGGTGATCAAGGTTAGTATTCTATGATGATACTTTAAAATGTCTGAATGTATTTGCATTAGATTATTTGAGTCATGGCATTTTTAAACACTTTTCAAAACATTTCACAAAAACAAGCTTGTTAATTTAGAAAAATGCATCCCTTTTTCATTATTTCAAACCTAAGACAAAATTATTGGGACATTTTTTGGTTGTAAAATGTTTGTGGAACATGTTCATGGTTAATGTCCTAAACTGCACCTGTGGTTACTCTTTTAGGACACCTGTGTGAACTTAAGAGGAACTGACTTTATAACTCCACTAAAAATCACTGTGACAGTCACTTAAAACTTTTGCCAAAAATAGCTCAAAAGAGTGAAGTTAGTTCTGAGAAAACTTGTTTTAAATGACTCAAGTTCCCAAATAGTAGTGACGCACCGAAATGAAAATTCTTGTCCGAAAGCAAAAATTCTGGACACACTGGGCTGAAAACCGAAACCCAGAAATGATTCTTTTAAATTAGACTTTGTTTGGAATTCTATATACATACAGTAAATATATAGACAGAGAGACATGTAAATGACCAATCACAGTTTGTTTTGTTGTTATGTGCCATCGTGTTTCCACAATAATAGACTGGTGTGCAAGTTTCATTTAAACAGTTCTGCATATCAGAGCCAGACAGATGAGTATG